>NC_064859.1:55679613-56279613 GCF_024139225.1 Suncus etruscus | reverse complement strand
TCCCAATAATCTAACCCAATCTTTATCTCTTAAAAAAAATATGGAACAATTTGAGTTGATATCAGCAGCTCAGAGACTTGTATTCATCTTGATTTGTCTCACATATCAGTTCATAATTGGGAAACATATTTCTAGACTTCTGACATTTAAAATGGATGGGAGTGATAAAAAGCAACCTCTTGTATTAAAAATTACTAAATATCATGATGTCTTTTCGTTAGTACTGTTAAACTGACTAGGTAGGAATTAATGATCATGCTGTCTCTCTGAAACCCACTTAGGGCCCCTGGACTTAACAGTTTCAATTTTTTTTTTTGAGAAAAAAATATTTCTCCTGGGCCAGAGATATACACAATAGGTGAAGTGCTTACCTTGCATATAGTTAACCCTGATTCAATACTCAGGAATGTGTTTGATGCTTTGAAACCTACTACCAGGGGTGTCCCACGCCCAAATCACCAGGAGTAAGTCCTGATCACTCCTAGGTATGGCCACAAAACAAAACACCAATAAAAATCTCTGGTGGTTTTATATGCCATAACATAGTAACTTCAAATTTATAATTACATTATACATAGTGCTTCTTATATAATATTTCATTGCATTATATTTCAGAAATAAAGCCATTTGAAACATTTTTAATTTTACTTTCATATGCAAAAGTCTGTTTATTTAAATGGAAGTATTAAATTAAAATAAAATGCCTAAATTCAAATAGAAGCTTCATAGTTTTGATTTACCTTTATAAGAGAGTATCAAGGTCACATAATAAAGAGTTATTTTGAAATATGAGTTCTTCATAGGAGATTATTTTTAAACATTAGGACATTCTGTTTGGCTGCATGCTTTGTAGGCAATTTTCCTACTCTGTTGAATTAATTTAATAATGTCACTGCTTGAAATAGCCAGAATATAGAAAAATGTCAATGATTTATTTTAAATGTCACCTTTTCTATATAGAGAATGGTATTTGTTTTTTTAAGAAACAAAATAATAGAGCATTTGTATTAAAATATTCTCTCTGAAGGCACATAGAAATCTACATTAACCACTGGTAGAAACTAATTGATCTTCAAGTATTTTTTTCTCACGCCCAAATGAAGCAAAGGATGTTAGGTCTTCAAAATCTTTTATGGAGTTAGTTTTGTGCTTGCAAATAATGGGATGAGTAAAAACCTTTCAGAGTGAACTCATTATATTTAGACCTTTCTTCTTTTGTCTATGGGACCAAAACTGGAGTTTACTGAAGACCAACACATGTTTCCATTTCTAAAAGACTAGGGGCAAAAGCTAATTTTGCACTCAAAACAGGGACCATTTTGATACATCTTACTGAATTCTGCAGTTTTGAAAGAGGATTATGAAAGATAAGAAAATGTTCCTCTCTCCACAAACACATTTGAGATTCAAAAAAGTAAAAGCTCTGGATCAAAACAAAAAATTATGAAGCTAAAACTAGCTCCTAAAAGCACTAAGAACATCAAAAGCAATATGTAGTCCACACATCAAAACAAAAGCAAAAATCAAATCAAACCACTGATACATAGGAAGGTTCTTTATAGAATGAACTAAATCATCTATGTCACTATGGATTATAAAGATTCTGATTTAAGTCAACATTCTAAATGCATTTTGATATCCATAAGCTAATGGATAAGTAGAAATGAGTAGAAAGCAATGCACCTAACTGCTAATGTGTGACTAGGGTGGGGTGGGGGTAAGAGGAACAACATCAAATACCCCAATAACAATAGATAATACACTTGCCAGATATGTTTTTGAGGATTTATTGGTCTTTTCAAGTCTTAAGTATCACTATGAACCTCCTTTTAGAAAGTGTCTACAAAAAATATTTTGTTAGGCATGCAATAGGAGTGGTATAGGAACTGAAATATAAATATAAAAGTATATAATCAAGATTCTCTTATGAAAGGAAAAACAATGTGCTCATAGACTCCTTACATTTCATCTGTTCTCCACAAAGTTGTTATTTTCCCCTGGTTGGAAGATAAAGAGATATGTTGAAAAATAAGTGTGGTCACAGAAAAGAGACTTCATTTCATATCTAGGCTGTTAGAGAAATAAAAAAGGTCAAGCAGAAGATAGATATAGTCTAGAATCAGTAGAAGTAAAATTAAAGTTGCCAACCATAATCATGAAAGATAATATGAAATACCCATGGCATGAATGAGAGGGAAATTGTACATAATATTTAATGAATAGAATCACACCAGCACACATAAAGACTTACGGAAGACCCACATAGCAGGGATAGTTTTGTTGTTTAAAAGATTTTTAAAAGGTTTGATGGAGCTGGAGAGATAGCATGGAGGTAAGGCATTTGCCTTTCATGCAGAAGGTTGGTGGTTCGAATCCCGGCATCCCATATGGTCCCCGAGCCTGCCAGGATCAATTTCTGAGCATAGAGCCAGGAGAAACCCCTGAGCACTACTGGGTGTGACCCAAAAACCAAAAAAAAAAAAAAAAAAAAACACCAAACAAACAAAAACAAAAGTTCAATATAAGAACTTGTGTACTTCAGAGACCTTGCCATAATTGTGGTTCTAAATTCTCTCATAAATCAAACATTTTCTGCTAATAACTTTAATTTATATCAATTCTAAATGCTACCCCTGCTTACATAAACTGACACATAAATTTTTATCACAGAAAGGAAAATGTAGACTAATTAGTAGTATCTTGTATTTACTGAAAAAAATGTGGTATCATTATTGAGTTCCTTTTGGACATTGATTCTATTTAGCATATTCTAATATATTGGATGTGTGTATTTGTCTAAAAATAATAAGTCCAAGGATAGTGAATTTAACAGACATCAACTTATTTATCTTTATAGCATTTGGGACATTGGTGATGGGAATGTTGCAATGTTGCACTGGTGAAGGGGGGTGTTCTTTGTTCTTTGTTCATGACCGAAACCCAAACACAATCATGTTTATAATCAAGATGTTTATATAAAGATATTAATTAAAAACAAAACAAAACAAAAAAGTCCAACAGAAGGTAGGAGCAGAAGTTTTGGACTTCAAGATACCAGCAGGGGCTAAAGGAGAAAAAATACCTCTAGCAACATATCCATATTGAAATGATATTCCCCCAAGAGATTTTTCTTAAAAATCAGGAGAAAAAAACTTTTTCTACCAGTCTGTATGTCCCAGTCATTTCCACGTGCATTATTAGGATTCCTATTTAAGTCTCAGCCCTAGAAGTCTCCCAATGAAGTCTTAATGACTGGGATGGTCACAAGCTTACTTAGAATCAGAAAATGGCTAGTGAAAAGGTTGAAAAGATTACATAAATGTCAGGATTAATTTCTTGCTTCTTTAGAATATCTACTCACCTCGATTTCATATAATCATAATCTCAGTAAAATACTGAACAAAATCTCACCATATGAATATACAAACATGAAATAGGACCACTGAGTGCTATTGAATCACCACATCACTGTGTAGCAACCACAGGCTCTTCAATATGATAAAGTATAGTGATTTGATTAAAATTAGTGTAAGTCTCTTTCTCTGAAGAGAATATAATAAAAAGAAATTATTTTAAGACTCAACTACTTACTGTTATCTATTATAAAATCCAAGACTGGAACAACAGAAAAAAATCACTTGAAGACATTTCTACTTACTATTATACATAGTAAAACCAAGACAGAAACCACAGAGACAGAGCCATTTCTACAAAATGTACTCAGACTAGTGGTTCTATTTCCACGGAAATTAACATTCTTATCTCACCATTTACAGTAAAATATCAGTTTTCATCATTGTCATCAGTGCTTCACTCATTATTTCTAAAAATGAACTATTTGAAACAAAATTCGAGGTGTCAAAGACAATGTACATATATAATCATTTATGTATACTGAAATCTTAAATCTTAAAGGCAGTTACAATTTAATGAATGAGGGAGAGACCCATTGTTAGATTGCATTGATTTGTTTTAAACATTCAAGACACCATTACTTAATTGTTTTAAATGTTTGACTAATGTTTTATTATCCGTGCTGTAAAAATTTCATGATAACATTAAAAAATAAATGGTCAGAAATAAGATATCTCAAATACCCTACATTAAAAAAATGTTACAACTTCATCATTTTCAACTTAATCATTTAGACTCTGTGACATTAATAATTTATTAGAAGCTGTAGCCCAGGGGGGGGGCAGTTCAATATGTGTAATTTATCTTGTGGAATCAGTGCTGATGGTCAGTTAACCTAATATGTCCTGAGTGACTCAGCTTATTAGGAGATAATTTAGTAGCTTCCCAGCAATTGGCTCTCTTAGAAATTTCATCATTGGACATTCTCCACATGAACTTGCATGAGAGTCTTTCTGGAAAGAATGGGAGCAGAGATTAAATACTGGGGTATGTTCAGGTAGTACTTACATAAATAGTCAGTGGCAGTGCCAGATGTTCCCCTATAGCAGCATACCAAGGTTGCATAGTTATGGTGCTCTGTTAGAGTAATGTGTTTTTATTCTTTATGCAAAACATATCATTCTTTCAAGACCGAAACTGACTTGTTTTTATAACTTGAGAGCCTTCAGTTTTGCAGAAATTCATGTGGTATCTATTCTGGACATCAATCAGAAAGTGCCTCTTGCGATTTAGAAAGTGTATGTATATCAGATTGAAATTTTTCTTTGAATAGCAAATAAAAATCTGGGGGCAAATGGAAAGCAAGAAAGGAGAGAATGGGGTAATAGTCCACCAATTTTTTTGCAGTAGCTTTTGTGGCAGGCAAAGAATCTCAGTAGAAGAGAAAACTCAACCTAAACAAAACCTAAGAACAAGCTAAAAAAATGAGTTTCTAAAAAACAAACACATTTTTTAAATGGCATGTTTTAGGTTTCTACCTTATGAATAAATTAGCCTTAAGAGATCTTATTACCAAGAAATATGGCCTAAGAACCATGTTACTTTCATTCCATAGCACAGTAATAAATCTTAGAGAACAACTATCAGAAAGAAGAGTTTCCTGAGATTACCATTGTGATGGGATCAATCAAGCATCAGAAATCTCAGTTTATTACTATTTCTCAGTTTTAACTAAATGATTGCTGCAAATGACAGAAAAACCTGTCATGAGGTAGCCTGTTTGGGTTCCATCATACCCAGTAAACTGAAGAAAGAATTCATTTTCTCTTTCAGCTCTGATTTGTATGGATGGACTGTGATCCTGCTTTTTTTTTTTTCCTGGCATGGCACAGTTTAAAAAACTATGAATACTCTCATTCCTTCCTTTCTTACACTGTAGTGATAAGGTGATGGTATGCTCTGGCAACTTAACTAGGAAGTTCATGAATAGTTTATCTCTCTCAATTTTTGAGCCAAACCATTCACATGTATGTGGGTTTAAAGATACAACCCTACAACTTGACATCTGTTTATAATATGCTTATTACCACAAGTATATTTTATATCCAACACTATACTATTCCCCTTACATTTTTTGCTAGCATCCAATCTCCTTCTATGGTTGTTCTCTACATGAGATATTTGAATGTAAAGATGCTTCTAATTTCAAAAAAAATACTAAATTTTATTCCTTAAAATGAGGTGTAAGGGGAAGTATAATTTCTAAATCATGAAACTTGCTTTTTATCATAAATACATCCATCACTTCTCTTTCCACTACAAATCTGTCTTTTAGTTAAAGGGCAAATATAGGTCTGCAAATGTGTTGAAATTTAAGGAATCAAATGCACTCTTAACTTATGTCATCCTAGAATTAAGTGTTCATGATTTGCATGTAATTTCTATAGCATGTATATCAAATTTTTGATCTGAACATAATAGGACATTTTAAATATCTTTCAATACATTGTTTTAGTTTTGGATTTAGAAGCTCTCTTGGAATCATCATTTCATATATTCTAAGAAAGATTTTCTATCACCCCTAGCCCCCAGAAAAAAATAAATGAAAGAAGATGAAGTAACAAAGCAAGATATAGTAAAGCAAGTAGCAATACAGGAGAATAAATACAGAGGAACAGGAGAGAAATGTGAGCAATATAAACAAAAAAGACAAAAACTGATTCAGTGAAGAATTAAATTAAAGGAAGCAGCTGAGAATGGATCTGTGGAATAGACACTCCATCATGTGTAAGAGTCTTGCCAGTGAACTTTACAAGAGTCTCTAAAGTAAGAACAGAGATATAAATGCCTATCAGAAACTAGACACAGGGAAAAACGCTTTTTTAATTCAGAAAAAGAAAAAAAAGTGTATGTTGAACATGCACGGCCATTTATACAGTGCCAACTGCGTTCAAAAGCTCATCTCTCAAATCAAAATCATGCTTGCTTGGACTCTGCAGATAAAACAAAGCTGTTTGAAGATAATTATGCTCTAATCCATCTGTAGCTTCCCTGTAGGTGTTTGGGAAAGTGAATTCAATATCCCATCGGAGAATCTTCCCTAATATTTGTGGTCAGTAGCATTGCAATTCCAAACTCCCAATTTAGAAACACTGAACAAGATGGAGCTCCTGACTAGTAACTGGAATTTTATGATATTTGAGTCCTTACTTTATTTTTTCTTCAAAGTTGATATCTGAAAGATATCTTGTCTTTTAGTTGTAACTGTACTTCTGTGTGGACACTTTGCATTGAAACATTTGTGTCTTATTTATAATCAACAAGGTTATGATTTTCCTTTTCTCTGTTTCCTTTTTTCTTTTTTTCCCATATATTTGGCAAGACAAGATTGGCACGATATTTTCCTTTCAGCATACTTCCCTACTCAAGAACTTGATTAGCACATTTTTGCCAATAAAATAGGAAACATTTCGTTTTTAATAATCCCTATTTCTTGCTATATCAGCATGCATTTTAAGGAGTGAAATATTTAAAAACCACACTTAATAACACAGGATGCCACATATTAACTTTGGGGCAAATATAGCTTTTAGAATAATGTTTTGAAAAGCAGCCCCCTGTAAATATAAGGTGGTATGGCGCCATATGGAGACTGGGTTTCTGACATATGGCTTGAATTAACAAGTTTAAAACTGTTAGGATCAGTTTTTCTTTCACTGAAGGCAAAACCACAAGATTCAGATGTGAAATATGCTTCAGTCACTGATACAAAGGCTCACCAAACGCTGGTCCTCTTGGACTATGTCTTTTTTTTTTTTTCTTTTGGCAG
Organism: Suncus etruscus; assembly: GCF_024139225.1. Lineage (NCBI taxonomy): Eukaryota > Metazoa > Chordata > Mammalia > Eulipotyphla > Soricidae > Suncus > Suncus etruscus. The sequence continues at coordinate 56,272,430 of NC_064859.1, read as the reverse complement.
TAAGTGCAAGTTATCAATAGAAAGACAAGTTGTAACATGATGAGGAATCACAAGGCTGCCTAGGCTTAAAATTCACTTCCAATCGTGCTTACATAAAACTACACCACACTCACCAGCAATGGACATTGCCTGTTTGAAAGAGTCTTTTGAATGATTATTATATCCTCAAAATAAATTGTTGTTCCTGGGCTGATATAAAATATATATGAAAAGACAAACATGAGTGACAGATGGAAATGGCTCAAGGTTCAGTCTCTTCTGATGTTTTATAATTGAACCTTAGGAGGAGGAATTGAACAGCAAAAGTTCAAAGATCCAGGGTCCATATTACACAAATACTGTTTCATTTCATCAAATCTGTCTTTGAAGTGTGCTTTTGTGGGCCACCTGTAGCTTTGAAATGTAAAGCCATAGATGAGCTTTAGTATAGCAGGCAAGGAGAGTAAGCAGCAAAAATAAACTGCTGGACAATATATTTTTAGAAAATTAAGAGGAGAAAAAAAGAAGTTTTCATATTCATGTTTTCTTTCATTGCTCATTCATTTTTTACAGAAAGCCTAACTCTCCAAAGTTGTGAAGAAAAGCAGTCTTACATTCAGACTGCCACAGGGTTTATTTTCATCTTTGGAAATGTGTTTGTTTGTTTGTTTGTGCTTCAGCATGTAAACCATAATTATTCCAAGCTTTGACATATCCCATCAGTGTTAAGTTCAGCCAGCTAATCTGATTTTATCCCTGTATCTGCAAATCCTTGGATGCAGACAATTATAAATGTCTATCTTGTGGAAAATTACAAAACCATTTGCACTTAAGACTTGATCTACAAGTATATTTGTAGCTGGCATAGGAAACCCCTCTATAGTATATTCTACTAACTAGGGGATAGAGTTTTTGGAATAGACACTGTTTGACAATTCTACAGCTTGCAAAGAATTAGTAGATAAAAAAATCTCACCTCATGAAACTATAGAGTATTTCAGTGAGATGTTGGATTTTCTTTTCTTTTCTTCCCAACTGTGGAAACAGATTATTCCAAGAAAATCTGGATGGAATCTTGAGTCTCTGATGTCATAGGGTTTTAGGATTAGAGGTGGGAATACTATATGCCTGAAACTCATTGTAAACAACTTGGCAAATCACTGTATCTAATTTTTCTTTTAAATAAAATAAAGTCCTATTGAAAAAAAAAGTTTTTTTTTTGGTTTGTAGGCCACACTGGTGATGCTCAGGGGTTACTCCTGGTTATACACTCAGAAATAGCTCCTGGCTTGGGGGGGACCATATGGGATGCTGGGGGATCATATCACAGTCTATCCTAGGCTAGCGCAGGCAAGGCAGAAGCCTTACTGCTTGTGCCACTGATCCGGCCCCCTAATGAAATATTCTTGTGGCTTGAAAGACTCACTTGATTTGCCTCATAGTACATATTTGGCACAAGAACGGAAACTGGAATTTGAGACAACGTTTCATAATTTTCCCCAGCTCATTCTCAGGGGTGAAAGCAAACTCTCTCTTGTTTGGTAACACTCACTTGAAGTAGGAGCAGACATCTGTGTTCAGGCCTTAGTTATCTGGTCCTTGATATGGAATTGTGTCTTGATTGGCACTGTTGTTTCTTCTTATTGACTAAAGATTGCAGAGAGCCATGAAGAGATGGGGAAAGCAAAAGTAGTAACCAGGACATTTTGGTCATAGGAAAATTTTGGAGCATAATGAGGATTACCGTATATATTCATTAGTGAGCACTAAATAAGTCAAATTTATTCAAATACATTCATTTTCACATTGTAAAACCATATTAAGACATCTCTATGTGTAAGAGTAAAAAATTAGTTAATTTATTTAATATTTACAACACTTTTCTCTCTGTTACCTTCTGGTCAAATAACAGTATCTCTAGGTCCTCTTGATCCCTAGGCCCTTGCTCTTGCATGATTTTTTTGATAGATGGCAGTTAGTATTTTATATTGTTAAGATTATTTTTCTAAACATTATTTTTAGTTATTTAATTTTATTTGCTCACTTTTTAGGAATGTCACTTTATCCTCTAGTTTGAAAAATCAAGAGTGAATCACAGAACATAGGTGTAACCAGTTCAAACTAGTTATGTCAAAATGAAGAAACTGAGGCTCAAAAAGTTTCAATGACAAAGAAGAATGGAACAAAGATAAAAGGAAATAAAAAGAAAAGAAAAGGAGAAAAAAGAAAAAAGAGAAAGAATGAAACAATGAAAGAAAGAAAGAAGAAAAAGAAAGAAAAAAGAAGGAAATAAAAAGAATGAATGAAAGAAATAAAGAGAAAGAAAGAAAAAAAATGGAAAGAAGGGGAAGAAAGAAAAAGAAGGAAGAAAGGGAGGGAGGGAAAGAGGAAGGAAGAAAAGAAGAAAGGGAGAAAAGAAAGGAATGAAAGAAAAGGAAGGGAGGGAAGAGGAAGGAAGGGAGGGAAAAAAGAAGGAAGAGAGGGAGAGAGGAAGGTAGGAAGGAAGGATGAAGGAAGAAGCAGTAATAGAGCTGGAGCTAGAGTTGAGTCTCCTGTTTCCACAACACTGGAAGTGCTCAGGGATTACTCCTGGTGGACCATAGGGAATGCTGAGGATCAAACCCAGGTCAGCTGTATGTAGGGCAAAAATTCTACCTTCTGTGCTCTAGTCCCTCCACAGATCTTTTCAGCCAAATTATATTGCCTTGAATGTTCTTTATTAAAACTAATTTTAAAAAGTAATGCAGGGCTTTCAGTCCAACAGACATTCCCTGTGCCATTCTTTATTAGTAAATTGATTACCCCCTGATTTATCATTAATTGATTGCTTGTCTTTTGTTTTTTTTTTTTAGGAGACTATAAATAGTGGTGTTTTGGCTAAGTGCAACAAGGCTCTTTCTGAGCCTTGGTGAAAATTAACTTTGCCATTGATCATTAGTTATTACCAGAAAGTATCCTGGAAATGGGCTCAGCAGTCCCATAGCCAGGGATCTGACTATATCTCCAAAACCTAAAATAGAGCCTTCCTGAGTCTGGCTGCTCAAAAATAATTGAAGAGCTGCCTCATAGGAGCACAGAAGATTTTCAGAAAATTGCTAACATTCTGCTTCTTTTTTCCTCAGAACGCTCAATCTCCCCATCATGTATTTTCAGGTTAGGTGACATTGGCCATATTCTGTTTTAAATTTAAGTTTAAATAGAAGAACATGTAAAAGGTTTTTCAGCTAAAACTTTGAAAGCAAATTCCAGAAAAACTGGATTATCCTAATGAGATTCTGCTATTGGGGGACATTGTAAATATAATGTGATTTTGCTTCTTTATTTTTTTCCATTGTCTTTCTTTTTTAAAAAACACTTGAAATGACATCATTCATTGCTCCTTTTAGGATGCAGGTCAAGACCCTTGGCAAACATTGCACAGTCTTCTCTCTCTGCCTCCCGCCCCATTCAGGAACCTAAGTGAAGTAGACTAATAAGCTCTGACCAGCACATATAAGCAATTGAGAATCAGTGTCTTTGTGGCAGGATAATGTAGCCCATTATGACTGGAGCTGTGTGCTTTAATAATGAGAAAAGGAAATCCCAGTTCTGCTTCAGTAATTAGTGTAAATGAGCTTAAATCAAAACCAAATATGGGGAGAGCTTTGCTCAATCATATACTTCTAACATTTTTATCTGCAAAATACTCCTTAAGAAACATGACCACCATGTTTTAATAATTTGGATTCTTTTAAGCTATGTTTCAATAACTTTGATGAATGTTAAATGGAAAGATTGATGATCACAATGAGAAAGGAGAGACATAGAATAGCAAACAAAATTTCCTCCTTTGTCAGAGAAGAGCCGTATCAGCAATATAGAGTCGGTCCTGTAAAGGACAATAATTTGAAAACACAAACTAAAGTGTTCGGTAGAGGTTCAACAAATGACCATTGAGTCCTCACAGAAATATAGGCTACACACAAATATGAGCCTTTCATGTGTACTTTATTGGAAGATATTGTAAATTATCAAAGTCCTCTTAGAACCTTTCTCATGAATCTATGCCCTGGAACACCTATTAATATTTTATGGATATGAAAAGATATTTAGCCCAAAGTTTCCAGTACTAGAATAGGCAGAGTATACTGGAAGTACATAGATATGTACAGGAATTTGAGTGAAGCCATATTTCTAAAATTAGATTTTAAGGAAACTGTTGGGATACGATTTTAATCACTGCACAGTTTTAAGAAATGCAAAATCTTAGAAGTTCGGCCTTTATCCTAGGGTACTCTCTGTCCCTAAATACCCTCATAACTTTTGCAAGCAGCTCAGAAAACTGCTTGCCCACTGTGTCCCAATGAAAGCTCCACACATTTGTACGCTGATTAGGACAAGAGGAAATTATTTCCATGGACATAAACAGCTAACTTAAATTTTACCCCTGTGATTCATAACTATAGTGATGGAAGACTGCATTTTGATTTGATTATTTAGAGGAAACTCATATTTTTCTTCTGAACACTCTGACCTCATATGTGTTAAGTCAGAACAATGTTGAGTTAAAACAAAACAAAAGAAAAATTTAGACAATTGTGGTTCTTCAAAATCAGTCCAATATTATTGTCTAATTTGTGTTCCATGAAAAAATAACATGCAGTTGCTATTTTCCCTTTCCCAGTAAATGAGTATTTTGAGCAAAATATTTATCATTATGGAACATTAAATGATGGAAGTGATGGAAATACTGCCATAGGAGAACATTTCTTCCCCCTTTTACTCGAAACTGGCTACTAGCCAATCTGGTGTTTCACTTAACATTAGTCGTTTAGTGAGCTCAGTCTAAGTCAACTGCTTTATCTGAGAGAACCTCCTTGGTTCCAGAACTGTTCTTTTAAGGAATTTTTGTTCAAGCATTTTTTCATAAACAGCTATCATAAGGCATTAATAGAGTTATGGAAGGCAAGAAACAGTCCTATGATTAATTACCAGTCCGTCCAAACACAATTAATAATTCCCAGCTAAAAAGAGAAATGATTTGCTTAATGGGTTGAATAAAAAATTTTCAAGTGGCAAAATTACTTTACAAGAGATTGTGAAAGTATAGATTACCATGCAGCCAGAATTTAATTTTACATGTCATAGTGATGCAAAAAAGAAAAGAAAAGGGAAACGCACACAGAGGACACACACATACACACTACAATCAGGTTTTATTTACTTTTTTATGAGAAGCATTAAGATTAAATCCCACATTAAGAATGACACTCTTTTTTAAATGTGTCTGAAGAGTTGAAGGAAATATTGTGATACTGTGAATGGTGGATTATTTGGCATTTTAGAATATTTCCCACTTCAACAACTGTTTTTAGAGGGACAAGACATGTCAATAGTGAAACAATTCAGGGTAAGATCTACCTTTACTTCCTCTATCCTCCTGAAAGAATACATTTTTAAGTTCTCAGAAACTCTGTTTTGAGAAGTTTCAAAATCAAAATATACGGTTAAGTGCTAATTGGAATGGATTTATTCTCAAAATAAACAAGATTTCCTCACTCAGGTGAAGGAGGCTCAAACTTCACATCTCCCATCCACTGTCTCTTCTGTCTGTCTCCTCCAAACAGCCATATTCATAATCAGCACATAACCACATCATTTTGAGAACAGTCACAGAGCTATATTTAAATTTTGGGTGCTGCTGCCATGAATCCGATAGTATCTTTATAAGCTTGTTTGCAAAATGCTTACTTTTGCACACAGCTTTGAATCCGGATGACCTATCCCCCTACTCAGTCTTTCCCTTTCTTATTCACCTTCTGGACAGGGAGAAGTTAGGGGTAGAGATTTATTTCCAGGTTGACCCCATCCTATCAGTCTCCCTGCTAGTTTAATAAGAATGCTGGGTCCTGCCCTTAAGTCTAGGTTACAGGTGAGTAACTGAGTGTTCTCTGTTTTTGAAAAAACAGCTACTTCAATGAGAGTTTGCAAGGAAAGACATCCAAGATGCTGACCCCAGGGGACCTAAATTTCTTTCTGACTTTCAATGTCCAGGGGCAAAACCTCCACCCTGCCACTAGTCACACATCCATTCAATGCAAGATAATTATGCAAATATATACTAACTAGGCTTAGTTCCCTACTTAGACTTCCTTCCCACTCCCTGCATCCTCGCATGGGTGCTGACAGTGTTTTGGAAGAGTTACTAAATAGCTGGAAGGCTTTCTGAATATATCTATCCTGGCCTGTCAAAGCTAGAACAGCGACGGTCCATCTGGGCCTGGAAGACAATTTCCATGGTGTAAAATACTCTTTCAATTCTTTCCTACCAGAGAAAACCAGCTGGTGCTGCAGCAAGACAGCCAAATCCACAGTGGGTAGGACCTAGGCTCCAAGTGCGGGAGTGCCCTGGGATGACCCTGAAGCACATCATCTCAGCTTTGCAGAGCACAGTGAGGGAAGGAGATATCCAGGTTTTAGTGTCCCTGTCTCCAACTAAGGCTGAAGTAGAACTAAGACAAGGTAACAGAAGCATGTGTACAATGGATGAATGTGTCGTTTACTCAATTTTCTAGCTATTAAGCACAGGAAAGGAGAGAGGGAGAAGTGGGAGGAAAGAACTTGAAATTTTGGAACAAATGCCTCACTTCTTAACCATCTCATAGCCAAAACCCCTTTCTGGCTCATATCTGTTGTATGCTTCTATATACATTGCAAAATAATAAACATTATTTAAATAGGAATATATGGGCCCATTGGAGAAGTTGTTTCTTTCTTTGGAATTTCTGGGACTTTTCTCACCCTTTCATTCTTCTACAGACGGTATGTGAAGATGTTTCAGTACCAACCTAAAGAGCATATTACTAAGTCAAATGGACCAGAAAACCATTCATCCCCTACTGGATATCTTTGACAGCAAAAGAAAGGACATGGTCATTCTTGAACCCACTTCAGGACTAAGAATCTGATAAGAAATCACAAAGAAGCAAACCAATCAAGTAACATGAGTTCCTTAAGCATATCAGTTCAGTGCCACTAGAAATCAGAGGAGAGGGCCTGGCAATTGGCCTGCTAAGTTTGTTGTGTTGTTCAGAGTGGCAAAGAATAAGAGTTACAATGGAAGAGACAATTTCTCTCGTGTGTAATTTTTGTCCTGAAAAGTAATCTCAGAGCCCAGAGGCAAATGATTGTCAGACACCTTGAATAAAATGTTCTTGTGAACATATTGTGAACCTATTTGTGAACATAAACATTTGGTTTTCATCAGAGCTCCTGGGTTCGATGGAATGCCACCAGAAGTCAATCGCTAAACTTTCTGACATTTTCAAGTTTCTTCTAAGATATGTCTTACTGATATCTCTAGAACCCTGGGACTTAAAGAGATAACCAGTACTCTTTCTTTATTGTGTGCCTTGCTGGAACTTGGATAGATTTCTTTTTCGTTTCACTTCAGGTAATTACTTACCAAGTTTCTCTCCTTTCCCACATTATCCAGTATCTGGCCACACCATGTTAAGAGAGGTTGGTGATAAATTTAAATCATAATGGAGTGGCCTGAGAGATAAGCACAGTGATAGGGTGTTAGCTTTGCATGCAGCCAACCTAGAACAGACCCAGGCAGGGGTCCTCAAACTTTTTAAACAGGGGGCCAGTTCACTGTCCCTCAGGCCATTGGAGGGTCTGACTATAGTAAAAACAAAAATTATGAATGAATTCTTATGCACACTGCATATATCTTATTTTGCAATGAAGAAACAAAACAGAAACAAATACAATATGTGGCCCGCAGGCCATAGTTTGAGGACCACTGTATGGTCTCCTGAGCCTGCCAGGAGCGATTTCTTACTGCAGAGCCAGGAGTAACCCATGAGCACCACCGGGTGTGATCCAAAAACAAACAAAAAATTATGCTGGGATGTGTCACTGTAAGTCAATAAACACTCTTCTTTTTGTAAATTGCTTGTATTTAAGCACCATGGTTACAAAATTATTCATTGTTGGATTTTAGTCATACAATGTATACCATCCTTCACCAGTGCATCATTCCCATCAGCCATGTCTCCTATAGTCCTCCACCCTCAGCCCCCATGCTTGTTCTAGGGAAGGCAAATTATTTCTCCCTCTCTCTCTCCCTCCCTCTCCCCTCTCTCTTTCTCTCCATCTCTTTCTTCTTCTTCTTCTTCTTCTTCTTCTTCTTCTTCTTCTTCTTCTTCTTCTTCTTCTTCTTCTTCTTCTTCTTCTTCTTCTTCTTCTTCTTCTTCTTCTTCTTCTTCCTTTCTTCTTCTTCTGTGGTTTACACTATTGTTAATTGAGGGGCGCCTTGCCTGTTAATTTCTCTATTTTCAGTACCTAGTTCTTGTCTAGACCAATCAGTTTCCAACTATCATTATCCTAGTAGACCCTTCTCCCTTCTCTACTCTAGCTAAAGGCACCCCTCTTTGTGGCCAACTTTCTACCCTGAGCTGCACCTGTGGCTTTAATGTCTATAGTACCATTACTATACTATAACTTATATTTTTATATCCTCCAAATATGTGAGATTATTCTATGTCTATATCTTTTTCTCTAGCTCATCTCACTCAGCATAATAGTCTCCATGTCCATCCATGTATGAGTAAATTTTATTACTTCATTTTTTTCTTAATGGCTGCATTGTATTCCATTCTGTAGGTGTACCAAAGTATCTTTAGCCACTCATCTGTTGTCAGGCATCTTGGTTGTTTCCAGGTTCTGGCTATTATAAGTAATGCTACATTGAACATAGGTGTGCTGAGGGCATTTTGTATTGTGTTTTATAGTTTCTGATGCATATCACTAAGAATGGTACTACTGGTTCATAGAGAAGCTCAAGTTCTAGCCTTTTGAGGAATGTCCATGTTTTTTTTTCTTCCCAAAAAAGGTTGGACCAGTCTGCATTCCCACCAACAGTTAATGAGAGTCCCTTTCTCACTGCATCCATGCCAGCATTGGTTGTTTTTGTGTTTTGTGATATGTGCTAGTTTCTGTTGTGTGAGATGCAATCTCATTGTTAATTTGATATGCATTTCCCTGATGATTGTTGATGAGGAGCATTATTTCATGTGCCCTTTAGCCAACTGTATTTCTTCTTTGAGGAAATATCTGTTCATTTCTTCTTCCATTTTTGATGGGGTTAGATTTTTTTCTTGTAAAGCTCAATCAGTGCCTTATATATTTGAGATATTAACCACTTACCGGATGGTATTGATTGAATAGTTTTTCCCATTTTGTGGGTAGTCTTTGATCCTAGTCATTTTTTTTTTGAAGTACAGAGCTTCTGAATTTAATGCCATCCCATTTGTTTATCTTTGCTTCCACTTGATTGCCCAGTGGTATTTGATTTTTGAAGATGCCGATAGCTTCAATATCATGGAGTGTTCTGCCTATGTTTTTCTCTATGGAACTTATGGTTGCAGGTCTAATACCAAGATATTTTGGGGGGTTTTTGGGTCACACCTGGCAGTGTTCAGGGGCTACTCCTGGCTCTGTGCTCAGAAACCGCCACTGGCAGGCTCAGGGGACCATATGGGATGCTGGGATTTGAACCACCATCCTTCTGCATGAAAGGCAAACACCTTACGTCCATGCTATCTCTCCAGTCCCTAATGCCAAGATTTTTAATCCATTTTGATTTGACCTTTTTGCATGGTGTTAACTAGAGGTTTGATTTCATTCTTTTGCATATATTTGACTGGTTTTCCCAGAGCCCCTTGTTGAAGAGGCTTTCCTTGTTCTACTTTGTATTTCTTGCTCCTTTATCAAAAGTTTATTGTTTGTAAGCCTTTGGGTTCATCTATGGATATTCATTCTATTCCATTGATCTAAGGGTATGTCTTTATTCCCGTATCATGATGTTTTAATGACTACTACTTATAATACAATTTAAATACATTTAAACTGAAAGTGGGGAAAATGATTACTCCCAATTTTATTTTGCCAAGGATTGCTTTAGCTATTCATGATGTTTATGTCTCCATATGAATTTTGGAGTCCATATGAATTTTAGATCCATTTCTTTGAAAAATATCACTGGTATTTTCAGAGGAATTGCATTAAATCTGTACAATGCTTTAGGAAGTATTGATATTTTAATGAAGTTTATCCTTCCAATCCATGAGCAGGATACCTGTTTCTAGGAATCTTTTGATTTCTTTTGAATTTTGTCTCTGACCCACTGGTTGTTCAGCAGTAAACTGTTTCATTTCAGGTTTTAGAGTTTTAAAGTTATTATATTATGTCTATAAATCACCTCTATTTTCAGTTTTTTATGGTCTGAGAAGATAGCAAATACAGTTTCTATCCTCTTGTTTTTATGGAAGTATGCTTCATTACATAGTGTACGGTTTATCTTGGAGAATGTCCCATTTACATTGGAAAATGTTTATCCAATTTGGGGGGGATGAAGAGTTCTCTCTCTCTCTCTCTCTTTCCCTCTCTCTGTATATATACTAAGCTACTTTCTATTTATTCCTTCAAAGCCAAAATATATTTGTAAAGTTGTAGGCTGGTTAACCTATCAAGGAATGCCAAGGCAGTGTTGCTACTGATATCTTTCTTCAAGATTATCAGCAATTGTATTAAGTATTTTGATAGCTCTTCATTGAGCACATAAATGTTTAGATGTGTTATGTCTTCTTGGTACATACATCCCTTGATTAATAAGAAATGTTCATCTCTGTCTCATAACCTTTTTAAGCATAAAATTTGTGTTGTCTGATAATAATATGCCCACCCCAGCTTTTTTAAGGGTGTTGTCTGTTTTAATGATTATTCTTTAGCCTTTGAGTTTTAAGTCTATGTTTGCTCTGATTATTCAAGTGTGTTTCTTGTAGGCATCAAAATGTTGGATTCAAATTTTCAATCCATTTGCCACTCTGTCTCTCTTAATTAGTGTATTTAGTTCATTGACTTTGAAAGAGATGATTGTAATGGGATTAGATAGTCTTTATATAGGAGTTTGGTGTGTTTGTTGGTTGTGCCTTGCCTTAAAGTAGACCCTTCAATTTTCTTTTAAGGTTGGTTTTGATAGTGTAAAGTTTGTGAGCTGTTATCTACGAAGTTGTGTGTCTTTCCTTCAAATCTGAGTTTAAGTCTGGCTGGGTGAAGCATTATTGGTGAAACATTTGTTTTGTTAAATTTTGTCATTAAATTTGCTACTGTCTTCAAAACTTATGGATTGTTTGTGAAAAATCCACTATAACTATTAAAGATACTTCTTTGTATACAATTTTCCTTTTTGATCTTGTTGATATTAGTGTTCTATACCTATCTATAATATTCATCATTATGACTATGATGTTCCTTGGAGTTCTTTTCTTTGGATCTCTTTTAGCTGGTACTCTTTTGGCTTTAAGGATGTAGCTACGTACACTCTTTAGCTCTGGGAATTGTCAATGATGTCCTTGACTGTTGACTGGAATCTTTTTTCCAGGGTCTCTGGGATTTCAATGATTCTTATGTTGTCTCTGTTGATTTTATTTTAGACATCTATTATCACTTGTTCACATTTCTTGAAGAATTTTTTTATTGCCTGGTCATTTTTTGATGGCTCCTTTTTCAATGTCTTTTGTTGTGTGGAATTATTATGCAGCATTTATTCTAGCTCTCTGATTTTTGTCTTCATCAGTTTTAAATATACTGTTGAGGCCTTTCAGTGAGTTTTTCATTTTGTTTGCCAAGTTGTACAGCCCTGTTATTTCAGTTTGAATTTTTCTCATTTCTGCTTTCATATCTTCTTGAATCTTGGTTGTGGTTCTTTGAGTTCATTCCATGCATTTTTTGAGATCTTTGAGTATCTTCCATATTTCTTCTCTAAAGTCCTTATCTGAGAGGTTATATAGGTGCTTTGTACTTTTCAGGTCATCATTCTCTGTGTGTGGTGGAGGTCTGTGCTGTTTTCCTATTTCATGCTTGCAGTGTAGTGTTTTCTAAATACTATGCTGAAATTCATTGCCTATGAGAAGTTTATGACCATGGAGTGAAGCAGAGAGGCCACAGTCCTCTGTCTCTCTCCCTCATTGTGGGGTCAGCTCACTTCACTTGTGTAGGGCCCCAGAAAATAGTGGAAGTTCGATCTTTTCCCTGATCTTCTCCTGGTAAGGATCAGTTCACCTAGGGTCCAGGGCACAAGAGGAAGGCCAAGGCTTTGCCTTCTCAATCAACAGACTTAAAGCTAAATATTGCCAATATTAAGTGACAATGGATATAGGAAATAGACCATAAGAAATAAAACCTAAAAATATATATTTAAAATACTTTCAATTCAATAATCAAATTCCAAAGAAGAAAACACCAGGACGGATGGGTTTATCGTGAATAATAATACATATTTAAGAAAAATGTCGAAGACTTTGCAAAACCCGGCTCCCTGTGTGTGACACCAGGTGGGGAAAATCCATGAAAGTACACCGGCCCAGTGGGGCCCAACTGTGAAAAACTGTGAGTTTGACCTGTATATGTCTGTCTACTGTCCTCTTGCGTGAAACTCTTGCGAGTGGGGCAAAAAGAGGCTCCAGAAACCTCGCTCACCCAGACGCCATTTTCAGGGAGGGACTACAGAGCATGAAAACCGGCAAGACTTTGCAAAACCCGGCTCCCTGTGTGTGACACCAGGCAGGGAAAATCCATGAAAGTACACCGGCCCAGTGGGGCCCTTCTGTGAAAAACTGTGAGTTTGACCTGTATATGTCTGTCTACTGTCCTCTTGCGTGAAACTCTTGCGAGTGGGGCAAAAAGAGGCTCCAGAAACCTCGCTCACCCAGACGCCATTTTCAGGGAGGGACTACAGAGCATGAAAACCGGCAAGACTTTGCAAAACCCGGCTCCCTGTGTGTGACACCAGGCAGGGAAAATCCATGAAAGTACACCGGCCCAGTGGGGCCCAACTGTGAAAAACTGTGAGTTTGACCTGTATATGTCTGTCTACTGTCCTCTTGCGTGAAACTCTTGTGAGTGGGGCAAAAAGAGGCTCCAGCGAAGCACGGCCGCTTCGCTTCGCTACGCGGCCGTGCACTCTTTCTAAGGAAAGAACTCCATTGCAACAAGAAGAAAAAATCACACTAAGAACAGCGCTATATCACAGAAGCAAACATTTCTCTCCGGACTGTCTTCTCTGTTGCATGCTCGGGCCTAAGATTTGACCCAGTGTGAGGCTTCATCCATGGAGGACTCCCCTCCCTTAGAGGCAAGTCAGCCCATCCAGAAAGGAAGGAGCCAGAGGAGTGTGCTGTCTGCATCATATAGACAATGAATACCACCACAACACGTAGAAAAACCCACAATACAAGTGTGACAATGGGGAAACAACGCAGGCCAGCATCAGACATAGAGAATAAAGATGACAATTCTGAGGACCAGATAATGACCAACCAACTAATCAAACTCTCAGATAAGGACTTTAGACTAGCAGTATGGAAGATGCTCAACGGACTCCAAGAAACCATGGATCGAGTTGAACAGAACACTAATAAGAACCAAGAAAATATGAAAACAGAAATCACAAAACTCCAAACTGAAATAACATGTCAACTAACAGGACTGAAAAAGTCAGTAAACGAAGTGAATGACAAAATGGATAAGCTCTGGGACAGGCTATCAGAAGCTGAGAATAGACTTGGTGCTGTGGAAGATGAGATACATAACAATTCCATACAGCAGGAGAGATTGGACAAAAAACTTAAAGCAAATGAGCAGACAATGGAAAAATTAGTCAAAGAATGGGAACAGATGAAAATAGAAGTCTATGATAAGATCAACAGAAACAACTTAAGAATCATTGGAGTCCCAGAGACCCAGGAAGAAAATTTCCAGGAAGAATCAACGGTCAAGAACATCATTAAAGAGAAATTTCCAGAGCTAAAGAATATATGTGATCAAATCCTGCATGCCCGAAGAGTACCAACCAAAAGAGACCCCAGAAAAACCACCCCAAGACACATCCTAGTCACAATGACAAATCCCACAGATAGAGACAGAATTCTGAAAACAGCAAGATCAAAAGGGGAAATCATGTTCAAGCAAGCCTCCCTGAGATTTACAGCAGACCTGTCACCAGAAACACTCAATGCCAGAAAGCAGTGGTGGGATATTGTGACAAGACTGAATGAAATGAATGCTTCACCCAGAATACTATACCCAGCAAAACTCACTTTCCGGTTTGACGGAAGAATACATGGTTTCACAGACAAAAAACAGCTCAGAAACTTCACAGACACAAAACCAGTCTTAAGAGAAAAACTGAAAGACCTAATCTAAGACAAAACTACCCAAAAGACACACCAAATTTCGAAATAAAGATGGCGTTAAAACCCAGGACAATTCTTTCTCTCAACGTCAATGGACTAAATGCACCAGTTAAGAGACACAGAGTGGCTAAATGGATCAAAAAACTCAATCCAACCTTCTGCTGCCTACAAGAAACGCACCTGAATAGTCAGAACAAACATAGACTCAAAATAAAAGGCTGGAGAAAAATTATCCAAGCAAACAACACTCATAAAAAAGCTGGACTGGCCATACTAATATCAGATAATGCAAACTTTATACTCAGGAAGGTTGTAAGGGACAAAGATGGACATTTTATATTAATCAAGGGGTACGTAGAGCAGGAAGAATTCACTCTCCTAAACATATATGCACCAAATGAGGGGCCAGCAAAATATTTAACACAACTGTTGACAAATCTGAAAAATAATATCAACAACAACACAATAATTGTGGGGGACCTTAACACGGCCTTGTCAACACTGGATAGGTCAACCAGACTGAAACCCAACAAGAATATACTAGACCTGAGGAGAGAAATGGAAGAAAGAGGCCTAGTGGATATATATAGGACACTCCATCCCCAGAAACCTGGATACACATTCTTCTCCAACGTACATGGGACATTCTCCAGGATAAACTACATGCTGGCACATAAAACATACCTCCATAAGATTAAGAGGATAGAAATTTTGCAGACTACCTTCGCTGACCACAAGGCTCTGAAATTATTTGTGAACTCCAAAGGGACTCAGAAGAAACACTTTAACACCTGGAAGTTAAACAGCCTCATGCTCAATAACCAGTGGGTCCGAGATGAAATCAAGGAGGAAATCAAAAGGTTCCTGGAAACAAATGACAATAAGGCACAAACTATCAGAACTTATGGGACACAGCAAAAGCAGTACTGAGAGGAAAATTTATAGCTTTGCAAGCACACATCAGGAAGGAAGAAGGAGCTTACCTGAGTAGCTTAATGACACAGCTAATAGAACTAGAAAATGCTCAACAAAAGGACCCAAGACTAGGAAGACAGAAGGAAATAACAAAGCTGAGAGCAGAAATCAACAAAGTGGAAACTCAAAAAAAAATCCGAAAGATCAACTAAAGCAGAAGTTGGTTCTTTGAAAAAATAAACAAGATTGATAGACCACTGGCAAACCTAACAAAGAAAGAGAGAGAGAGAAACTTGATAACTTGTATCAGGAATGAAAAAGGAGAGATCACTACTGATATGACAGAGATTCAAAGGGTAATCAGAAACTACTTTGAAAAACTCTACGCCACTAAAAATGAGAACCTGGAAGAAATGGATAAATTCTTGGATTATTATAATCTTCCACGGTTGAAGGAAGAGGATGTAGCATATCTAAACACCCCCATCATCATTGATGAAATTAAAACGGTAATCAAATGTCTGCCGAAAAACAAAAGCCCAGGTCCAGATGGATTCACTAATGAATTCTATCAAACTTTCCAAGAGGAACTACTGCCAATCTTGGCAAGACTCTTTCATGAAATTGAACAAGCAAGAACACTTCCAAATAGCTTTTATGAAGCCAACATCACCTTGATACCTAAACCAGACAGAGATGCTACAAAAAAAGAAAATTACAGACCAATATCGCTGATGAATGCAGATGCAAAGATCCTCAACAAAATCCTGGCAAATAGGATTCAATGCCTCGTTAAAAAGATCATCCACTATGATCAAGTAGGTTTCATCCCAGGAAAGCAAGGCTGGTTTAACATCCGTAAATCTATCAACATAATACACAACATCAATAACAAGAAAAATAAAAACCACATGATCATATCAATAGATGCAGAGAAAGCATTTGATAAGGTCCAACACCCGTTCTTGATCAAAACTCTCAGCAAGATGGGAATGGAGGGAACCTTTCTCAATATAGTGAAGGCCATCTACCACAAGCCAGTGGCAAATATTATCCTCAATGGAGAAAAACTAAAAGCCTTCCCTCTAAATTCTGGCACAAGACAAGGCTGTCCTCTCTCACCACTCCTATTCAACATAGCACTGGAAGTACTTGCTATAGCGATTAGGCAAGAAAAGGATAGCAAGGGAATCCAGATAGAAAAGGAAGAAGTCAAGCTCTCACTGTTTGCAGATGACATGATACTCTACTTAGAAAACCCTAAAGACTCTATCAAAAAGCTTCTAGAAACAATAGACTCATATAGCAAGGTGGCAGGCTACAAAATTAACACACAAAAATCAATGGCCTTTCTATACACCAATAGTAATAAGGATGAAATGGACATTAAGAAAACAACCCCATTCACAATAGTGCCACACAAACTCAAATATCTTGGAATCAACTTGACTAAATACGTGAAGGTCCTATACAAGGAAAACTATAAAACTCTGCTCCAAGAAATAAGAGAGGACACACGGAAATGGAAACACATACCCTGCTCATGGATTGGCAGGATTAACATCATCAAAATGGCAATACTCCCCAAGGCATTATACAGATTTAATGCCATCCCTCTAAAGATACCCATGACATTCTTCAAAGAAGTGGATCAGACACTTTTGAAATTCATTTGGAACAATAAACACCCTCGAATAGCTAAAGCAATCATTGGGAAAAAGAATATGGGAGGAATTACTTTCCCCAACTTTAAACTGTACTACAAAGCAATAGTTATCAAAACAGCATGGTATTGGAATAGGGACAGGTCCTCAGATCAGTGGAATAGGCTTGAATACTCAGAAAATGTTCCCCAGACATACAATCACCTAATTTTTGATAAAGGAGCAGGAAATCCTAAATGGAGCAGGGAAAGCCTCTTCAACAAGTGGTGTTGGCACAACTGGATAGCCACTTGCAAAAAATTGAACTTAGACCCCCAGCTAACATCATGTACGAAGGTAAAATCCAAATGGATTAAAGACCTCGATATCAGCCCCAAAACCATAAGATATATAGAACAGCACATAGGCAAAACACTCCAGGACATTACAGGCATCTTCAAGGAGGAAACTGCACTCTCCAAGCAAGTGAAAGCAGAGATTAACAGATGGGAATATATTAATCTGAGAAGCTTCTGCACCTCAAAGGAAATAGTGGCCAGGATACAAGAGCCCCCCACTGTGTAGGAGAAACTATTCACCCAATACCCATCAGATAAGGGGCTAATCTCCAAAATATACAAGGCACTGACAGAACTTTACAAGAAAAAAAACATCTAACCCCATCAAAAAATGGGGAGAAGAAATGAACAGACACTTTGACAAAGAAGAAATATACATGGCCAAAAGACACATGAAAAAATGTTCCACATCACTAATCATTAGGGAGATGCAAATCAAAAGAACGATGAGATACCACCTCACACCCCAGAGAATGGCACACATCACAAAGAATGAGAATAAACAGTGTTGGCGGGGATGTGGAGAGAAAGGAACTCTTATCCACTGCTGGTGGGAATGCTGTCTAGTTCAACCTTTATGGAAAGCGATATGGAGATTCCTCCAAAAACTGGAAATCGAGCTCCCATACGAATCCAGCTATACCACTCCTAGGAATATACCCTAGGAACACAAAAATACAATACAAAAACCCCTTCCTTACACCTATATTCATTGCAGCACTATTTACCATAGCAAGACTCTGGAAACAACCAAGATGCCCTTCAACAGACGAATGGCTAAAGAAACTGTGGTACATATACACAATGGAATATTATGCAGCTGTCAGGAGAGATGAAGTCATGAAATTTTCCTATACATGGATGTACACGGAATCTATTATGCTGAGTGAAATAAGTCAGAGAGAGAGAGAAAAACGCAGAATGGTCTCACTCATCTATGGGTTTTAAGAAAAATGAAAGACACCCTTGTAATAATAATTTTCAGACACAAAAGAGAAAAGAGCTGGAAGTTCCAGCTCACCTCAGGAAGCTCACCACAAATAGTGATGAGTTTAGTTAGGGAAATAACTACATTTTGAACTGTCCTAATAACGAGAATGTATGAGGAAAATGGAGAGCCTGTCTAGAGTACAGGTGGGGGTCGGGTGGGGAGGAGGGAGACTTGGGACATTGGTGATGGGAATGTTGCACTGGTGATGGGTGGTGTTCTTTACATGACTGAAACCCAAACACAATCATGTATGTAATTAAGGTGTTTAAATAAATTAAAAAAAATAAAAAAAGAAAAATGTCAATAGTAATTTTTTTTTTGATTTTGGGTCACACCCAGTGATGCTCAGGTATTACTCCTGGCTTTGCACTCAGAAATTGCTCCTGGCAGGCATGGAGGACCAAATGGAATGCTGGGATTTGAAAGAGCATTCGTCCTTGACTGGCTGTGTGCAAGGCAAATTCCCTGCTGCTGTGCTATCTCTTCAGCCCTGTTAATAGTAATTTTTAATATCTATTAAGTTGTAGAAGTAGAGAGAATACTTCCCAAATTCCATTCAGTATCTTATTCTGATATAAAATATAAAAGAAATGAAAAAATATAGACTAATTTCTCTCATAATTTAATAAATACTCAATAAAATATTAGAAAATCAATCTAGCAACTTATAAGATTATATACCAGCAAGTGCAATTTCCTCTTAGTAGATATGGTTCAAATATATTTAAAAAAAACATATTACTATAGGGGCTGGAGCAGTGGCACAGCAGTAGGGCATTTGCATTGCATGCAAAAGACCTAGGACAGACGGCAGTTCTAACCCTGGCATCCCATATGGTCCACCAAGCCAGGAGCAATTTCTGAGCACATATCCAGGAGTAACCCCTGAGTATCACTGAGTGTGGCCCAAAATACAAATATTACTATAATTTATTATATTCATTGTCTAAGGAAGAATTTTTGGGAAGAAAGATTAGATCTGAAAAGATAGATGAGAAAGCAGTAGAGAAGAAAAAAGAAGAGGAAGGAACGAAGAAAATAATCACATGATCATATTATTGTATCCAGAAAAAGCATTTGAAATATATTCAGTACCAATTAGACATCAACTCTCACTGTTTGTAGATGTCATGATACTATATTTATAAAACCTAAATACTCTACCAAAAAGCTTCTAGAAACAATAGATTCATATAGCAAAGAGGCTACTAAATTAACTAGCAAAAATCAATGGCCTTCTTATACACCAATAATGACTGAAGAAATGGACAATAAACAAACAATCCCATTCACATTAGTGACACACAAAATGAAATATCCTGGAGTCAACTTAACTAAATAGGTGAAGGACTTATACAAAGAAAACTACAAAACTCTGCCAAGAAATAAAAGAGGACACAGGGAAATGGAGACACATACCCTGCTCATAGATCGCTCATTACAATGAAAATATTCCCCAAAGTCTCACTCATCTATGGGCTTTAAGAAAAATTAAGGACATTATTGTAATAATTGTGGAACCATAAATACCTAGCATAGAAAATCCCTATTGAAAAACATGAAACTGGGAAGCATCTCATTACCTACTATAAAGTCTACCTATAAAGCCATAGTGATCAAAACAGCATGATATTGAGCAAAGTCAGACTTTCAAACCAATGGCTCACAAAAGAATATCCAGTTACAAACCACCATGACTATGGGCAAATAATCTTTGACAAAAAAGCCAAGAACTTTAAATGAATAAAGACAGTCTCTTCAACAACTGGTGCTGGAACAATTGGATAACCATATGTAAGAAACTAAAGATTGATCCATATCTCACACCTACACAAAAGTCAATTCAAAGTGGATTAAAGAACTTGAAATTAGACCGAATCCATAAAATACACTGAGGAAAACCATAGGCAGAACTCTTCAAGACTTAGGCCTTGGGCCCGGAGAGATAGCACAGTGGTATTTGCCTTGCAAGCAGCCGATCCAGGACCAAAGGTGGTTGGTTCGAATCCCGGTGTCCCATATGGTCCCCCATGCCTGCCAGGAGCTATTTCTGAGCAAACAGCCAGGAGTAACCCCTGAGCAATGCTGGGTGTGCCCAAAAACAAAATCAAAGGACTTAGGCCTCAAAGAAGTTGCCAATATTAGGATGCCAATGGCAAGGGCTATAGCATCAAATCTGAATATATCAAACTAAAAAGTTTCTGTATGGAAAAAGAAACATGGACTAAAATTAGAAGCTAGCTAATTGACTGGGAGAAAATACTTGCCCTGAACACATAAGATAAAGGTTTGATATCTAGTTAACAAAGGTTAACTCCACAAAACCTAAAAACCCCATCAAAAATGGGGAGAGAAAATAAACAAGCATTTCTCTGAGGAGGACCAATAAGTGGCCAATAGACACAGGAAAAAATGCTCTTCATTCCTTATCATTAGGGAAATCCAAACAAGAC
Source organism: Suncus etruscus (assembly GCF_024139225.1). NCBI lineage: Eukaryota > Metazoa > Chordata > Mammalia > Eulipotyphla > Soricidae > Suncus > Suncus etruscus. The sequence continues at coordinate 56,251,850 of NC_064859.1, read as the reverse complement.
AATAATAAGATACTCTTACATCAGTGAGTATGGCACATATTAAAAATAATAGAAACAATCTCTGTTGGCAGAGATGTTGTGAGAAAGGAACTCTTTTTTTTTTTTTTTTTTTTTTTTTTTTTTAAGATTATTTTTTTTTCTCTTTATTTGGATATTTTGATTACATAAATGATTGTGATAAGGTTTCAGTCCTATAAAGATCACCCCTCTTCACCAGTGCAACATTCCCGCCACCAAAGTCCCAAATCTCCCTCCATCCCACCCCACCCCCACCTGTACTCCAGACAGGCTTTCCAGTTCCCTCATTCATTCACTTGATTATGGTAGTTCTCAGTGTAGTTATTTCTATAACTGTGCTCATCACTCTTGTGGTGAGCTTCATGGAGTGAGCTGGTGTTCCAGCTCTCCTCTAATTGTCTCTGAGGATTGTTACAAAAATGACTTTTATTTTTCTTAAGACCCATAGATGAGTGAGACTATTCTGCGTCTCTCTCTCTCCCTCTGACTTATTTCACTGAGCATGATAGATTCCATGTACATCCATGTATAGGAAAATTTCATGACTTCATCTCTCCTGACGGCTGCATAATATTCCATTGTGTATATGTACCACAATTTCTTTAGCCATTCGTCTGTTGAAGGGCATCTTGGTTGTTTCCAGAGCCTGGCTATTGTGAATAGTGCTGCAATAAATATAGGTGTGAGGAAGGGGTTTTTGTATTGTATTCTTGTGCTCCTAGGGTATATCCCTAGGAGTGGAATAGCTGGGTCGAATGGGAGCTCAATTTCCAGTTTTTGAAGAAACCTCCATATCGCTTTCCATAGAGGCTGTACTAGACGGCATTCCCACCAGCAGTGGATAAGAGTTCCTTTCTCTCCACATCCCCGCCAGCACTGATTGTTCTCATTCTTTGTGATGTGCGCCAATCTCTGTGGTGTGAGGTGGTATCTCATCGTTGTTTTGATTTGCATCTCTCTGATGATTAGTGACGAGGAGCATTTTTTCATGTGTCTTTTGGCCATTTGTATTTCTTTTTTATCAAAGTGTCTGTTCATTTCTTTTCCCCATTTTTTGATGGGATTAGATGTTTTTTTTTTGTAAAGTTCTGTCAGTGCCCTGTATATTTTGGATATTAGCCCCTTATCTGAAGGATGTTGGGTGAATAGTTTCTCCCACTCAGTGGGTGACTCTTGTATCCTGGGCACTATTTCTTTTGAGGTGCAGAAGCTTTTCAGTTTAATGTATTCCCATCTGTTAATCTCTGCTTCCACTTGTTTGGAAAGTGCAGTTTCCTCCTTGAAGATACCTTTAGTCTCAATGTCATGGAGTGTTTTACCGACATGTTGTTCTATATACCTTATGGTATCTGGTCTGATATCAAGGTCTTTAATCCATTTGGATTTTACCTTCGTACATGATGTTAACTGGGGGTCTATGTTCGCTTTTTTGCAAGTCGCTAACCAGTTCTGCCAGCACCACTTGTTGAAGAGATTTTCTCTGCTCCACTTAGGATTTCTTGCTCCTTTGTCAAAAATTAGGTAATTGTATGCCTGGGGAATGTTCTCTGAGAACTCAAGCCTATTCCACTGATCTGAGGGTCTGTCTTTATTCCAATACCATGCTGTTTTAATAACTATTGCTTTGTAGTACAGTTTAAAGTTGGGGAAAGTAATGCCTCCCATTTTCCTTTTCCCTAGGAGTGCTTTAGCTATTCGAGGATGTTTATTGTTCCAGATGAACTTCATAAGTGTTTGATCCACTTCTTTGAAGAATGTCATGGGTATTTTTAAGGGGATCGCATTAAATCTGTATAATGCTTTGGGGAGTATTGCCATTTTAATGATGTTAATCCTGCCAAGCCATGAGCAGGGTAAGTGTTTCCATTTCCGTGTGTCCTCTCTTATTTCTTGGAGCAGGGCTTTATAGTTTTCTTTGTATAGGTCCTTCACGTCTTTGGTCAAGTTGACTCCAAGATATTTGAGTTTGTGTGGCACTATTGTGAATGGGATTGCTTTCCTGACTTCCATCTCCTCCCTATTATTATTGGTGTATAAAAAGGCCATTGATTTCTGTAGGTTGATTTTGTAGCCTGCCACCTTGCTATATGAATCTATTATTTCTAGAAGCTTTTTGGTGGAGTCTTTAGGGTTTTCTAAGTAGAGTATCATATCATCTGCAAACAATGAGAGTTTGACTTCTTCCTTTCCTATCTGAATTCCCTTGATATCTTTTTCTTGCCTGATCGCTATAGCAAGAACTTCCAGTACTATATTGAAGAGGAGTGGTGAGAGAGGACAGCCTTGTCTTGTACCCGAATTTAGAGGAAAGGCTTTTAGTTTTTCTCCATTGAGGATAATATTTGCCATTGGCTTGTGGTAGATGGCTTCAACTAGATTGAGAAAGGTTCCTTCCATTCCCATCTTGCTGAGAGTTTTGATCAAGAATGGGTGTTGGACCTTATCAAATGCTTTCTCTGCATCTATTGATATGATCATGTGATTTTTATTTTTCTTGTTGTTGATGTTGTGTATGATGTTAATAGATTTACGGATGTTAAACCATCCTTGCATTCCTGGGATGAAGCCTACTTGGTCGTAGTGTATGATCTTCTTGATGATGCATTGGATCCTATTTGCCAGGATTTTGTTGAAGATCTTTGCATCAGCATTCATCAGGGATATTGGTCTGTAATTTTCTTTTTTGGCAGCATCTCTGTCTGGTTTTGGTATCAAGGTAATGTTGGCTTCATAAAAGCTGTTTGGGAGAGTTCCCTTTTTTTCAATTTCATGGAAGAGTCTGGCTAGGATTGGTAGTAGCTCCTCTTGAAAGATTTGAAAAAATTCATTAGGAAAACCATCTGGGCCTGGGCTTTTCTTTTTTGGTAGATGTTTGATTACAGTTTCAATTTCCTCAGTAGTGATGGGGGTGTTTAGATATGCTACATCCTCCTTACTTAAATGTGGAAGGTTATAAGTGTCCAAGAATTTTTCCATTTCTTCTAGGTTCTCATGTTTTGTAGCATAAAGTTTCTCAAAGTAGCCTCTGATTATCCTTTGGATCTCTGCAATTTCTGTTGTGATCTCCCCCTTTTCATTTCTGATACGGGTTATCAGATTTCTCTCTCTCTCTTTCTTTGTGAGTTTTGCCAATGGTCTATCAATCTTGTTTATTTTTTCAAAGAACCAGCTTCTGCTTTCATTGATCTTTCGGATTGCTTTTTGGTTTTCCACTTCATTGAGTTCCGCTTTCAGCTTTATTATTTCCTTCTGTCTCCCTATTTTTGGTTCATTCTGTTGGTCATTTTCTAATTGTTTAAGCTGCGCCATTAAGTTATTCAGGTATGCTCCTTCTTCCTTCCTGATGTGTGCTTGTAGAGCTATAAATTTTCCTCTCAGGACTGCTTTTGCTGTGTCCCATAGATTCTGGCAGTTTGTGTCTTCATTATCATTTGTTTCCAGGAAAGTTTTGATTTCCTTTTTGATTTCATCTCGGACCCACTGGTTGTTCAGTAGCAGGGTGTTTAATTTCCAATTGTTAAAGTTTTTCTTCTGTGTGGCTTTGTAGTTCACATCTAATTTCAGAGCCTTGTGGTCAGCAAAGGTAGCCTGCAAGATTTCTATCCTCTTGATTTTATGGAGGTATGTTTTATGTGTCAGCATGTAGTCTATTCTGGAGAATGACCCATGTACATTGGAAAAGAATGTGTATCCAGGTTTTTTGGGATGGAGTGTCCTGTATATATCTACTAGTCCTCTTTCTTCCATAACACTTTTCAGGGCTAGTATGTTTTTGTTGGGTTTCAGTCTGGTTGACCTATCAAGTGTTGATAGGGCTGTGTTGAAGTCTCCCACAATGATTGTGTTATTATTGATTTCTTCTTTCAGATTTGTCAGTAATTGTATTAGATAATTTGCTGGTCTCTCATTGGGTGCATATATGTTTAATAGTCTGATTTCTTCCTGTTGCACATATCCCTTGATTAGTACATAGTGTCCATCTTTGTCCCTTACCACTTTTCTGAGTATAAAGTTGGTGTCATCTGATATTAATATGGCCACCCCAGCTTTTTTCAGGGTGTTGTTTGCTTGGATAATTTTCTTCCAACCTTTGATTTTGAGTCTATGTTTGTTCTGACTATTCAGATGTGTTTCTTGTAGGCAGCAGAAGGTTGGATTCATCTTTTTGACCCATTTTGCCACTCTGTGTCTTTTAATTGGTGAATTTAGTCCATTGACATTGAGGGAGATGATTGTCATAGGATTTAATGTCATCTTTGTAGATAAGTTTGCTGTGTTTGTTGGTCTCTCTTGTCTTAGAGTAGACCTGTCAGTTTTTCCTTTAAGGCTGGTTTATCTTCTGTGAAGTTTCTGAGCTGTTGTTTATCCGTGAAGCTGTGTATTCTTCCTCCAAACCTGAATGTGAGTCGGGCTGGGTGCAGTATTCTTGGGGAGGCATTCATTTCATTCAATCTTGTCACAATATCCAACCACTGTCTTCTGGCCTTGAGAGTTTCTTGTGACATGTCTGCTGTAAGTCTTAGGGATGCTCCTTTGAATGTAATTTCCCTTTTTGATCTTGCTGCTTTCAGTATTCTATCCCTATCTATGGGATTTGTCATTGTAACGAGGATGTGTCTTGGTGTGTTTTTCTTTGGGTCTCTTTTAGCTGGTATTCTTCGGGCATGCAGTATTTGATTGCATGTAGGCTTTAACTCTGGGAGTATCTCTTTGATGATGTCTTTGACAGTTGATTCTTCTTGGAGATCTCCTTCCTGGGTTTCTGGGACTCCAATGATTCTTATGTTGTTTCTGTTGAGTTTATCAAAGACTTCTATTTTCATCTCTTCGCATGCCTTGAGTACATTTTCCATTGCCTGTTCGTTTGTCTTAATGTTCTTTTCCAATTTCTTCTGTTGTGTTGAGCTTTTCTGCATCTCATCTTCCAGTACTCCGATTCTCTCCTCAGCTGCTGATACCCTGTTGGCGAGGCTATCCATTGTGGTTTTCAGTTGAGCAACCGTATTTTTCAGATCTGTTATTTCAGTTTGGAGTTTTCTGATTTCTGTTTTTGTGTTCTCTTCAGATCGATCTATGCTCTTTTTGAGGTCTACAAACATATTCCATATTTCTACTCTAAACTCCTTATCTGAAAGGTTAATCAGGTGGTTGTAATTTATTAGATCAACCGAGCTTTCGTCTTCATTCTCTATGGATGGTGTTTGCCTGCGAGTTTTCCCCATTGTCACGCTTGTAGTGTGGTTTTTCCTGCGTGTTGTGGTGGGGTTCATTGATTAGGAAGAGTTCGCGGCTGCAAAGGGAAGCGAAGCGGCTGAGCGCTTCTGTTGCCTCTAGTTGCAAGTCCTCAGAGTGAACAAAGGCAGGGCAAGGTAGAGCGATCCTGCAGCCCCAGAATGCAGCTGCTCACCAGCTTCAAAATGCAGTTTTTTAGGGGTGCACTCCCTAGGCCCCTGAGGAAACCTTCGGAAGTTCAGAAGCACAGTTTCAGGCAGACAGAGATAGGAGTTTTCCCCGAAGTCCTCAGAGTAAACAAAGGCAGGGCAGGGCAAAGCGATTCCGCGGCCCCACAATGCAGGCACTCACCAGCTTCAGAATGCAGTGTTTTTGGGGGTGCGCTCCCTAGGCCCCTGAGGAAACCTTCGGAAGTTCAGAAGCACAGTTTCAGGCAGACAGAGATAGGAGTTTTCCCCGAAGTCCTCAGAGTAAACAAAGGCAGGGCAGGGCAAAGCGATTCCGCGGCCCCACAATGCAGGCACTCACCAGCTTCAGAATGCAGTGTTTTTGGGGGTGCGCTCCCTAGGCCCCTGAGGAAACCTTCGGAAGTTCAGAAGCACAGTTTCAGGCAGACAGAGATAGGAGTTTTCCCCGAAGTCCTCAGAGTGAACAAAGGCAGGGCAGGGCAAAGCGATTCCGCGGCCCCACAATGCAGGCACTCACCAGCTTCAAAATGCAGTGTTTTTGGGGGTGCGCTCCCTAGGCCCCTGAGGAAACCTTCGGAAGTTCAGAAGCACAGTTTCAGGCAGACAGAGATAGGAGTTTTCCCCGGAGTCCTCAGAGTAAACAAAGGCAGGGCAGGGCAAAGCGATTCCGCGGCCCCACAATCGAGAAAGGAACTCTTAATTCGATGCTGGTGGAATGCTGCCTGGTCCAACATCTATGGAAAACTATATGGAGGTTTATCATTAAACTCAAAATTGAGCTTCCATACAACCCAGTAATCTTTCTTTTAGATATCTATTTCCTGGACAGAAAAACATTTATCCAAAAATACATATGCACAACACTATTCACTGCATCACTCAGTGTAATAGCTAAGACTTGGAATCAACTTAGATGTCCAACAACAGATGCGTGGATCATGAATATGTGATACATATATATAATGGAATACTACATAGTTGTAATGAATGATGCAATAATGCATTTTGCAGCAATATGGATGTAAGTGAAAGATACCTTAAATTAAATAAGCCAGAAGAAGGGTAAATATAGAATGGCATCACTTATATGTGATATTTAGAATATTTGAATGAAGAAATGGGTGATGTATTGAATACCCTTTGCCCCAGAGTATAGAAAGGGAAAGGAAAAAAAACTGAGTGGAAGAGCAGAAACACAATGTTGAAAAGTTGGGGGCCAAGGACCAAGCAGTCTCAGGTGCATTGTTAGTGTTAAAAAAAAAAAAAGGACAGTACTAAATATTCAAAACAAAGGCAACACTAATGGAATCAAGAGACCCAAACTTTAACAATCTATACTTAAAAAATAGACCTGTTAAACATACAATTAAAGAGGGCCAAGAGATAGCTAAGTGAGCCAAGCCCATGCTTTACATGTAGGAAGTCTGAATTTGGTTGCTAGCAGCTTGATACCCTTGATACACTGAGCACTGGGTAGGGTATAGACTCTGATTACTATCAAGTGTGGTCTAAAAAATACAAATAAAATTTTATGTAAAGACAAATAGTAGACATATATTAATTAGAATGATAAATACTCAACAAAAAAGAAAGCAACCAGTAAATTTCAAAATGAGCAAGGGTTCTGAATCAAAACTTACCAAAGAATAAATACAAGTGATAATGTGAAAATCTTTCAACATATGATGCTTGAATTATTGAATTGAATTGCAAATTAAAGTGAAGGGAGAATCTAGAAGCTAGGTCCAAGAGATAGAAAAATATGTCTGGTATGTGGCAGGTCCTGAGTTTCAATTCCAGCATGACATGCCTCACTGCTTCTACCTGGACAGCCCTGACAGTCACCAAATTCCTCTGAACCTGAATATCATGTTGCCTGCTTCATGCTAAACATAATAGGAGATCTTCTTTTTCTCCTTACCCCAACTCAATACCATTTTGGAAGGCTCCCATTAAAAGTAATCACAAACATCATGCCACAAGACACATATTAGTATATCTAGCATTTCTAAACATCAAAATAATGACAGAAACAACAAATGCTTGACAACAGAACCAACCATTTGTGATGGGAATTAACAGTTACTTTGGAAAGAAGTTTGGTAGACTTTTATTTGAAAATATTTTCACACATTTGCCCATTTCGAACCTTATTTTATTAAAGATGTATCTATACATAGTGCTTGACCCTTAACTCATAGCCATCATCTATTGTCAAGTCACAGGCTGTAGTAAATGATAAAGAAAACAGGACCATAAATTTTGCAGCTGACTGAGCCCATGTAAGAGAGCACTAATTATCAAAGTCCTTCTCTTTGTTCAGCCCTTATGTTTTTAGAATCATCAGACTCACCATGCTCCTACAGGAAAACATGTGTTATTTGATTTTGGAACAATGGGTTCTGTAAGGCACCCAGATGCACTGTAGTAGCAAATTGGAGGGGGCAGTCAGGACTCTATTGCGGAAACAGGAGAACATAGCTGTGAGGAATATGTGATCCAAATTGAAATTCCCATCTGCTGCTTCTCAGCTACTCCTGAGACTGGAGAAGGCCACTAGAATCTAAACTTTGGGATTACCAAATATGAGCCAAATATTTAGAATGTGAATGTCACAGAAAGATAAACAATCCCTATTCTCTCTCTCACTTTAGGAGCAGAATATCCTCATTATAGGAGCTCTAAGAAAATCATGTTAAACCTAAAATGAGCACTTTGGCAATGAAAAAACAGAGGCACCATTCAGATCCAATAGTTGAGGTACCTATAGGAAAAAGTAGTTGCACTCAGAAAAATAAAATTTCCCTAAGAATCTAAAGTAATGATAAGAATAATAAAAGCCATCTAAAATATAACAAATGATCATTCAGAATCCAGAGCTTTGTCTACTGACAAAAGTCAAGCAAATCTTATCTAGACAGAATAAATTTTAGAGATTTCCTCAATGGCTGGTAAAATTGCACCTACCTAGTATGGACACTTGCACCCCCATAACCCCAAGGGGGCCTTAGGCCCACTTGGATTGCACGGCATATGAACTAATGCCCACCATTCATTTATTGAGGATCAATTGATTCATTTTAATGAAGAATTGCTCTTTGCAGAAACAAAGTCCCTTCTCACCTTACTACAAAACAGTTTTATTTAAAGAAACTTAATTGGAGAAAAGTGATAAAATAGAAAGAGTTACATTTTTGGGAGAGAACTAGGGTTTTCCTGGAGGGAAAAGCTAAAAGTCACATTTTAGGTTGAGGTGCAGGCCAGCCTCCAAGGTGAATAATAAACCCTACATGCCATGCCCTCAGAGCTTTAGTTTTAAAGTTCATCTTTTTCCAAACTGCCCTAGCCTGGAATTTCTCTGCATACAGAAAAGTCAATCTATGCACTCATTTGTAAAATGTAAAAGAAATATAGTATGGTAATAATATACAGAGACAATAGAGATGAGGGCCAAGAAGACAAGTCCATTGTAGGAAGATTTCCACAAATAGCACAGGAGTGCAGTGAGGGCAGAGAAGGGACCACTAGACAATAGTAGTTGGAAAGTATTACTCTGGACATGAAATCATGCTTGGAAAAAGAAAATAATATGGATGATACTTCTTCAGTATCAATATTGCAAATCACAGTGTCTAAAAGAAAAAACCAAGAAGAGTGAGAAAGATATAAAGAAGATAAATTTCTTCCAAAAAGGCAGGCCGGAGGGAGGGCAGGGTGGAGGGTGGAAGGACAATTGGGAACATTGGTCATAAGAAAGGTGTACTGTTGAAGGATGCTGTACACTATATGACTGAACCTCAATCAGGAACAAATTTATAACTGGAAAAAACTGTATTCTAAACAACCTTGTAAACTATGGTGTTTAAATAAATTATAAAAAGTTTTAAAAATTAAAAAAATAAAAAAACATAAGAAAAGTCATTCTAGGTTTTTCTACAAGAAAAATGTCTGTACTCTGATGGCCCTTTCATATTATTATAATCTTCATATTCTCTTAAAGTTTCTTCTTTTATAGGGTACAGAAACCTTCTCCAGGTGGTCCTCAATTTATCCATCTTCAACGGCTCTGTATTTGCTTCTCAAAGGGTTTGTCCTCATGCCTTTGGGCTAGTTCAGAGATAGACAGTTTATCCTTAGTTTTATTGCTTCCCAAAAATAAAATTGCCTGCTTACCTCTATCTGCCTGCAATACCAGTAAGTAAATCCTGGACTTCCCTCCAAGGAGCTTGAACATGGTGTTTGGATGCTTGTGTACAAGGAGAGCAAGTGTGAGTAAGAAAATGTAAGCATGTCTGATCCCCTTAGTAGGCACAGAGGAGAGTTAACTCTACACTTGATTTCTTGGGTCACTTCCAGCCAAAGCATTGAAAACACTACAGGGGACAGAAGAGATTTAAAGCCCAACAAAGCATCCACAGTAGGACCAATAGCTAACCAATAGCTAACCAATAGCTAATAGCTTTATCTCGTTTAATTTATCTATTCATGAAAAATAACAAGAAAGGTCCTCTTTTGCATATAGCCAAGAAAAAGTTATCAATCCCATTTAGCATCTTCCTTGTTTGAACATAAAACTAGCATAGATTTCTCTTTCCTGACAAGGCTAAGATTAACCTCTTGATTACCAGGAAATACAGCCACACTAGGCTTTACTTTTGTTCATTTCCTAGAGAAATTTAAAATCTCACACAATATTATTTATAGAAAATAGACTCTAATATATATATATATATATATATATATATATATATTCTTCAATGTATAATACAATGATTTTATTAGCAAAAAAATTTTTTAACCAAAATTTTTTAACTGTGAAACCTTTTCTATGTATAGAATTATGAGTTCAACTTCCTACCTCCAATTTCAATTCAGCAGTTTTGGTCTGGGAAATTAACCGCCAAATAAAAGTCTCAAGGTCAGGATAGTCGGCTGGGTGAGGTATTTTAGACAACAAGGGAGCTACTCAGTGCCCAGGAAAAAATAGGATATAATAGGGTAGCAAACACAGGCCAAATAGAATAGGAAACTATCATGGCTTTACTCCTATTCCTTAAGGGTATTTGCTAATTGTGTACCATGCTATGGCCACAGCTATGTAAATAACCCAGGCCTAGCTCTTAATGAAACTGCAAACTGCTCTTAATGTACTTGTTAATGGAAACAATGAGTCCCCTGTCAGGACCCAGGGAGGCTGCAACACAGACTTACATTTCCAGTTAGGGAGAGGACAAAGGTGTGAGTCAGATCAAGTTTATTGTGGTACATTATGTTTTGCTTAGTTTGATTTGGTTATTTTGGTTACTTGGTTCTGTTTATATGTTCCTCTCTCCTTTAAAGGCTTTTGGCAAACTCTGGATCATAGGTGATCATGAGGCAATCAGGCAATCAAATCAAAGTAAGGAGATACTGACAGATTGGTGAGTTCTTTTTCAGCTTCCCTATACTTATCTATAAAGATCTGGAAGGATGTGGCCAATTTCCCTCTCTCATTATAAAATGTCCCTTGTTCTCTCTAGACTTGAGAGAGCAAAATGCAAATAAATAAAAACTACTCCCTGCTGGTGTGCACTGTCATTATCTAGAAATCTACTCTCTCCACAAAACCTGACTTAAAATCATTGCTTTTCTGAGAAAGTCAAGTTTAAGATTTGGGAAAACCTTAAGATTCAAGAGTCATTTTTTGTTTGTTTTTGTTTTGTTTTGTTTTGTTTTTAAAAAAAAAACTCTAAAAAAACCTCTGAACTGGTTGTTCAGAGAATTATAAACTTTGGGATTCAGCTCTAGTTCTAGACAACACAAGAAAACCAGAAGTGAGGAATTAAAAAAAAAATGCTTTCTAGAAAGTAACTGAACAATGACAGAGGAAAGGGAACCTCTCTTTTTATGACCTGTGCAAATACCAAGATCTCTAATTACAGAGTCCTGATTTATCATCCACGACTGCATGGAAAGATTCCAGCTATCACAAAAGGACCTAGGGGAGAGAATAAGAGCATGTATAGAGCCTGTATTTATTCCCATGAAAGTATACTTCAAGGAAAGAGAAACCCTGTATCTCTTAGGCCAAGGGAATTCCCTTTCTAATCTCCCCAATATTTACTGTGCCTATGCAAAAAAAAAAAAAAAAAAAGCACAAATTAATTTTTTTTGTTATTGTTGTTGTTGCTTGGTTCTTGTTTGTTTTTGTGTTTTGGTTTGTTTTTATCTCAGGACTGTGGTTATTGTTGTCTTTATTGCTGTGGTGTTTTTCAGGTTTTTTTTTTGTTGTTGTTATGTTTTTCTTCCATTTTTCCTTTCTTCTCTTAAATCGAAATTTATTGCCCCTAGAAGGATTCCTCCTGTTTTTCTTTGCTTGTTTGATTTTTGCCCTTACCTTTTTTTTTCTTTTTTTCTAACAGAACCACATAACTTGAATTATCTTGTTTTGCCTCACAAATTGAGGGAGAAGTAATGGAGGGTACCGAGACCAAACAGTTGTATAAAAATTGAGTAGATATAAAAAATGATCAGACTTAAACACCAAATCCAAAGCCAAAGACAACAGAATCAATACCCAATCTACAACAAGCTAGACACAGGGACCCCACTTATACTAGCAGCCCAGGGGGCCAAGAAGGGGGATATGGGATGCATGCTGGAACAGGGGTGGAGGAAGGACAACATTGGTGATGGGAATGGCCCTAAATGGCACTATGTACCTAAAATATTACTGTGAAAGATTTGTAATCCACTGTGGTCCAAATAAAAATTAAAAAACAAAAACAAAACAGTAATTTTACCATTTACACTTGGTCACTCTTTTTCTCACATTTTTATCTTTTTTTTTTACTCTCTTACGCTGCACCAGTATTGGGGGCAGGGCCTACATAGAAATAACAGGATGTGGGGTATTGAAGGACTTACTAAACCATCTTGGGCCATTCTGCAATAAAGGTTACAAGAAGAGAAACAGTCAAAGGTTAATCTGAGGCAGCCAGCACCACACAACCGAAAACTGAGGGTTTTCTAGTTCTGGAGAACTGAATCTGGGATCTTGATTATATTCTAGTCCCCAGACATCCTTCATGAATGCCTACAGCAATGATCATTAATTAAACTTACTCTCCTTCTCACTTTTGTTTTCAAATGATTCCCCTTTGTTTGACTCTAAATATTTACTTTGGTCTTCCTTCTTCGATTATTTTTTATTGTCTCTCTGATCTTTAATTCTCCATCCTTATACCTGCTCCAATACACCCGCATAGATCGTGTAACATAAAATGTACTTGGGATATACTTGAGTATTCCTACCAATAAATCCATTATAATTTAGAGTCAGAATAGACCTCAAGGGGACAGCAAGAGAAATGACTTCTCCAGGGTTTCCCAGTAAGGTTTCATCAGAATAAATACTAGGAATATATGCTGCTTTTCTATTCTTCCCAACATATAAATATAGAAGACAGATAAATTTTTCTTATTTTATTTGTAAGCACTATTTAAAAAAAGTTTAATTTCTTTTGTTGTGGCACCACACTCAGTGATGCTCCAAGGCTCTTCCTTCTTTGTGAAAAAGAATGATCCTTAATGATGATTGGGGAAACCATATACCATATTTTCTGGTGTATAAGATGACTTTTGAAACAAAAAAAGTCAACCGAAAATGGGGGTCATCTTATACGCCGAGTATATCCTGAAAAATGTTTCAATATGCCGCTAAACAAAAATTGTCTGAATATTGCTACAAAACAAATTTTTCAACTGCATCCTGCACCAATCACTGCAAGGTTGCTCGGACCGCCTCTCTAATGCAGCCAATCCAAGCAGGCTTTTTATGCATGCAAATTAGACAATGTTCTGGACCCGAATCTACACTGTAAAAAGCCTGCTCGTATTGGCCAGAGTCAGAGAGGAAGTCTATTACAATATAACCTTTGAACCTTTGCTTGTTGTGATTGGCTCACTGTGGTACATACAGTTGCAGCACAGGAACGTTCTGTCTGATACAGCGAATATAGGCCTAAACCTATGTTTTAACTGCAAAATTAGGGGTTATCTTATACACCCAGTCGTCTTATACGCCAGCAAATACCATATGAGTTGTCTTATACGCCAGCAAATACCGTATGTGATGCTGAATGCAAACCAGGATCAAGGCAAGAGTGTTAATGCTGTACAAATATTCCAGCCTAGACAAATACAGTTTAAATAATCCCCAGTAGGCACAGAATGACAAGTACATACAAGTACACACAAACACACACACAGTTTCCTAAAATTACATATAGGTTTTTTATCTGCTCTTACAAGTAATCTGCCTTTAAAGAATAAAACATGCTTTATCATGCTCATATCCTATAACTACAGTATCCCATATAACTAAAAGTTGATTCCATATTTTAAAATTTCACCATTTTAAAAGCAATGCCCATTCCAAAACAAGCCTACACATATGTGAAAAATGTCCTGCTTTATATCATGTGGTGCCTCTGGGCATTTTGTCAAATTATTTCATTTTTCTACTTCAGGTCCTAATGATCCTAGACTCTCACTATGCAAGAAAAGGGAATGTGTTTTCTGCTTCTATCCCCTTGAAATATTTGCCATGATGGCAAGGAGGAAAAGGCTTTCAGGCTCAGTATGTTCCCCTCAGATGAATCAGGATAGGCCAGTCCTTTTCCTCTTTGTGGCTTTGTTGTTGCTATCACCCAAATCTGCATAAGTGCCCTGGTAATCTGCAGGCTGTCTTTTCTCCTTTGGAACAATCTCTATTCTTTATACCCAAGCTGCCAACTTTGTGCTTTCATTTTGCTGTTCCCACTGCTACTTTGCTATCTGTGTATTTGTATCCATGATTGGGAGCAACTAGCAGTAAATAGAAGACATTGGTTCAGCATTTTCCCTCCTGGAAACAATAGAAGGACCCCTCCTGTTACATGTCAGACCTCCATTTAAAAAGGCCTCCACTGGGTTCCAAAGGGAAAGGCACGCCTACCGGGACCAATCTGGCCACAAAAGCAATAGGCACGTTTTTCCCTTTAATTTTAACATTTTCCTGCTCTGTTGGCATATTCTACAGATCTTTTAACAGGGGCAAAAATCAATTCAAGCCCTTCTCAGGCTGCAATGGGGTCTCACGAGGACTAGGAAAACAGCAGAGCTGGTTTACAAATCTTCATTACCCAGGCATATGCTCAGAGCTTCTGCTAATTGCCAGTCATGGGTCTGGGGCTAGTACCAAGACCAGCTTTCAGTTCAATGTCCCTTCAAACTCAGGGCCTTTTTTCAGGACTGAATTGAGTATTCACAAATTGCTTCCTAAATGCAAAATATTTCAATTTTCATGGGAGAATGAACGCATTAAAAGTCAGATGGAATATTCTAGCAGTAGAATACTTCAATATTTCTTTTATTTCCAAACTCACAGAAAATAATGTATTAGGGAAATAATGCAAGGTTGAAATTGAAGAAGACTTTGTCATTGGTAAAATAGGATAATGTCAAGAATTTGAAGAAAAAAAACAAACCTTAAGGAGAGTTTGCTAACCCTGAGGTCATAATGCTTTGTGATGCTTGCTTAGGCTTTCTATTAGAGTCTGTACTCTGTATGGATATAAGACAGATGCTAGCAAGATATGACTTGGAGGTATTAGACAATCTCAAGATTGATCTTAAAAATAATTACATTTTTATTGCTAGAAACTTAAGAATCTTCTCTTTAGTTTATATATACAGATACATATATAATCTACCTTTTTATCTACTTAGCTACCCATCTATCTATCACTTATCTGTCTATATCACCTGATAAAATGCAAAGGGAAGCTGTATTCTGAACTACTATTGTGTACTCATATTTGATAGTTCAAGTATTGTCAAAATCTTCCTGCTATGTAGTCTTTGAATGGGTGAGAGTGGTGCTAGAGACAGAGACCTCCTTAGATTAAGATGCTGAGAAATGTCTGCCCTATAGCAAGCTTTGGATAGAGTGGAAAGACTGAATCTAGTCTTAATTTTGAATTGATGCAGTCCTGTTTATTCAGTCTGAATCTGAGGAGTAGACAAAAGTATCAAATAGGAGTTTTAAATTATGTGCAGGGGTAGATAGATAATGCAGACGCTAAGGTACTTGTCTTGCCCATACCTACTTCAAGTTCAATCTCAGGCCCCACACATTATCCTCCAAGTACTTCTAAGAGTGATCCCAGAACCAGACCCAGGAGCAAGACTTGAGCACTTTCAGATATTATCCTCTGTCCAAGAAAAAACAAAACAAAACAAAACAAAACAAAATAAGAATAGAGAGATAGTACACTGAGTAAAGTGCTTGCCTTGGTTCCCAGAGCTTGACAAGCAGTCATCCCTGCGAACAGAGACTGGGGAAAGCCCTCTACATAGAGAGGAATGGTTCAAATCCCCCAACCTCCCAAACAACATGAAATAAAATAAAAATCATATGAAGGGTTGAATTCTCTCTGTATTTTCACCACTTTGCAAACATCCATGCTGTGCATATACTGTGATGTCATGCATATGACAGGGTATATCTCCAAATAGCTCCTTCTGTTGATAATAAAGTCCCACTGGCTCTGCTCACCAACTAAAGCTTCTTCACAAAGTCTTCAGTGTGCAATAAAGTTTTACTTGTGGAACAATGTTAAGTAAAATCTGCCCAAAGCATTCAAGTAAACTAGCTAAGTAGCACAGGGTGTCCTAATGTTGCCTCTGAGGCCAGCAAAACAACTCATCACTTCTCACAGGTTAATGCCTGTGAGACCACCTTCAGGAGTCTCTGTAAAGGATCTGATTAAGAATGTGCTCTGTATGACTAATAAAGAAATTTTGTACCTTAGATGTTGAAAGCATTCTCCTTAACAGAATTCCATTGAGCTGTTTTTTTGAATTTAAATAGATGATTTGCTGAACAGAAAAAAATATTTACTAGATGTAATTGACTTTCAAGAAGTAACTGATTCAAAAGAAAAATCAAAGTCAACTCTACCTCTTTTATTTTTGTTTACAAGACCATTAAAAGGCTTCTAAATCATAAGTCTTCTCTTCTACCATCCAGGCCCAACCCATAGGGATCAGGGAAAAGACTTAATTCAAGCACAGAAGACAGTGAAGGTTTGATCTGAATAGAACCAATGAATTGCACTTAATTATACTTTTGAAAAATATTCTCTTTGCCCATTCAAATTCTTCATGTCAGAAACTTTTATAAGTTATCATTTATTCCCATATGAAATCTAAATCAGGTCATCAGAGCAAGA
Organism: Suncus etruscus; assembly: GCF_024139225.1. Classification (NCBI taxonomy): domain Eukaryota; kingdom Metazoa; phylum Chordata; class Mammalia; order Eulipotyphla; family Soricidae; genus Suncus; species Suncus etruscus. The sequence continues at coordinate 56,235,157 of NC_064859.1, read as the reverse complement.
TAGTCACAATCATCTTTAAAATTAAACAATGGCTAATGACATTTATTCATAAAGACAGCTGCAAATGAGAACCAAAAAATGTACAAATGTAAGAGGCATAGTCATTAACTCAGAACAAAATATTGCCTTTTATGATTTAAGGGCATTGGTACTATACTCTGCATTTGATTGTTTGTTTTGGTTTTGGGTCACAATCAGCTGTGTTCAGAGCATATTCCTGGCTCTGTACTAAGAGATAATTCTTGTCAGTGCTTGGGGAGCATATGTAATATCAGAGAGCAAAACCTGGGAGAACCACATGCAATGCAAATTTCCTTCCCTCTGGACTAATGTTCAGGCCCTTGATATATTATCTTGTTTTAAATACAAATAAACTAAGAATGAGAAAATTAAAATTTCTACAATAGGCCAGTAAATAGAAGAGTTAAGGCTGTAACCAAGGTTTTAAGACCAAAATAATTCCTACAAATAAAGCATCTACATATTTTAACATATTTAATGTATACATTATTTAATGTATTGTCTTATTTTTACAATACACAATACACAATTACTTAAATATAGAAAGGGTTTTATTTATAATATGATGAGATTGACAAATTGAAAATTCAAAGAATATTTAGGCATGCCTCTACCTAAAAAGGAGACATGACACACTAATAAAATAAAAATCATGATTAAATCTAGTGGACATTAAAATTATACATATTTCTTACAAGAGCAACTCAGAAAAGAGTTATTAGGATGTCTTTCCTTATCTATATATCTAAATCTCTATCTATCACCTATCCATCCATCTATCCATCTATCCATCCATCTATCTATCTATCTATCTATCTATCTATCTATCTAATCATCTTATCTTATCTTATCTATCTATCTATCTATTTATCTATCTATCGAGAGCCTGGGCTACAAACAAGTGCCAGGAAACTACTCAGATTTCACAACAGGCTTACAAGAACACACCAAGAAGAAGAAAGCAAGAATATCACTACTTGGATTAATAGAAGGCAGTGGCTTCTGTAGACACATAGAATGCCTCATGAAAAGACACTCAAATCTATAGCAGTTATACTAGATCTATGACCTATCAAAGATCAATGCATCAACTACTGAAACATTGTATTTGCTCAACTTTGACTCAAAAATATAAATTAGATGTCACTCCGTGCTAATAACTAAATTGAAGGGGGAAGGCTAATCAATAGATACTGAGAAAATTAGGGATATAGGGTAAATTCAACAATTTTGGAAAATATAGCATTCAGAAAGCAACCAACTTAAAAGGAAACTGGAATCTGACAATATGGCATCATAAATCCCAACAGGAGAATTTGCAATAATTTCTATACTGCCAAATGTCTATCAAAACATATAACCAAATGCATTTGTTTTCCAATGCTAATAGTATTAATAACAACAAATAGATGATATTTATGGAGTGCTGACATGAAAGCACACACAGAATCTTAGTGAAATGAACCTTTAAGTGCGTATAGAGTGTTACTTTTCATCTTTCACTTAAGAAAATTACCTCTGACTGCCTATTCAAATTTTTCTTTAAATGTTCTTAATTTTTTATATAATTACTAGAGTTTATGTTTATAGAATTTATGTATACCATGCAAACTCTACATTGTGTTAGCACATAATTATCCAGAATATTATTTTTAATTCATATACCTCTAAAATTTAGTTTTTGAAAAAAATAAATATTTACAATTTTGTGGAATTTTAGATTACCTCTACTCATCTATAAATTTGTATGTGTTACTACCTTGACAGAGAAAGAGAAATTGAGAGGTTGGGGAGAATATGAAACATAACAAGAGAACAGCAAAAAGTCAAAGCCACTGAAGTTCAAGAATTTGTCTATTGAACTAGTTACCTAGGAATGAGGAGTGTTGAGAGGGGTCCTTGAAACACTGGTGTAAAGAATGGACTTTCTGGTGATGGGTCTTCTTTTGAAATAATGTTTGGATGAAAAGTATGATTGACAGAATTTTAAATCCTGGTTTTTCACTAAAATGGTTAAAAAAATTCTTTTGATGTGTCCAAGATTTCTTGCTAAGGAATATCAGAACTAATGTTTTTACCTCATGTCTAATGCAAAGACTAAGCTCATTGATTATGCAACAAGGGCAGCCTACTCATGAAAGATTAATTTGTAAACACCAAGATAGACAAGAGTAGAAAAGTCTTTAGTGCATTTATAAAATAAGCATGTTCCATTTGTTGTCCAATGAGGAACTACCATGTTATAAAATACAAGAGGAAATTTGGGGTTTAGTTTGATGACCTTTTGCTATTGTTTGTATTTTTGTGAATTAACGAAAGAAAAATTCTGAAATTTTGCTATGTATCCTAAATTCAGACTCTCCCAGCCACCTATGGCTTGGAACTCATGGAAGGAATTCTTGATTCCTGTCACCCTGGTTTAACAAGCTGAGGTAGAACATTGTCCTACATTCTACCTTATTTAAGAAGCAGTTTCCCACACTCCCAGTTTCAATTCCATCACTTTATCTCAATCATAAGTGTATGGAATTTTCATTAAGAACATAAAAGTCTAAAATCTTATGCAGAATTTCTTTAATTCTTTTTTCTCTCAACCTGGCATTTGTGGTACAGAAATGAAACAATTCATTTTGACAAGTTGCACTAAACTAAGGCCTGAAGCATACTGTGTGAGTTTTTCCATGGATCCTATAACATACACAATAAATATGTGCTTGACATCTGGTTTTCTGGATTCCTGCTGAGAGATGGAGGCTTTGTGTGAGGCTGTCTGTCCGTACCACCAGATTGGTTTATGCATATAACTATGTGAATCTATGCTAAGAGGTCATGCTTGGGCATTTATTGAGCAAGTTCCCATAGAAACTTAAGGAGGTATACATGAGTAGAGAATGAAGAGTTGGATTTTAGTGCAGGAAAGACAGTGGTAACTTAGGGATGTGAATGTCAGGTATGTGCTTGAAGAAATAAAGAATTTTAGGTGAACGTTATAGAATGCAATCCAAACGCCAAGATATTTAGATTGCATGTACTTATGAGTCAAAAGGTAAAATCTAAAAAGGATCTGTTAAGTGTTGGTAAGACAACAAAATTGCATTATTTGGAGATTTCCTGGTTAATATAAAAGGCTAGCTCAGTAGTAATATTTTTATTTTATTTTATTGCACTCTGAGTCCACAGCTGGTGATGTTTGAGTACTATTCCTGTCTCTGTAATCATGGAATTGAAACTGAATTCAGTCCTTTAAAACTCTGTCTCTGTCTCTCTGTCTCTGTCTCTGTCTCTCTCTGTCTCTCTCTGTCTCTCTGTCTCTCTGTCTCTCTCTCTCCTCTCTTACCATTTATTTAAATGAGACTTAATGAACATCCACAAAATAGAAATTAAATATATGAAAACATTAGCACAGAAATGTTCTACAGACCAACTAATAAAGAGTTGACAGAACTTATTTAAATTTTGGAATTTGTTCTAATATTTAAAAATGCCTTTTAGAGGTGTCTTTGGATCACCAGGTTTCAATATTTCAATCTCTCACTTTTTAATGCAGTCTTTGGCAAGTAAGCTATATTTTTGTTTATTTTTCTTATTTGTGAAGTGGATGATAATATATCCTTCATATATTTGCCAGTGCTTTTTTTTTTTTTTTTTTTTTTTGGTTTTTGGGCCACACCCGGTGACGCTCAGGGGTTACTCCTGGCTATGCGCTCAGAAGTCGCTCCTGGCTTGGGGGACCATATGGGACGCCGGGGGATAGAACCGCGGTCCGTCCTAGGCTAGCGCAGGCAAGGCAGGCACCTTACCTCCAGCGCCACCGCCCGGCCCCATATTTGCCAGTGCTTTGAGGGAGACTAGAATGCACCTTGCAGTCATTCTTCACATAATTTTCCATGGGCAGGTTGGGCTTTCTGACAGTGGCACACAGGGAGACCAGGGAGACTGTTCTAATGCAGGAAAAAGGAAGCTGCATTCCTCTAGGGCTAGGCCATAAACTAACCTGACTTAACTTTTAGGCTCTGTCACTGGGCACAGCACTCAGAGAAATGAGAAAGAGACAAGGGCTGCTCATCTCTCAATGGGAAGTTTGTGGTGAGTTTGTTTTTATTTTTATTTTTTTGCTGTTGTTGTTTTTGGATCACAGCCGGCAGTACTCAGGGGTTACTCCTAGCTCTATGCTCAGAAATCACTCCTGGCAGACTCAGGGGACCATATGGGATGCCAGGATTCAAACCACCTTCCTTCTGCATGCAAGGTAAATGCCTTACCTCCAAGCTATCTCTCCAGCCCCAGAATTTCTGTTTTTATTTAATTGACCACAACTAGAGTCAAAATTTCTTACAAATTAGTGAATCTGCGCAGCCTCTTTCCAATAATGCACATGTGCAAATACATTCTGCAGGTTACTGCTGCTATGTTTTTACACAGTGATTTAAATAGAATAAAAGGTTTATCTCTTTCTTACAAAATAATTCTGGTAATAGTCATATTCCATAATAAGTTCATAGAACTTAAGTCCCCATATTTGAACATCAACATAAAATCCAAAGCTAAGTAAGAAGAACTTTTTTAGAGATCTTCGGGGGGGGGGGGAGGGACACAAGAAGAGGCACTGCTCATGGCTCTGGCTGGCTCTGTGCTCATTTTCAGTCATCTAAAATGCTCAGGGACCATATGTGATGCCCAGGATACAATCAGGATCAGTCACAGATAAGACGGCTATGTTTACTTCTGTACTCTTTCTCAACCCTTTTTTAAAATATAGCTTCAGAGATTAAAATATTTTGAAATTCAAAGTATCATTTTAAATCATCTAACTTTCATCTGTAATTTTAGAGAAGTAAAAATGAAACAAAACGAAAGCTACTTCTTAACCAGTACACATACTCCTAATTTACCAGGAGTATCTTCAATCTCCTCAAAGGGAATCTATGCTCTTTTAAATGTATTAATTCTGTATGCCAACTAAGTAATTATAATAAATTGGTAACAGACAACTTGGAGGAAATGTCTAATATTTTGGAACTAGTTTTCAATCTATTTTGCATTCATTCAAAAATACTCTTCTAGGTTCTGATGATAGAAGTTAAATCACAATTACCAATCTTCAAAATATTGCTTCAGGTACTCACAGATTAGCTTTGGAAGCAATAAATATTTATAATTATATAAGTTAAATAGCCCCACCAATAGAACAGAGTAATTGAACAGAGCTTAAGGTAATTGCCTTGCATTCAGCCCTAGGTCAACCCCATACTAGATATTCCTCTGTACACTTCCAGGCATAATCAGTGAACATAGGAGCTGGAATAATTCCTAACACTGTCAGATATGTCCCAAATTTTCCTACCCTACACAGAAAATGAACTCTGCTTGAAGAGGAAGAAGTATTAGGGAAACACACATATAGACAAGGGAATAACAACTTGAGTAAAGAAAGGCAAACATTGAAAGAAAGCAATGCTGGAGCACTTCATAGGCAGAAAGAGAAGAAAGTTGATGGCAGAGTAAAAAGGACATGCTCAGCAATAATGTGCCTAGAGAAGAGCCATTTTCTAACTTCCGGGTAAAAAATAATCATCCTGATGAGATTCCTAGAAGACATACAGAAAATATACCATATTTTCTGGCCTAGAAAACGACATTTGAAACGAAAAAAGTCAACCGAAAAAGGGGGGTCGTCTTATACGCTGAGTATATTCTGAAAAACGTTTAGATATGCCACTGAACAAAAATCGTCTGGATATTGCCACTAAACAAATTTTCCAACTCGATCCTGCACCAATCACTGCAAGGTTGCTCGGACCACCTCTCTAACTCAGCCAATCCAAACAGGCTTTTTATGCATGCAAATTATACAATGTTCTGTACCCAAATCTATACTGTAAAATGCCTGCTCGTATTGGCCAGAGTCAGAGAGGAAGTCTCTGACAGTCTAAACTTTGAACCTTTGCTTGTTGTGATTGGCTCACTGTGGTACATATAGTTGCAGCACAGGAATGTTTTGTCTTATACAGAGACTATAGGCCTAAACCAATGTTTTAACTGTAAAATTAGGGGGTTGTCTTATACGCCGGAAAATACGGTATTCAAGAAAATTTAGAAGCCAGTACTAATTAGGCTGGTAAGAAAATAGTGCTAGATTATGAGGAAAAATTAAACTAGAATATATTTTTATAGAGCATAAAATTGGGAAAATTTCAGTACTCATCAATGAAAGGCATAAAGTACTATTCCATTTGTGGGATAAATTAACTAATATATATAAAATGATAAATGCATAATTAAATACATTCATGATATTTATATATAATGTTTGAAATAATTCTGCTTCTATTAATAAAAAACAATGACTATGGAATCTAAGTCATGGTGTTAATAGTGGAAGAATAATCTGACTTAAACATGGTAGAGAATGGTGATAAAGTGATTTGTGAATTAAATGACATCTGTAAAATATATTACATAAAATATAATTAAATATAGGGGCTAAAAAATAATAGGCAGAAGGGTGCTTTCTATGCATGGTGCCAGCCCAGGTTCCATACCCATCACTGTATATATTCCTCTTGATCTTCAGTATCATAAGGGATGATTGTTTAGTGCAGAGTTAGAAGAAAACCCTTAAAAAAGCAGCGGCCCCAAAACAAAGAAAATGTACTTGATAATATGTATGAGCCCCTAGTTTAGTATTGGTATGAGAAATTATGTTAAATAAAGAAAATGAGAAAGAAAACTGAAAAAAAAGATTAATCAAGGAATCTTATTATCTCAAAGCAAAATAAAGAATGAAAATGTGAAGACTGTGAAGACATATTGTCAAATAACCATCACAAGAGTTAAAATATGCATCTGTAAACTATATTTTTATTGGTTTTTGGGTCACGCCTGGCAGTGCTCAGGGATTACTTTTGGCTCTCACTCAGAAATCACCCTTGGCAGGCACAAGGGGGACCATATGGGATACTGGGATTAGAACCACCATCTGTCCTGGATAGGCTATGTGCTTGGTAAATGCCCTACTGCTGTGCAATCTCTCTGGCCCCTGTAAACTATTGTTACACTAAAAAGGAAGTCCCCAGGAGTACAAATACTATATAGAGGTCAGTGGTTTAGAGAAGAGGAAAACGTAGTGACAGTGGGTATAGGCAACTCACTTTGGAGGTTTTGTCATAAAGTAAAGGGAAGTAATAGGATAATACTGAGTATAAACAGAATAAAAGGAATAATAATTATATGAGTAAAGATAACTGAATATAGATACATATATACATTTATATAAGCTTTTTTCACTACCCCATCCTCATCTCTCTCTATATATACACACACATATTTATATATATTTATATCTATATATATACATACACACATATGTGTGTGTTTGTGTTTTGGGGTCATACCATACTGTACTCAAGAATTACTCCTAGCTTTGTGCTGAGGAGTTACTCACTTGGACAATCAAACACTTTGGCAATTTTTTAAGAACTATATATGATCCTGGAAATAAACATTGTCAGCAGTATGCAAGACAAGGGTGTTACTATACTATCTCTCCAACCCAAGATGAGTAGAATCCTTAGAAGAGCTAATTGATGACAAATGTTGAGTAAATAGAAAGAAACTTTAGAAAAGAGATATTGTTAGACTTGTGACAGTAATGAAAAGCACTTTCCTATCTTTGGTAAACAATTATATGTGAAAAGCGGAAATAAGGGAGGCAACAAGAAAGAATAAGGAGAGAAGTAAAATAATAAAGTACAGTATATAACTATGTCCATAGGTGTGAATATATGAAATTAAAAAAGCTTCAGCTGTGCTTCCTATGTTTATTTAAATATACAACACTCATTAAAAAGAAATGAGAGCTGGTAGAAAGAGGCCCAAGAAGAAACATGAGGCTTTATTGGGAAAGAAGATAACAGGAGTACCTCAAGCTGTAGATAGAATGAGATTTGTTAAGAATGGTTTGGCAGCCTGGGAATAGTTTGGTCTGGGGTGGAGGAAACCCTGCTGTGAGAAAGAACAGCAGCTCCTTTAGAGACAAAGAAATTTAGGGCCATGGATTATGGAGAAGAGTCTGAAGAGAGAAGTAGAAAGACAAAAGAAAAGGAGAAGTCTGATCAACTTGGCTAAAAGGAAAACAGGGTAGGAATGAAGATACCCATCCAAGAGTAAAGAGAGGATGATGAATAAAGTAATGCACCAGAGAAAATTAATTGTGTAGTAAAACAAAGAGTTCAATGTCAGAACTTTTAATAGGGTTGATGCAAAAACCCTACTGAAAGCAATAAAGTAAAAGATTGCTGGGAGTGAAATGAAAAACGGAATGCTCAGAGCTGTAAAGGGACAATCATAGTTCTGATATAGCAGCAGATATGATCACTGTTTCCTGGCCCTAGAGGACCCTTTTATAGCATGCATCCCAGAAGATTTTACATGATACTGATGGGTGTAAAGATCTAGGTCTCCATGACAGTTTTTTGTAATGTGATCATGTTTTTTTTTATTTTGAAAGTTGTCATACAAGTGTAGCACATTCATTATTTTATTCTTCAGCATAGCAAAAGCTGCTGGGGTGAGGAAACATAGACTGGACAGATATTTCCTAGAACTGACTACAACATGGTCTTGAGCAAAGTACATGTTAAAGACTCTTCTGGAACAAGCTTACCAAACAGCACAGTTTTTAGTTTGAGTTCTCCCAGAAAGACCAGGCTTGAACAGAGAATTGTGCGTCAGGCTAGATAATAGTCTCTTCTTTGCAAAGACCTAAAGTGGATGGCAACATTCTCCAATTCTGACCATAGATGTATTTGTACTAACAAATGACCCAATGTGAGATTATTATGCTATTTGCACTATGTCCTGTTACTGATTTTGCCACAAAAAGGTCAGTTTTTATTTTTTTCCAGTCCTACAACCACATTGAAGAAGAACTGAAGATGGAAGAAGAAAGGAGAAAGAGACATCTAATCAACAAGTTCACAGAATTTATGAGAAAATGAAAATTTATTAAATAAACTTGCATGCAGATCATTGTATGCAATAATACTGTCATTGCATTTTTGTTCTTTTTTTTTTTTTTTTTTTTTTTTACAAACCACAGATTATTTACTATTTCTTTATCCCATCTATTCCAGAGATCTCAACACATTCTCTTGTCAAAACATAACCTATGTTAGGGGAGGTTAAATTTTCATATATATTTCATATATATATATATAAATTATATTCATCAACATCTTATATTCCACGAAGACTTCTCAAAGGTTCTCAGATTTGCAAATTATTTTCATTCAATTCTCTTGAGCAGATGTTTATTAAAAACTTCCTGGGTGCTCAACATAAAAAGTATGAACTCTGGAATTAAGGCATGTAGGTTACAATGCACATTTTTCCAGGTTGACTATCTAAGGTTTAAATACTTAAAAATGACTTTTTGGTAGAGTGCAAATTAGATGTGTGAGGCCCAGGGTTTGACTCCTGGCCCCATGATACACTCCCACAAAAATAAAACCTTTCTTCCATTTCCACACCAGAAAAAAGAAATATGGAGGAAAGTAACAGTATACTTTATGAAACTGATGTTAGCATTAGTGAGTATTATGAGATTTGCCATGGGGACAGAGCTAGCACATTGCCTGGCAGAAAAAAAAAATTCAACTAATGCTAGTCATTCTTCTTCATGATGTTGAGTATTAAAAAAAAACAACATATCATATAAAACTATTTTTGTTTGTTTTTGGTTCTGGGCCACACCCAGTGATGCTCAGGGGTTACTTCTGGCTAATTGCTCAGAAATCACTCCTGGCTTGGGGAACCATAGGGGACGGCTGGGAATGAACTGCAGTCGTCCTAAGTCAGCGCATGCAAGGCAAATGTCCTATCACTTCACCACCATGCTGGCCCCAACATATAATAGAAACCTTAATTTCAATCTTGATTCTGGTGACAAGACAGCCATTTTGGGGGTGGATATATGCAAACTGACTTCAACTAAAATAGTCAATTATTTAAATATTAAATTTATTTAGATTTATTTATTTAGAAATAATGAATGGAATTTATTTATTTAGAAATGATAGAATGGAAGGAAGGGAGGAGGAAAGAAGGGGAAAGAGGAAAGGGAGGGAAGGGAAGGAAGGGAGGAGGGAGGAAGAAAGAAAGGGAAGAAGGGAAGGAAGGGAGAATGGAAAGAAGAAAGGAATGGAAGAAGGGAAGAAAGGAAGGAAGAGGGATTTATTTAGAAATGAAACAACAGAATATGCTCACAGTGTTAGAGAAACAACATGCATTTCCCCTGATACTAACTTCAGAAAAGCCTTTCTAACCTTTGGAGGGCCGTCCCTTTCATTTAACCAGAAAGCAAAACTGTGGGAGATACATGACATGTCGGATCCTGTAGTTTGCTGAGTAATGCAGGTCATAACACAGCTTTCAAAATTTCCCTCCCTCTCTTAAATACAGCTCTGAATAGTAATGTTCAAATGATGCACACTGAAATTATAAGTAAACTGAATGAGAAACAATCAGTGATAGTGGTTTCATCTATCACATGTGGGTACCTATATGTGGTATAAACTTTCAAGAAATTAAAGAGTGGAGCTAAGTAAAATGGGATACTGCAGAAAATGAATTTTTAAGAAATAGACCAAGAAGGCATACAGCTAGGAATGATTGTATAAGGCAGAGGGAAAGAAGGAGAACATATGCCCTCTAAGTAACATGCTGAAATTCAGGGAAATTGGATGGAGAGATTGGCATTCTTAAGCAATACTGCAAGAACACCAAAATGTGATAACTATGTCTTGGGGAGTGCAAGACACACACTCTGGTATATTGGGAAAGGGAAGTCTGGTGCTGTAATTCCTTCTACATACTTATTCCAGTTTTCTCACCACACTGTGAACTCCTGAGACAGACTATACCTAATTTTTTTCATCAAAACCACAGCTCTTCTCCAAAATTGACTCATAGAAAGTTTTTAGTGATTTGTAGAGTTAAAATAAAATCAAGGAAGTTGGATGGAAGGAAGGAAGAAAGGAAGAAAAGGGGGAAGGAAGGAAGAAAATGAGAAAGGAAGAATGAAAGGAAAGAGGAAAGGAGGGAAGAAAGGAAGGGAGGAGGGAAAAAGGGAGGAAGGAAGTAAAAAAGAAAGGAAGAAAGGAAGGAAGGAAAGAGGGAAGAAAGGGGGAAAGAAGAAAGGAAGGATGGAAGGAAGGGAGGAGGGAAGAAAGGAAGAAAGAAGAAGGGAAGGGAAGTAAGGAAGGAGGGAAGGAAGAAAAGAAGGGAAGAAGAGAAGGGAAGGAAGGGAGGAGGGAATGAAGAAAGGAACGGAAGAAGGGAAGATAGGAAGGAAGGGGAAGGGAGAAGGGAAGGAAAGGAAGAAGGGAAGATAGGAAGGAAGGGAAGAATAAAGGAAGGGAAGAAGGGAAGAAAGGAAGGGAGGAGGGAAGGAGGGAAAGAAGGAAGGCTGGGAGGAAGGAAGAAAGGGAAGAGGGAGGAAGTGAAAGGAGAGAGGGCAGGATAGAGGGAAGGAAGGACAAAGGGAAGGAAGGAGAGAAGGATTAAAGGGAATGAAGGGAGCAATTGATGGTGGGAGAAAGGAAAGGAGAAAGGGAGGGAGGGAGAAAAGTAAGAATGTGAGGGCAGAGGACAGACAAGGAGGATTATGATGAAAAAGAAAGTATTTTCATGGTCAGAACAGGTCAACATAATGCCTGGCTCTAGGGACAGAGTATCTATACTCTACTGGAAGATTCAGACTCTTCTATTGATACCCATAATTTTTCACTAAGAAGACTTCTTAGACTCTCTCAACTCATTACTTTGGCTATAGATTGAGCTTAGGTTGAAATTAAGCTATTTGTTCCTCTTTCATTTTTGATGAAAAATGAGTATCCCAAGGCATTCCATTCAGTATCAATCCCAGTAGTAAGGAGACAGGTCTGTGCACTAGGCAGAATATTAAGCATGCTATTTTTAATGTCATCAAACAGTTATGTGCTAAAAGACAAGCTAAAATAAGAGTGTAACTGAGCAATGAGATGAAAGCTGAGTAAGTTCATGATAGAAAACAAATGTAGCAGAACAGACTTCCCTCTCCTATCCTCTTTCTGTAAATATGGAATTGACTAACACTTCCACTTTCCTCAAGCTGCATAAGCCTTGAAATATATATATGCGCATGTATATATGTATATGTCGTTGCTTTGAATGCATCAAGATGGAAGAGACTAGGTGATAAATCGGGCTAGTTGCAGGTTCAGTGAAGGATTGAAGGGGATTGTGACTGATTTCCCTAAGGAGGAAAGAATATTTCCTTGAAAGAGAAAAAAATTCCACAAGTCACTCCAAAAAGCAACATGCAGAGTGGAAAAAGAGCATCCTGCCTCATGGATGCCTCTCTGATTCTTGTTCAGATATGATGGAGCAGCACCTGAGTTGTGAACATGAAGCATTGATTCAATTTGTAATTAATGATCTGAGCTTTGCAGCTTTCCCGTTTCAGAAGCTCTTTATTTATTTTTTCAAAATTCACATGCAAACCACTAAGATACTACTACAATGACAGTGCAGAGTTGTTATGGCATCCTACCAAGGCGGGCGGGTGAGCCATTTGACCTCATCTGCTTTATTTATTGTTTCTTTTATATAAAACCCTGTCTGGCCTTATGCAGTGTGCTATAATCATTATAAACTTGAACATAAAGGGTGATGGGGAAAAATGATGAAACTTGCAACTAGAAAAAAAGAAGAAAGAAAGAAGGAAAGAAAGAAAAAGAGTCTAAATGACTGGCAGTTCCCATTTCTTTACAAGTGTTACATTTCAGTCCCCTGCCACTACCACATGTTTCCTGTTCACAGATAATTTGTACAACATATTTTATCATTCAGTTTTAGACACAGTTGAAAGGCTTTTGCCTAAGGCTTGGAACACTTTGAAAATTGTATACCATTTGCAAGGCTTTCTTCTGCTTCACTGTGCAATTAGGTGACTGTCTTTCTACAGACGTCGAATTTATCATTTATGGAATTGTGGATATGTGTGTGTGCTAAAAACCAAGGTGAACTAGAAAATGAATGGGTGGACTTTTGCAATAACATACAGAATGAGGGAGGGTTAAAGGAACAAAAACGTATTTCAGCTCAGAGAAAGACTGGAGTTCTCAACAAGCAAACTGGTTTTCCCCCTTAAAGAAGTGGGGTTCTGGAAGGTTTTTAATTCCATATTTATTCGGCTGTATGGCTGGTTCTTCGTTCTCTACTAGTAGTTAAATTGCAGTGTAATGATCCTAAAGAAACCCAGTCTCATTAATCTCTGCAAAAGCAATTTCAGGACATTTTCTTAGCTTCTCCTCCAATCTTCTTTGCCCTGTCTTGCCTGGATTTCACAGCTTGCCAGTGAAAGCACTCACGTGCTCAGAGCTTCCCCTGGTGGAAGTTGCTGGCAAAAGGTGTTCTAGCCAAGAAGGGCGAATTGGTCTGGGACTTGCTCCCAGGAAGAGCCTCCACGGAATGTTCCCTTTCCCGAGAACAGAGAGTACATAATGTGACTGGAGGTTGTGATTGAATTTCCTATGCGTTTCAATGTTTTACATAACCTGAATTTTAAAGTCAGATTTGATAAAAGATAACTTATTCCCATCATTATGCCACTTGGTATTTTTCCACTGAATAATGCAAACGCAAAGAGAGCGAGGGAGCCCCAGACAAGCCTCCCAGGAAGAGCTTGACGTCCCTCCGAGGTTGAATTCAGCATCTGTCATTATGCAGCGGTGTGGTTCTGTATTTTAAAATCGCGGCAAGAAAACAGTGGGGAAGAGTTTGAACGGCATTTATTCTTTTGAAGAGAAACTCCTAAGGCCTGTATCAGCACTTTAAAGTGCTCTTTCCCCTCTTTTAGAAAAGGCAGTCACCATGTTTGCTTCCCTTGTAAGGTATATCTGCTTGTTAGCCTCAAAATTCTAACTATGTAGAGATCTGTGTTTGGGGAGAGAGAATCTCTTGGTCAATAAATGAGGCCACTGTTTATATGGCAACTAGATCATTTGGGTGTGAAACCCTGACACACTTTACACAAAGGGAGGGTGGAAGAGAAGCAGTGATGCTTCATCTGGTAGCATTTCTTGTTTCAGGAGCCACCAGCCAAGTAACATTGACTATTTGAAACAACTGATCTGAGATTTCAGTAATTTTATAGTCTGGATCTCTCTGAATGCTAAACAGCTTAGTCTGGCCAGAAACATATTCTTGTGTAAATCTATTCAAATAATTATCTGAGTATTACACTTTCTTTAATTACATACTTATTATGGGCACAAAAATCACAAGGTATGAATGATTCTATTCCGAGATCACATCCACCTATCTGCAATGACCGTCGGTTGACTCAGAAATCAACTTTAAGCCACAGAGAACTTGCAGTTTTCAATCCACACAGGCTGTTGGACTTCCTGGGATTTTTTGATGAAACACTAAGGATCACGTAAAAGAAAGCGACTTGGAAGCATTATCTTCCTTATGCAATAGGGAAGGACTTCAGATGTACTTCAGATGTATATACATTTGTTAGATTTATACTTGTGCACAGAGCCAAAAGCAGGAATTTTTGTGAGCCAGAATGTCACTGGAATCAAAATATATGGCCAGGCAGCAGTGAGTAGAAGCAGCAGACCCAGGTTCTGAAAGTTATCCTGAATGAAGTAGTAGAATGAAGTAGAAAGTATTACCATCCTTTTGAAATCTATCTAGAATTTGTTACAAAATCATACCTTAGGACCCAAAGAATCAGGAGAGTTTAAGTTATCATTTTCTCAGAAATCTTTTATCCCTAATGGTGCCTTCTGTAGTCTTACACTGACCTATGTGTCTGTTTCTCAAGAGGCTCAGGTGGTTGCTTCTAGTTTCTGAAAACCAGCAATGTAATTCTTGGGGTTGAGCCTAAGTACCCCAACTTCTCTAATCAGATAAGCTCAGGAGGCTACTGGAGGAACATGGAACAAAAATGTCCTTTTGTGGAAATAGTAGAGTCTGTGAAACCTTGTCTCTTTTTGGGGTGATTTTAGTCAATGCTCAGGGGGCCCAGGGCGAATCCTACTAACATATACAAATAAACCTGACAGCTCAAGGCTCAACCAGTGATGGGATGTTACTTGGGCCCTGAAGTATCAGAGGCCATCAGAACATCCTGAGGATCTGAGAGATATATCAGTAGAGTATATTGCCTCCCATAAGTGAAACAAGCACTACAGCCCTTTGAGTTCCCCTCTACTTCCATTTTCCATACCATTAGAACTGCTGTGCAAGTGAAAAGAAATGCTGAATGAGGAAAAAGAATAAAACACATAACAGCATATCTCAGATATGATTATACCAGCAATGTGGAGTTTGAAGGGCCAGAGAGACAGTACAGAGGGAATTTGCTGTGCATGCAGCTCACTTGTGTTCAATTCCTGATATTGCATAGGGCTCCCTAAGCCCCACCAGTAGTGATCCTGAATACAGAAACAGAAGTAAGCCCTGAGCTCCATTGAGTATGAGCACCCTTCATAAAAAGGCAAAAAATAAACAAATAAAATGAACAACAAAAACGCTAAACAAATGAAATAAGTGTTTAAGAGTGGAGAATATTTTCAATAGTAGTAGTCAAAAAGTCATTTGCATCTAGTGAAAATGTTCTATATGCTGAGTTCATAGGTGCACATGGAAAGAGGACTGGCCTTCCACACATATAAGCACCTGTATTCACATGAAAGAATAGTTCAGGAAATTGAATCCAGGTGGGCTGCATTTTAAAGCATGTCTTTCAAGATTCTTGCGGCTGACTCTGTATATTACCTTGGCCAAATCATTTAACCTCTAGGTGCCACAGCTCTAAGAGCAGTGCGATTCTTGTACTAAGATGCAATTTCAAAACAGAAACTTCATCTTAATTTGTCCTTCATTTCTACCACTTGATCTCATCATTGCAATGCAGCATGATGTTCTTGAGGAACTTTTTGATTGACCTGCCTGCCTGGGGTATTAAAGGGCTTCATAACTCCTGATGGGCTTACACAAAGTACATATTGCTGGGGAATCAGGTCTTCTGACACTGAGGAATGACTGGTGTATGACAGCTCACCTGTACAAAGAGAGAATGTGAGTACCTCTGGTGACTAAGCTTGCTTCTGACCTGGAGTCACCAGGTCACTTAATAGAGGGTCCTAGTATTCTTGTCTTTTCTACTTTGTCTTCTATGACCTTTTGTTCACTTTGGAAATGCAGATGCTAATGTAATGAAACATCCTGAATGCTGGACAATTGTGAAGCATCTGTGACAAAGCTCCACTATTGACAAATTTGGGTCCATTACCTGCTACTACCCTTTACCGGAGAGCATCTTCAAATATACTTCAAACCCTCATTCTCTCTTCTATGGTGTATAAATTATATATAGCATGGTATAGAATCAATATACACATATTTATTGTTTATATAATAGAATATGTAGTATATTTAAAATACTTATGCATAGCATAGTTTATATTATATTAGGAAGTTAATAAAATGAGTATGAACTATATAGCATAGTATTGTATATATGTATCTGTAGGTACTATTTCATAAAATACACACAAGCATCATATATCATGGGGCAATTTTTCAGAGATATGTTTGAGAATATTTAAAAATAAGCAGCAATATGGAGAGGACTATGGGCCCTAGACTCAAAAGTCCTCCTTCAACATTTCTACCCTCAAATTGTAGAATTTAGTTCACAAGCCACATCCTTCACCAAATGTCCTAACTACTACACATCTTCTTGAAAGACTCTGTTGGATTATTGCATTTAATGTTTATATCTTTTTTTTTTTGTCTTACTTCTTTAGAATTCAATTGAACAAACCTCTTCTGGTTTTAGATATTCTGACACTTGTGCCAAACTAAGAGAAAATAATTGAGAAAATATTATGGAAAGTGAAATACTTATTATTGACATAGAAGCACAAGACTGGTGAATAATAATATAGGACTTTGAAACGATCCCAGCCTAAATGAAGTCTGGTTAAAATTGCTAGAAGTAAGTAAGTAAGACAGTCAACTACATATATGACTTCTATATGAAATATTAACTAAAATTTTGCCTATGATACTCAAATATAAAGAAGGGCTCTGACCACTACCTGGTTCTATAATTTATGAGCTAGGAGTTGGATGATTTCATAAAAGTAATACAGGCATATAATAGAAGGTAGTTAGATCCAGAGATAGGTGAAGCAATGGGGAGGTAGATAGAACAATCTCTTAGTCATAAGATCACCTGACAGTCTTCATTGTACTGTTTGCAGTTGACTTTTGAGTTTCATATTTAATAGGTCTGAAATGGGCTCATGAATTTGTATTTGTAAAAAGTTCCTGAGTATTGTTGATGCTTCTGACAGCCGTAAGAGCCTTGAGCCTAGAGCACAGAGGTAAGTAGAAGTCAGATGGTAGAGGAGAGCACACTTCTGTATTCCCAATACAGGAATAGAGAGGCTGTCTATTTCCTATTACACTATGTGTTTATGTGTAGCAAGATAGTTGTCATTGAATGAAACTTACTAAGAAAGACATGAATGAAGAGAAAGTAAAGTAATGTACGTTCAAGAGAGAAAGAACACTATCTTTCCCAGAGAGAGAAAAAAATAAGGCAAGCAGAGAAAAAGAGGCAAGTAAGCAAGATTAGTATTCAAGGGAGAACAAGGACTTGAAGAGCAAACCACTATTTCCTTTGCTAACAAGAGGAAGTTTCCTCAATATAAATAAAAATATGCACTAGTTGGGTGAAACTTCCCCAGGCACCATGTTTCTAACCCCATAGATGGACAGGTCTGATGAAGCAGGGTAGAGGAAAGAAATTATATCAAGCCAGTGAGTAAAAGTTTCACTGGAATTATTCTGCTTTTTCCTCTTGAATTTCTGCCTCATGGCCTCTCTCTGCAATGTGCTGTCTTCCTGCCATTTGCTCTCTCTTTTTTGTACAAAGCTAGACTCCTTTCTTTACCCAAACCAAATCCAAAACCCTAGAGGGGGGAATGTCTATTAATTTATATATCAAAAGAAGAGGTTAGGGAAAAGGAAGTTGGGAGAACACTTAGTTGGGGGCTAATAGCTGGATATCATCTTATATATCCACCTTTTCTGTTTTAAACAAAACAAAAAAAATGAGCAAAGTTACACAACTTTTGTTCCAATTTTCTCTGACAGAAGCTAAAACCTCAGACCAAAACTCAAAGCATCAAATGGTATACATCATTCTCAACACAATCAGCCTTTTCCATATCTTATACATAACACAAATTTTTTCATAGATTTCTCTGAACATTAGAACCTTTCTTCAAATATACTTAATTTGAAAATTCTTAAATGTTCTTACACCAAGCACTGTAATATGAGTCTAGAACCTCCAAGTTCCTTTCCATAAACTTCTCTAAACAATATCATTTCTGCAGAAATGTTTTGAGAATAAGTTGCTACATAATAATACACAATAAAATATCATAGCAATTGGGAAATATTCACTAGAATAGATTACAACTTTAAAAAAATCTAACAACATTATACATTTCCCTGGAATTGTACAAACTAATATTAAACTATCAAAATTAGATGCAAAATCTTCTGTTTGCAGTGGAGCTAAGAACAAAGCAGTAGCTATTAAGATCCATACAGATAAAGCACAGTTTAACCAGCAATATAGTAACTAGTGCAAATAGGGTCAAGAGATTAGCCTAGAAGAAAGTTAATTTTTTGGACTTAACTCAGGTGCACGAGGTTCTGGAAACAGCTTTTCCTCAATTGATCTTTGACTGGGTTTGAATATCTATCTTCTTCTGTATTAGGCTACTGAGGTCGCCTGGGATGGAAAGGGACTTCAATTTCTGAGCCAGAACCTGGGTTGAGAGCTCCTCTCATCTGCCTGCGGCTGGTCCACCTTCAGTGAAGCTTTCTCTTTGGCTTCTACCCAATTACTGATCTTGATAAGCTTCTGCAGGTTGAGAGGCTGAGGTACTCGTACAAAGCACCTTTAGTAGACAAAAGGCTGTAGGCCTCGACCTCTGGGATGCTGCTCAAAGTCTTTAGCTCTCCTCTTAACTGCCTGCTTTGGTCCTGTCTAAAGGGGCCTCTGTCACATTCAGAACAGGCGCTGTGTGCACCAATGTTCTGGTGATGGACTCTGCACTCTCACTCCAATTCAAGAAGGCCGAGATTAACCACCAGAGGGTCAGGGCACTCACCATCATTGGGGTCTTTTCAGGTCTCTGTGTTTTGTGTCCCTGTTCAAATGCCTCAGGTGGACGGGTCTGATGAAGCAGAGTAGCAGCGGAGAAATAATACAAGCCAATGAGTTAAAGTTTCATTGGAATTAGTCTTTTTTCTCTTAGCCTTTCTGCCTCATGGCCCCAACAATGTGATATTTTGTTCTTAAATATTTGGTTCAGTTTTATTCTTTGATACATACAGTGAAAAATACTGGTTAGCTTTCTTTTTTTCTTTTATAAAATCTTTATTTAAATATCATAATTGCAATCATGATTGTAGTTGGGTTTCAGTCATAAACAGAATATCCCCCTTCCCCTGTGCAACCTTCCCACCACCAATGTCCCACTCTCTCTCTTCTCCCCCACCCCGGCGCCCCATATGGTCCCCCGTGCCTGCCAGGAGCAATTTCTGAGCCTGGAGCCAGGAATAACCCCTGAGCACTGCCGGTGTGACTCAAAAACCACAAAAAAAAAAAAAAAGAAAAAAAAAAAAGAAAATAACAACACTAACAACTTGCGTGACAATGTTAATGAGTGAGAGAAGTAGAATGCCTGTTTCACAGTTTATTTTATACCCTCCACATTTTGCAGTTTCTGTTTTGCTCATTTGTTATACTTTTCTCATTGCTTTTTATTTAGTTACTATTCATTTTTGTTTGAGGACCACACCCATTAAATCTGCACTCAGAGATCATTTTGGGCTATGATTGGAGAATCTTATGGTGGATCAGAATTCAAGCTGGCATAAGTAGTCTGTGTGCAAGGTCAACACCTAAACTCTTGTACTATCTCTCTGGGTCTGAATATTTCTATATTTTAAATGAATTTATAATAGATTAATATGACAATAGTACTCATTTTTTGGTATCAATTTGAAAAGGAATTTGTACATTGAATATATAAAATTCTGATATTGCTTTTTTAACATTAAAACTTTCCAAGCTAAGGATACTTTATAAAAATTTAGTTATTTTTAAGTAAAGTCTTTATTCACCATCACCCTCTTTGTCAATTTTTATTGGCTGTGTCATTAAAAATATCAAATAATTCTTTCTTTGAGTATTTATTTGATTATTGCTCTGGACTTTATAAAAATGATGATATGGTGCCTATATTCCTGTGGGGAATAGGATATTTTATAGACAACAAGAGAAATGGAATCACATAGTCTATCTAATGCTTAATAATAGTAGACCCCATTGGCCTTTATGTTCTGCTGAATGCTTCCCAAGTCTCTAATGTTCATTAAAGGTCATGTCAAATATATTGTATTTTGTATTGCCGTACTATTTGTGTCTCTTATTTCAGACTTAGAACACCGAAAGTATTTTTAGCCTGAGTAAATTCAAACTCCATATTTCTTTACATATATTCTCATTAAAAAGTTTATGATCCCAACCATTTACCTCTGGTCCAGAGGTGGACATTAATAAAGTGATTATAAATAAATGCTTCCTTAGAATCATTTAAAGCAATTAAAATCTAGAACAACTGAGCCAGAGAGATAGTACAGTGGTTAGGGCATCTGTCTTGTAAGTACCAATCTGTGTTTAATTTCCTGCATCCCAAATGATCCCCCTAGCTTTCCAGAAGTGATTTCTGGGCTCAGAGTTCAGTAACTCCTGAACACCATTAGGTGAAGCTCAAGAATAAAAAAAATATATAAGCAAATTAACAAATAAAAAATAAACAAACAAACCTAGAAAGGAGGCAGAATAGGGCTGTACTAAAGGACAGCAGAGTAAAACTCAGGAAACACATGGTTTCACAGGCCTTCTGAATATTATTCAGGAGAGCACCAGCCCCCCAAAGAACCAAATGCTTAATTATTATTGTAGCTCATAAATGAAAGATTTGTGTTTTTAAAAATATTTTATTATTTTTGTTTGGTTTGGGGGGCCATACCTAGCAGTGTTCAAGGTAGATTTTTGGCTTTGTGCTCAGGAATCTCTCTTGATGGCCTTAGGAGATCATATAGGGTACTGGGGATTAAACATAGGTCATTCTGCATGCAAGGCAAATGCCCTACATACTGTACAATCACTCTAGCCTCAAGGTATTACTTTTTAAAATGGCACACATGTCTAGAGAAGGAATAGCACAATTGAGGTTACTAATGATATATCTGAAGTATTAGGAGGATAATGCATTTTTTATTATGGGAAGAAAATGCACTAAATATCAAAAGATGTCTCAAAATTTGACTGCCTTTCTCTGCTATGCTATGGAATATCTGATCCCAATATCTAAGCCAGTGTCCTCAGTCCCAAAATGAAAATAACATGAAAACAAATCTCACAGGACTGTTGGTGTTGCAAAATAAATGAGAAAGTGGATGGGAACTGCTTTTAAAAGTAAAGCAATTTCTAAATGTAACAGGTTATCAGACTGGCCCACAATGTTGAAAATTCAATGTGTTTTAGAAATGCAATGCCCACACTAATAGATATTGCTTTTGTTATAAAGCCAGGAAGAAAATTCTAAGTATGAATTCCCAGTTTTCTTTATTTCCTTTCCTATTGCTAAGCAGAGATCATCCCATCTCTGTGTGTCAAATACAGCATATGTGAAAATACCTCATGATCATCTTTCACAGGAATTCTTTCCAAGTGAGAAAACAAGTAATGGGGTCATGGGCTTTCTGGAGTAATACAACCCAGGTTTCTAGTGTGATTTTGATTAGCAAATTCTGCCCTCAGTTTTATTGTCTGTGAGAAAACCCTAGGTCATGATTTTGTGCATTTTCTGAAGAAATCAGAAGGAAATTAGGTCAGATGTATTTAGTAACCATTCCTAAGAAAGCATCCTAGAATTCTTGTGGAGTCACTGTAAAACAACTTACTCCTACTTCACACAACCATTGGTCATTATGCAAATAAAAACCATAAATTAACAGATAATACAGCACACATTGTGGGTTATTGTCACAGTAATTCACTTCTCATCTTTATCATGAATGGCAAAAGTAGTATGTAGGTGCATAATCTTCCATTAATTATTTTACTAAAAAATATCCTTGATTTTTAGGCTTTAGCCCAAACCTACCCTTCTTGAAAAATGGCAATAGAAATGATTTTACTCCTTTCAGTCTCATTCTATATATTCAAAATGCTACAATACAGCATCAAGTTAAGATAGTATCAGTCTTGATAACATAAACAATGTGTAGAGTCTTGATTCCTTAATTGAACCACCCTTGAGGAAAACTTGAGGGAGGTTAAGAGGCCCAGCACCAACTCCCAGAAATTCTCAGTTAGGCAGTATGGGCCTAACATTTTGGTATCCTCCAGGCAAGATAAAAGTCAACCACAGTAATCAGAACCAGCACAGTAATGCTCATAAATCACCAAGAACACAATCAGTTGGGTCTGAAGATCCATTCAATTCTGGTGAATAGTTAGGACAGCACACTTGCCAAAAAGTGCTCCACAGAGTGAGCTATGCCCTATATTCCTATTATTATACTTAAATATTTGTTATCTGCTCAAGTTAGCTGCATTTGACCCAAAGTTGCCTGTTTATCACAGGACTTTAGTAATTTACATTGACATTGGTGGGGGGGGGGGAGACACTGACCCCTATCCAAGTAATTCTTATTTATTTTAAAGCTTCTAGTAAACTCAGATTACTAATAACTTAGCTACCCCCACAATTTTAGCTCATCTGTAAATCATTAGAATAGTTTTGGAACTAAACCAGAAATTCTTACAATACTTTTTCTTTGGGATAAATCACTCTGCTTATAAGTTAATTTGTGTGAAATTGCCATCTAGTTATATGTGGCTGGAATGTACATAGCAACAAGGGGAAAATTTTGTAATAGCTTGGTGAATGAAAAATACCCCCATCTCAATGCTAGAACAATAAAATGGTTGATAATTAAGCTCGTTTTAATCTACTGTCTACAAAGATCTGGGCATAAACCCAGTTTAGTCTTTGTCTGATCATTTCATAACCTCTAAAAATTTTGTCTTATAAGATAAATTTAGAAATAGAATTTGGTAGAGATGATTACAAAAAAGTACATTTGTAGCATGTAAAATATTTAACTAATAATTTAACAATTAGTCTGTTAAATAAAAAGAAGCATTATAAAAGAAATGATTTTGTGAATAAACCCATAGTAAATTATTTAAAATAAATCTAACAGATGCACACACACATTTACATGAATCTGTGCATGTTTACATTCTCATACATACTCTTGCATATCTTGCACCCTTATATTTCAATCTCTGTAGGTGAATAATGAATTTTCAATAACTCCAAGACCGAAGGTCATGAAGAATTATTTTTATTCACAATAGCAATCTGGTAAGATGGCAGAGAGCCAAAGCTTTGCAGTCACACTACAACCCAGATTAACTGTATGTGACTGTCCAAGTCACTCACCTTCTCTGAACTTTAATCCTTTTCTTTGTAAATTGTTCAAAAAAAAAAAAAACCCGACATACATTTCATAAGATTGTTGTAAAGCCTTTACCAGGTAATGCCCATGAAGATGCACTCTAGTGGTATGCTTAATATAGATTGTACTTAGAGATGGGTCATTGGGAAGGGATGCTTCTACATGAACACATGCTATGGGCAACATCCCAAGCAAGAAAGATATTGAAAAGGAGGAAAAATTACAATTACAGTTCAGATTAAAACAAACCAAAAAACTCAATCTAGGTGTCATGACACACATTCTTTATCTTATTTTTGAATGCCTATTTCTATTTGAACACTGAAAAAACTTAAAATGTTACCTTGAATCATGTGCTGCAGATATTCTGTAGTAATCAAGATGGATATAGAATTTTTTTATCTTTAAACTGAAAATAGAGTTGTAATTTTTGTACAGAACTTCAATAGCCAAAAGTCCAATTAACAGAAATTACTCAATGCTTATCTTCTTTGCCTCTGGTTTCTGATTATGTGTTGTAGATATAATTTGAGATCAGCCAAAGCATTAATGGCTAATATGGTCAGAAATTCAACATAGTGAGCTCCCAATCTAATATTATACAGCTGATCTCTCACTTCACATTGATATCTATGTAATACTAGTTATTTAGATCACTTAGGACATCAGTCCTGCTCTCTTTTTATGCCCAAACTGAAATTTCACTTTGTTTCTCACCCTTTGTGTTATTTTCACTTATTTTTCAAAAACATTTAGAGTTGACTACCGGTCTCAATTGCCTTCTTTGTAGTTCCTGGTAATAAAAGAGATATACAATGCAGTGCTGTTACTTAGGGAATTTCAGCAATGATTTATTCTAACATTCCAGAAATTTAATTTTCTAGAACTTTGTTTTGTTTGGTTTATCTATATTCTGTCACTTCACTTCATCTTACAATGAAATGTGAAAGGGAGGTGGAGATGTTGACTGAATACTTAAAATTATAGGTTGGATAAAGGAGAAAATGTAAGAAAGGTTGGTAGTGGCCCCAGTTCAATGGATTTGGTAGATGAATTGATCCCATAAATTGGTCACAAAAATATAAGGACCACAGTGTTGAGGAGTAAATTATATTCTCAATCATTCTTCCCTTAAATTTATGAGACACATTACTAAATTGAGAAGTTTGCCTAAAACTTGTATCATTTACTTTAGAGCAGAATTCACATCTCAATGAGGAGTCTGGTGTGTTTTATGTTATCTACATCAGCTCATAATTTAAATAATTTAGTTTATTTTGAGTTTGGACTATGTGAATTCATTAAGGTTTTCTTTTGTTCAAAGGTGTATTTTAACCAAATCACAAGTTACTTTAATTGTGTCCTAGCTACACAGAAGTAGATAAACTATTTTTTATTAAGGATTACTCACAACTTTTGATGAATAGGTGCAAAAGTAAATTATTTTCTTAAAATTATTTCTACAATGTTTTAATATTTTTTTTATATAATTTTCTTAGAGATATGCTTCACTTAAAGCCACCAAAATTTGATTTTAGTGGATTATTAAGCGTATTTGTGTCAAGGGAATGTTAAGTATTTATTACTCCAAGATCTTTATTTACTTCACAGTACATAATCACAGTTAACCATGATAAATGTTTTATTTGTAAGAATGTATGCTTCTATTATCAGTCAAATTTATTTTGGAAATTTTTATATTGATAGGCTAACTCTCTAAGAAAGAAAATAAATTGTTGCTATGTGATTATGTCACCAGGTCAAATATATTTGAGCACTAGTTTTTGGGGTTATTATTATTATTTTTTAGGCCACACTCATTGTGCAATAGGAGTTCAGGGGTTACTCCTAGCTATGCACTCAGAAATCACCCCTAGCTTAGGGAACCATATGGGACGCTGGGGGATAGAACTGTGGTCCAACCTAGGTCAGCCATGTGCAAGGCAAATACCCTACTTCTGTGCCACCAATCTGGCCCTTGAGTACTAGTTTTGACATGAAAAGATGACCTTCTGAATGGAAAAAATATTTATATATAATATATCTAAGAAAATACTAATAACCAATATGCATAAAAACTTGGAAATTTCACAACAACAAGCATCTTCAAAATAAATGGGGCAAAGAGCTGAAGAGGCACTTCTCTATGAAAGGCATACATATGTGCAAAAGAAATATTTTTAAATGTCCTTTATAACTTATTATCAGGGTAATACTAGTCAAAACAACAATAAGATACCCACTCCTCATCTATGAGAAAAACCTTCATCAACAGGATCATAAACAAGTGTCAATCTCGGTTATATAAGAAAGACTCACTTTTGGTGGACATATAAACTGATCCAGTATCTAATGAAAAACAGAGAGTGGAGATTTCTCAAAATACTGAAAAAATACATATGGGTCAGTAATTCTACTCTTATATATAGCTATCTGAAGAACATAAAATACTAATTTTAAAGGTATGTGCATACTTACATTCATTGCCCCAGTACTTACAATATCTAGTGCATAAATAACCACCCAGTTGCCTAACAATGCAATAAAGAAGAAACGTGTTAATAAGATTACAAGGAAATAAAAAAAATTCTCTTCTATTGTGTAGTTGCTACTATGCGAAAAGTTAACTCTACTACTCAGGGATTTTTTTTTTCCTAACCCTGACTCCTTGGGTGAACTTAAAGTGAGTTAACAGATTCCTGACTAGAAGCAAACCACTGAGTGTTGCCAACCCTTTCTCCATACTTCCTAGTGCCAACATAATTTCTTCCTCTCTTGAATTATTTATTAGGGATGGCCAAGATAAATATGCTGCCTGCAGCTACTATAAGTCAGTGGTGATATACCCATTTTGCTGGATTCCTAAGCCATGTTCAACAAATTCATTTTAGCAGCAAAAGAAAAAGTGTATCAGTATAAGCTCCACGATAAGCCCAACACCTTCTCAATGCTTATCCCAGATACACACATGTGATTCAAAGTATGTGGTCTCTATTCTCATTTCTTTACTCCCCAGCCATGCCCGGACTCAATTGATCAAAGCAACTTATTCATATTTATTTGAGGTTATAAATGATCTAGATTTATAAAAACTTCCAACATATATTCTATATCATTACTTTTATTGCTATAGTAGTAAATAAATTTGAGGTGACTAGTAAAGTCCAGTGTTTTTAGAACAGAGTAACAGGTTAAAGCATAATAAAATAATAATTATTCTTTACCCAAATGCTAGTAGTCACCTGTGACTATTAATACATTAACAGATACTAATGGTTAAATATTCTGGAAGTCTATAAAATGCCTACTATCAGACAGCAGAAGTAAAGTCATGGTTCTTTCATCTTACCAGATAATTCGTACAGTCATTACCAAAAGAGATCTTCCCATAGTCTTTTTCAAAAAATATAGTGGAATTTATAATAAAGAAACCATTGAACCTATTGTAAAAAATATTAGCTTATGGATATAAAATATATATTACTATTAGAATTATTATAACTAGATAATAATTAGCATTTTAGGAGTCAGAAGGATAGCTCTTCATGTATCAGGATCTGAGTTATATCTCCTGAATCACATAGTTCCTAAAATACCACTGGATCTAGGTCTTGTAGCCATTAGTTTTAATCCTATTCACAATGATGAATCCAATAGATAGAGACAGAATACTAAAAGCAGCAAGATCAAAAAGGGAAATTAAATTCAAAAGAGCAACCTTAAGATTTACAGCAGATATGCCACAAGAAACTCTCAAGGCAGAAGACAGTGGTGGGATATTGTGACAAGACTGAATGAAATAGATGCTTCATCTAGAATACTGCACCCAGCCCGACACATGTTTGGCTTGAAGGAAGGATACATAGCTTCACGGATAAGCAACAGCTCAGAAACCTTACAGATGCAAAACTAGACTTAAAAGAAAAGCTAAAAGGTCTACTTTAAGACAAGACAGACCAACAGACACACCAAAAAATAAAGAATAACAGAAAATAAAAGTTTCTCAATTCTACCATCTAAAACTATAGTTTTCTATGCCAATATCATTTCAACTAATTTTTCTATGATTATAAGACATATTTGGGTTTTAGCTGGCTTCCTGCTTCCCTAATCCCAAAGTTCTTGAACAGAAGTGACATTTGCCCTACTTTCTCATGACTATGTTAATGCCAACATAAGAATTTTCTTGGCCACATAGGACTTATGTGGGTTACTCCATTTATCTAACAAGTAGAAACCAAATTGCTATAAAGATGCTGCTAAATATCCTACAATACAAACAAGATAGTCCCTCACAGAGATCTATCTAGATCAGGAAAGTCACTGGGAAGCCAAACATCTAGTGAAAAATGAGGTTTCTTTGCACATGGCTGACCTAAGTTTAATCCATAAACTTTATAGAGTTCCCTGAAAACCATGAAGAGTGATAGTGAATACCACTGAGCATGCAAACTACTGAAAATTGTCAATGATGTCAAGGTTGATAAAGTCTGTTCTAACTTCACATCACAATGGTAAGCTACCTACAACCCCTTCCCCAAATCATTATTTGGTGCTACCAGAATACCATGGCTTATGTAATATTTACAAAACATTGATATATAAAGTGAATAAAAAGGCTATTTTTAGTTTTCAATTGCAATTTGAACCTCATCGTTTAACTTCATAACCTTAACTGTAATAGCATACAAGTGTAATTAAAAAATAAAACAAGAAAATCATTATCTGCTATAGCACATAACTGATCAGTCTTTTGGCATAAGTCATTTCCCATTTTATAACACCTAATTATCTGAATGTATTAAAGGCATCAATCCTGACATTTTCATATTAGGAGAAATTTCTAAGAATAGACTTGAAATAATTTACCCGTCTAATTTACTCAAATTAAACAAATAATCAACTTTCACTTCTAACTCTCAAATCTATGAGACTGGAAATACCTGATCAAAAGGCATCAATCATTATTGCCAAATCTGGAAAAATTCGAAATTAGGATTAGATCCAGTTTTATTTCTAAATAATATTGTTTAAATAGATTATGTAATCATATTTATATTGCTTCACTTACTTGTGACCTCAGAAAATTATTATAAGGTTGAATAATTAGTCTTTTTTTGCCTACACCCAACAGCTTTTAGGGATTATTCCTAGCTCTGCACTCAAAAATTACTCCTGGCAGGTTAAGGGAACCATATGGGATGCTGGGGATTGAATTTCAGTTGGCCACATGCAAGGCAAATACCCTACCCACTGTGCTATTGCTCCACCCCCCAAATTTTACTCTGAAATCTTTATAAGTTTTAAACTACAAAAAAGAAATGAGAACAGGATATAGTGGTAGGAAATAACTCTAAAAGTTTCCATTGAATGTCATTTCCCAACACTCATTCCCTGTGGGATCTACATGCTAATTCATGTCTAAGGAATAAAACATGGTGACAAAATGAAATGCAACTTTTGAAAATTTGTCATGAAAAAGAATGACTTCTGTCAGGAGTACTCGCTCTTCTGTCATTCTTGGAGAAAACATTGGTCACGTTAGTAGAAACACAGACAGAAATAAACCTAATCTTTTCCAAAAACTATGTCTGTGAGTTTATAGATAAACTTCTGCTATTTGAGATGAGATCCCTTCACTTCACAGCTTTTTATGTTTGTTTTGTTTTGTTTTGTTTGTTTTTGGCAGGGCTCAGGGGTTACTTACTCCTGGCTTTGGAAGACTATATAGAATGCTGGAGATTGAACCCAAGTCAGCCATGTGCAAGGCAAACGACCTACCTGCAGTACTATCACTCAGACCCTAGCCACTACCTTTGTAACATTGAAAGGGACTCTTCACTCCATCTAAACCACTAATTTACTCTCAGATTCCAATCCCTTAAAAATATTTACTTTTTCCACACACCAAATTGAAATTATTTGTTCAAACATTAGCTCAGCGATTCATTACCCTTCCTTGGTGTACTGATGAGACTTGTTTATCTTTGTTTTCATCCTCTAGGTCAGCCTTCACCTCCAGATTAGAGTTACTTGGTACATAGGAAAGTTATAGTGAGATAAAGCATCTTTAACTCTGTGAAGGGATCGGAAAGATAGACACAATTTACTCAGCACAGTTGGTGAGATCTTGATATTTCGGCCATCAATTCAGATTTCTTATTGTTATTCACTGTCTTTAAGCTCTCTTAAAAATTTCAAAACAGGGGCCAGAGAGATAGCATGGAGGTAGAGCATTTGCCTTGCATGGAGAAGGATGGTGGTTCGAATACCGGCATCCCATACCGTCCCCTGAGCCTGCAAGGAGTGATTTCTTAGTGTAGAGCTAGGAGTAATTCCTGAGTGCTGCCGGGTGTGACCCAAAAACAAACAAACAAACAAACAAAACACAAAAAAATTTCAAAAGAAAAGAGAAAGCTGAAGAGAAGAAAACAAAGAAAAGTGAAGCATCATTTAGTGCTTTAATATTCAAATACTAAAGAATGTGTGTGAACTATTTCTATGCAATTTATTGACAATTATTATTTTAAGGAACAATATATAGAATAGTAGTTATTTTGGAATTTTCAAATTGTGTTAATTGTAACTTATTAATTAACACTAAAGTATTCCTTGTATTTGTTCCACACCTAGCAGTGTTCAGAACTTATTCCTGGTTTTGCACTCAGGAATTATTCCTGGCAGGGCTTGAAAACCATATAGGATGCTGGGGATCAAAACCAGGTCAGTTGCATAAAAGGCAAATGCCCTACCCGCTAACCTAAAGCATCTTCTTTACCATAAATTGTATCTCAATAGACTTGACTTTGCTTTGTACAAACTAAAGATATTTCTGTTTAGAGGGAGGAAATCTGCAAGCTTTTATTTGAACATTACTACGAATATCTAGGAACAAATTTATTCCATTGTATGCCTTTTGTCTCTATTCCACAAGTGTGAAAATCAACAATGAATTTAGTTTTTCACAAATTTTGTCTGATATATTAGAAAATGCTATGAATTTCTTAATTATCTCTATTGTTATAGCAAATTTTATGATAGATTTATTTTTTCCTATTAGCTTGTTCCCAAGCAACTTTCTTCCTTTACTTGGAGATTTTATAACTGTGGCAGCACCATCATTTTGATATTAGTCACAGTAAAATAACAGAAGTAATACAAATGTGAGAAGAATTTGTATATAGTTTACTCCCTAGGAAAAATATTACAATTTATAGATCTAGTAAGGTTTTTGTTTCTGTTTTTTGGTTTTTGGTTTTTGGTTTGGGGGCCACACCCAGCTGTGCAAAGGGGTTACTCTTGGCTCTGAACTCAGAAATTACTCACGGAAGGTTCAGAGGACCATTTGGGATGTTGGGGATTAAATCTGGGTCCATCCTGGGTAGGCCATGTGCAAAACAAATGCCCTACCTTATGCTATCACTCTGGCTCCTATACATAGTAAATTTTGTGAGATTATTTCTTTATTAACTAATTTAATTTAAATTTATATCTACTTCCTCTCTTTTCTATTCCTAAATCCAAAGTCATTGAAAAATGAAAAAAGAAACTGTTGGAATTTTGTTGATAGCACTTATGCCTTAGTTACATTGAGGACAAAGAGGTGATTGTGGTATTATTTGACCATGCATTAAAGTTATATCTAAATATCTAAGGAACTGTACAGAGGGGATATTTATTTAGTCCTATACTTAATTTCTGATTTTTGTCCCTGAAGTTTTGACCAGGGTATCATAATATTGAACAGTCAGATAATCTGTTTAGCTTCCCAAATAAAACAAAAGGTAGTTCACTTCCTACTGACATGGAACTTCTGGAATCTCTAACAATAATGTGGATTTGATGAAGGAGACAGTCTTTCAGCTTTTGTGCTACTGAATTAACACAGCTTTCTTGGTACAGTGCCTATATACTTCATTGATAAATGGCATCTGTACAGTTTTCCCAAGCACAGAAGGAATGGTAATTAAAATCAACCATCTCATCTCAGAGATGTGTGAAAATTAATAAAATGATTTCTGAAAAGGTCCCTGGGCTTTTGGAAATAAGAATACACCATGCAACATATTACTATGTAGTTTAATTTGTAGTTATGTGAGTTAGTTTATAAGACTTTACATTAAATGAAAAACATAATTAGTGCTACATTAATGCTTCAAAGGTCATTTTACATACAAGGCAATAAATATAAAAGTTGAGGATTTAATCATGAATTAATTTATTGTACAACATATGCTATGTATATTATGAAATATATTTTAGAATAAATCTAATAATAAAATGATATGGTAAGAACAAGTTATATGATTTTTTCCTTCAACTACTTACTTTCTTTTACTCAAAATTAGGTAAAACATCTTTAAAGAAATCATTCTTATTCTATTTTTAACTTAATTTTAGGTTGAAAAATATACTTGCAGATCATAGAATAGCATATGGGCAAATATTTGCTCCAACTCTTCAAACTCTTAAACTAGAGTATCCATTTGCTCCAACTCTTCAAACTCTTAGAGTATCCAGGGAAGATTGAAGTAAAGAGAAGGTAGAATTAATATATATTAATATTAATATATTAATATATGAAAAAGATTGATTCCAGAATTCACAAAACAGTGATGGGGGTGCCTGAGCTTGATTGGTGAGTGTGGAAATAGAACAAATGGAAGAGAAATAAAAAAGCACCCAAGAATATTTAGGTTTGGAACCAGAGTGCAACAGGCTATAGTCTACACTTTCCATGTATCATGAGAAGCTTGATTCCCTTTATGCATATAATTTTTGAGTACTTCTAGAAGCTCTTCACTTGAGCACTGAGTCAGGAGTAGCCCCTGAGCAATTTCAAGTGCGAGTTTGACTGACCCTCTCCAATGTTGGATTATGATTTTATAACTGAAAGCACAAGCTGCCAGTGGAAACTGCCAGTATGATCAAACAGAAAAATGTTGTCATGGATCATTGAGGCAATAGGCAAGATGGCTATTAAGCCATAGCATTTATTAGTCAAAGTTCAAAGTTCTGGAGATTGTAAAATTCAGGTTCATGACATTGAAAGATATTCTATTTAATGAGGTCTCACAGACTTCTATGTCCTCGCATGGTGAAGAGACAACACGACTATGTAGGGCTTTCTATAAATCCCTCTTATCAGGATTCTGTCTTTATTATATTATCACACTGGGCATTAATATTAGAATTGGATACAAAAACATTTAGATTATATTATTCAACCTTGGACCTTCAAAATTCAAGTCCTACTCAAATTTTAGTAATTTGAAAATTTAAGTCAAAAAATCTCATCTAGGGGCCGGGCGGTGGCGCTGGAGGTAAGGTGCCTGCGCTAGCCTAGGACAGACCACGGTTCGATCCCCCGGCGTCCCATATGGTCCCCCAAGAAGCCAGGAGCAACTTCTGAGCGCATAGCCAGGAGTAACCCCTGAGCATCACAGGATGTGGCCTAAAAACCAAAAAAAAAAAAAAAAATCTCATCTAAATAATATATTGATAAAACTCTAGTTGCAAAGAGGTGGTTGGAGGCAGATAGTAGGGGTACTAGCTTTTAGGGGAGTCACCTTATAACCATCTCTGATGTAGTTTCAAGACAAAAATACTACATCCCTCTGAAATGCAAATACTGAACTTTTTGAAGATGGAGACACTGGGAGGTATCACCCAGAGAAGGTTAAACTCCCACGGAGGAGGGGGCTGAAGTGGGGAGAGCTTCTGGGACCAGCACTTGCCTTGTACGTGGCTGACTGAGGTTCTATTTCCAGCATCACATATGGTCTCCTGAGCACTACCAGAGTGATTCCTGAGTGGAGAGCCAAAAGTAACCCCTGAGCATGCTGGAAGTGCCTCCCCACCCCCAGAAGAAAATGGGAACTTAAAGAGATTCTAAAGTTCATGATATGAATATAAAAATACTACCAAGAATCTAAGGCTTTTCTCCTTAACAATGTCCCTGGCTACAAAGAAAGCCCCAGGTGAAGGCAGTTTTGAAAGGAAAAAAAAAAAAAAGAAAAAAAGAAATTAAAATGGAAGTCCTATGGTTAAGGGATTTTTACCTTGGAGAGAGTCACTGGTTTCTTGACATAAGAAATTTAATCCCAGCCTTTCTCCCACTGGAGAAGCCTGTGATTTCGCTTGGCCATTTATCTCTAACTTCTCTCTCCACCCCACATTTCTCTAAGTAAATGTCTCTGAAATTGGGGCCGAAGAGATAGCAGAGTGGTAGGGCGTTTACCTTGCACTCAGGCCAATCTAGGACAAATGTTGGTTTGTAATCCTAGCTTCCCATATGAGACCCCAAGAATGCCAGGAGCGATTTCTGAGAGCAGAGCCAAGAGTAACCCTTGCATGCTCCCCAACCCTGCCAAGTTACTTCATCATTTCTTCTTCTCCCAAAATATTTTTCTCTTAGGAAGTTAACAGTCTTGGAAAACCTGGGCAAAGATTAGTGCTGACTTTTCCTTTTCCTGTAAAAAACCTGTCTGAGTCCATGTCTTCAGAATAATTTAAGTGATGAGACCATCTCCCACACCATGCAGATCAAGTGAGCTTGTGAATTTCTAATGGTGCTGGCAAAGCTGGCTGGACTGGTATGTGGTCACTGCAAATATTACCAGTTTTACTCCTCACCAAGTATTCTCCCTGATGGCCCAGATGGGTAAAGCAAAAAGGTGGAAGCATTGTTTTCTCAAGACCACCTCCTTTATTTCCCCTTTACCATAGCAACTTTACCACTAGCAACACTTTGCCACTAGCAGCACCTTGAGAGTTTGCTCTGGGTCAAATGATCTACAGTATTCTTAGTCAGTTTTAGTAGGAGTTACTTCCCCCACCTGCAACTCTGTAAAACTAATTTTGTGCTTTCGAAATACAAAATATGTAGGATAAACACAGGGCATGTAGATATTACCATTCTAAGTGCAAAAAAGAGATCACACTTCCCTACACTCAAACCCATAAAGTGAGAAGAATCTTTCTTGGTTCCATAGGATTTACTATCGGTGTTAGTTCCACCTTCCAGACATATTGAGTGACGCCTGGGCTCCTAAAACTCAGAGATGTCTTTATCTCATGATTCTGTGGGATCCAGCACACATAGCTTTGCTGGTTATAGTGCAGAGCCTGAGGCTCTTCTGGTCTGGCTGGGGACTGGCCATTTAGCCTTGGCTTCACGTTGCTGTTTCTGTATTGATATTGTAATGATCCTGATGGATAGAGATGTTATGTATATTGACATTGTAATGACCCTGACTTATAGAGAAGTAGAAGCAATTAAGAGAGCAACTTCAATCACTAGATTACAAAGACAAGGACAACAAATAAATAAAGGGAAAAACCTAAAACATAAAAACCCAAGGTGCTCAGAGGACTGAGGTCCTGCTAAATTAAAATGATCAGGTAGGTCCAGATAACAGGTCTCAGAAAGGAGAATAGGTTGAAACTGAATAAAACCAATCTGTGACACCATTTAAACTCTACATTTCACTTTTCCAGGTTAGAAAAACCTGAGAAATTCTTACTCTCAGACAGCCTTCCTTTCTGTGCCATTGTATCCCATTTGGGCACTCTCTGAACTAAGAAACTGGACACTGGCTTATGAGTCTTACCTTTATCTTAATGATTAATTGTCCTGGCTTTATTACTGCCAGTTGAGTTATATATTTATATTGTGGATTAATGTGGATTTTCTTCAATATATCCAATTATAATTAGATGTGAATGACTTGAGTAACAAGTGAAACAACTCCACTCATGTGGTAGTTAGCAATTTTGAGATCTAAACCCAATAAATAATATAGTTACCTTAATGGAGATCATCTATACTTGACTCCTCCCCTCCACAACAGCTTTATCTAAATTAAATGCCAGCCAGCTTGTAGCCTTGTTTGTTGAAATAACTTTGGGCAGCTATTGGATGAAGATCCTTAGAAAAGCTAGTAGAGGAGATTGGGTGCATTCAGGGTGGTATGGCAACAATTATGTTTGTAATTATGGTACTTGGATAAAGATTTTATTTAAAAATTATAAAACATTTTAAAATAGAAAAGAAAAAGATGGGCCGGAGCAGTGGCACAGCGTGTAAGGTGTCTGCCATGCGTGTTCTAGCCTAGGACGGACTGAGGTTCGATACCCCAGCGTCCCATATGGTTCCCCAAGCCAGGGGCGATTTCTGAGCATATAGCCAGGAGTAACCTCTGAGCGTCACAGGGTGTGACCCAAAAACCAAAAGAAAAAAAAAAAAAAAGAATTGCTAGTAGAGGTAGCCTTTCTTCCCAAGCCAGGCTTTGCTGGATTAGTGCATGCTTCACTGCATGATGGCTGAAGGTAAGCAGCATAGTAAAGAAAATTCAGAGACTGTGGTCTGAAATAAGGATGCATGCTGCAATGTACAATGGAGGTTTTTCTCTCCTTGAAAATGTTCTGTTTCCCAAGGTCTGCTTTCTGGATAATGTGGAATGGACACCCACATTATCTCATCCTCTTTTGAGCACACTCTTACAATATTTTGGACAATAAATAGGTCCCAGGTTAGATTTATATTACTAGATAAAGTTCTCCTTTATTTTAGTGAATAACTGCTAGGTTTGGAAAAATGGTCATCCCATATCAATATTCTTTTTAAATTTGAACCCAAATTTTCTCTTCTTTCTCAAATAAGTGTTTTCAATATGGTAAGGTTAAAACATTTCCAGATGCTAAATAAAGCTCTACTTCTTTTTGACAAACAATTCCATCTTTAAATATTTCTCTTGTGGACCAGAGCAATCATATATAGCAGGTAGGGTATTTGTCTTGCACGCTGCCAACCAGGTTATTATTTCTTCCACCACATATGGTTCCTCTAAGTTCTACTCAGATGGTCCCTTAAAACAGACCCAGAAGTAAGCCCTAAGCAATGTTAGGTGTGGCCACTCCACCAATAAATCACAGTTTTGGTGAAAATTTAAATCAGATAATATGAATTTAAAATTTGGGGCTAGAAGAAAATTCCCATGTATGAAAAATCAGTGATTTCCAGAATACAAAATTTTTTTGTGGCTTAGAGGTACAGTATAGAGGATGAGAGGAAAGAAGAAAGGAGGAGAGAATAGAACAGAAAAGAAAAAAGAAAAGAAAAGACAGGAAAGGAAAAGAAAAGAAAGAAGGGGAGTGGAAGGATTGGAAACCGATGAAAGGAAGGGAAGTGGAGGGGAGTGAAATGCAAGAAAAGGAAGGGAAGGAAAGGGAGGGGAAGAGAAGGGAGGAGAAGAAAGTGAAAAGGAGGGAAGGGGGAAAAGGAGGGAAGGGGAGGGGAGAGATGGATGGGGACGAGAAAGCAGGGAAAGTTAAGGAAGGAGAGGAAAGGGAAGAAAAGGAGAAAAGGGGAAGGGAAGAGAGTGAGAAGAGAGGAGGGAAGGGAATGGAAGGAGAGAGAGGGAGGGGAGGAGAGGAGAGAAGAAACTGGGAAGGGAGGGAGAGGGAAAGGGAAGGGAAGGAAGAGAAGGGAAGGGAGAGGAACAGAAGGGAAAAATGAGAAGTAAAAATATTAGAAAAAATAAACCAGAAACCATTTGCTTAGGAATTAATAGGGTCAAGGTAGGAGAGTATCACAGAAAGATACAGTGAAAATGTAGGATAAGACCTGC
Source organism: Suncus etruscus (assembly GCF_024139225.1). NCBI lineage: Eukaryota > Metazoa > Chordata > Mammalia > Eulipotyphla > Soricidae > Suncus > Suncus etruscus. Next base: position 56,197,817 of record NC_064859.1, on the reverse strand, counting down.
AAATGACCCTTTTATATTGGCATATAAAGTATCACCAAAGACACAGTGAAAATGTAGGATAAGACCTGCAAATGATTCTTTTGTTTGTTTGTTTTTTGGGCCATGCCCAGTGACACTCAGGGATTACTTCAGGCTATGTGCTCAGAAATAGACCCAGGAGATTGAACTGCAGTCAGCCCTAGGTTAGCACATGCAAGGCAAATGCCCTACCTCTTGCGCCACTGCTAAGGCCTTGAAAATGATCCTTTGATTCAAAAAATATGTAATAACTATTATTCATCAATGCAGTATTGCTAGTGTGAAACATTATTGTTTAAAAATGAACAATTAAACAAAACTATATGTATAGGTTTATATGTAATTAAAAGAAAAACAGTATTATGTAAAATAAGAATATTTTGAAAAGTCTTGATTACTGTCAACATTTATAATAATTATATACATTGTTCTAATTATTTAACACTGTACTAATCAATATTAATTTACACAAATAAAACTATGACAAAAACAACAGTAAGAAGAATATAATATTAAATGGAAGAAGGTTGAAAACAAGGAGAACGCATTATGCATGCACTATTATCTATATATGTGAAAATGTTTTTTATATAAAATCTTTTAAGAAGAAGGTATTCTAAAAATTGTTTCTGTGAATGAATGAGGGAAGTAGAAAGCTTGTTTAGATACAGGTGGGGTTGGGTGGGGAGAAGGGAGATTTGGGACATTGGTAATGGGAAGGTTGCACTGGTGAAGGGGGGTATTCTTTACATGACTGAAACCCAACTAGAGTCATATTTGTAATCAAGGTGTTTAAATAAAGATATTTTAAAAAGTAATAAAGAATTGTTTTCTGGAAAGAAGTTGGAATAAATCAAGACAGCCTGAAGTTGTAAATAAAGAGATCTTGAATCATTTGATAAAATATAAATCTATAATATGATTTTTTTTCACCAGACAACAAAAGAAAGCAAGAAAAATATTACAAGCAGAACCTAAAACTAATACTATGTTTATTTGTAGTATCAGTTCTTCTATTTTTGATAGAAACTAAAATAACTTCAGCTGACATTGAGAGCTGCTAATTTATTAACTTATTAATGTTTATAACTCATACATTATCTCAAATTATCAAGGGAGGTTAAAGGGATTGTTCACATCCAAAGGTGCTCAGGGGTACTTTGCTCAGGAATCACTTCGGATAGGGCTTGGGAAACAGTTGTGGTACTGAGGGTGAATAGTTTTGTGCAAGACAAGAACCTTAACTACTGTACTATATTTCTGGCCCTTAAATTATTTTTTAAAATATTTTAAATGTATGAAATAATCAACATTGTGTTAATTATTTAGTTAATATAAATTAAGACCACCAAGTATATCATATAACTGCATACCACCTAAGACACTACTTTAAAGATACATATTATAAATTTTAACTTTGATAAATTCTTTGTTATCTTTTTTTTTCTGTGTGTGTGTGAGGTTTGGGCCACTCCCAGAGGCACTCAGCAATTACTCCTGGCTCTGGGCTCAGAAATCACTCCTGGCAGGCTTGGGCAGACATATGATATGCTGGGGATCAAACCAGAATCTGTACTGGGTCAGCAGCGTCCAAGGCAAATGGCTCAGGGATTATTCCAGTCTCTCTGCTCAGAAATCTCTCCTGGCAGGCACAGGGACCCATATGGGATGACAGGATTCAAACCACCATTAGTCCCGGGTTGGCCTCTTGCAAGCCAAACACCCTACTGCTGTGCTATCACTCCGGCCCCTGAGACTTTTTTTTTAAACTGAAAACACTAATTTGGATTACTATATATTTCATTGGGAAAAAAAATAACTAATTATATAACTGGACAATAAAGAGGAAGATATATGAGTAAATTGGATAAAGAAGGTCATTGTATAGTAGCAGGTACAAATTAGTATTCAGAGGAATGCACACAATACAATATATGCATTGTTGACTTGCAACACTGTTCATATAAAAAGTACAACTATTCACATAGAACATATTTCATTTTAAAAATTCAGTGTAAAATTCATACTTTTATCAGAAAATTGAGTGAACCAAAGAGAAAAAACAATTTTATTAGACATTGTCTCAAATATAAATAGAAGCTAAAAAATAATTGTAATTTGATAGACAATATTTTAATGGAAACATTGAATACAATTAAATATTTTTTAAATTGAAGCAATATAAAACCAAATAGCTTTTTTTAATTTTTGCTTTTGCTGTTGTTGAGTTGCTCTTGAGCATGAATATGGGAAAAGCTGAATATGTGGCATTATATCACCAACTAGCAAAGTTTTGGTATGGATTCAAGTCACAAATATGAAAGAAAAGCAACATAACTAAAAAAAGTTATTAACTTATAACAACAGTCATAATGAATTGTCTTTGTATGTGTGGGATATCCTAATATTTATATCGATTTTCTTTCTTTTCTTTTTTTTTAATCTTTATTTAAACACCTTGATTACAATATGATTGTAGTGCAACTTCTCATCACCAATGTCCCAAATCTCTGTCCTCCCTACCCCTACTCCCCACCTGTACTCGAGACAGGCTTTCCACTTTCTTCATTCATTCACATCATTATGAAGTTCTCAATATAGTTATTTCTCTAAATGCAGTCATCACTCTTTGTGGTTAACTTCATGTGGTGAGTTGGACCTTCCAGCCCTCCTCTCTTTTGTCTCTGAGAACTATTGCAAAAATGTCTTTTATTTTTCTTAAAACCAATAGATGAGTTTAAGTTAAACTCAAAAATTTAAGTGGGTTGTTTTTCTTAAGGATTAGAGTCAAAGGAGCACATTAAAAACGGTGTTAGATGGGGCCGGCAAGGTGGTACTAGAGGTAAGGTGTCTGCCTTGCAAGCGCTAGCCAAGGAAGGACTGCGGTTCGATCCCCTGGCATCCCATATGGTCCCCCAAGCCAAGAGTAATTTCTGAGCGCTTAACCAGGAGTAACCCCTGAGCATCAAACGGGTGTGGCCCAAAAAAGAAAAACGAAAAAAAAAACAAAACAAAAAAAAACAGTGTTAGAGTGGCAATTGTTGTTTGCATAGGCCCACCAAAATATGAGGGACATGGAAAGGAAAAGCCTTGGCCTAAATACAAGGAGACCCTACCCCTGAAGTTTCCTGGCATAAGACCAACTCTAGGCTCCAGGCAAACTAGTTTGTCCAATCCAGGTCATTGTCTGTAGTGCCAATACACTTTTATTTTTTCACGCAGTCTCTGTTGTTGGTATCATGTTTCTGTATTAAAGATCCTGGAATCTGCATATCCTATATTGCAGTCAGGATGGTGCAGAGCGTCCTCTCGTTTCACCTCACAATTAAAGGGCAATGCAGAGAACCCTGTCCTGTAAGCAGGTCATTGTTGTTGTCAAGTCTTCTTAGTGTTAAGGGAAGTCTCTTTTGAGCAGGTAGATGTCAGAGCCGTGGTAGGGTCTTCCCTGGTAGAGGATTGCTTCCAGGTGTTGTTATAAAAACCTTGGATGTTTCGTAGATAGCTTCCCTGGTTCAGGGATGAATGGAGAATACCCATTCTTCTGAGGCCTGTGCCAGGTCATTATATCCATGTTCAGGGTGTAAGGTCCCATTGCACTATGAGATTGTGTGTTCCAATCTCTATTAGATAAGAACTTATTTTTATGTATAGTATTTTCCCGTTTTAATGTGCCTATGCAAACAAGGAACAATGCCACGTGGCGTTATCTGCACATATGGGGGCCATAAGAACAAGTCTAACAATCCCCATGACGTGGTTCAATCATAAACATTAAACTGAGGGATTCTTCCACCAGAATTCCTTATTGAACAGCTCACAAAGAGAAGACAAGATAAAAAGTGGGTAGAATTGTCACGGTAAAAGAATATTTAGAGTTATAGCTGTTAAAGAAAATACACATAAAATATTCAAAAGACATATGTGTCCATTTTATGTCTTTTGAAGAAGTTGGGGGTTGTTAAATCCAATACATGACTTTGGTCTGTAATTTGAACTGTGTAGTACTGAAGTTAAAAAGGGTAAATGTGAGGTACTGATGGTTGGGGGTGAGAAAGTGAAGGAGTAATAATGAGCTTTGTAGGGGTGTGCGAAAGGGCAGAATCTGTTGGGGCAGGAGGTCGGTATTGGTGCCTAACAAATTAAAGAACTGAGGGTAAAGAGGGTTAATTAAGGGGAAGATAACGAATCCGGATTAGGAGATGAGGGGGTAGAAGGGGCTCTGGTGTGGAGGAGGGGAAATATATCTGAAGGGTTATATACATTGTATAGATGAATTGTTTATGGATTAGGCTTGGCAGTCAGAGAGGACCACTGTATAGGAAGTCACGTCTACATATACACTGATTTTTAGAGACCTATTTGAATATTATTCTCCAAATCCATTTTTTTCATAAAAACAGTTGAGAATTAAGAGTATTTTGGGGAGTTATTAAAAAGTATATATATTCTTTCTTTCTTTCTTTCTCTTTCTTTCTTTCTTTCTTTCTTTCTTTCTTTCTTTCTTTCTTTCTTTCTTTCTTTCTTTCTTCTTTTTCTTTTTTTCTTCTCTTTCTTTCTCTTTCTTCTTTCTTTCTCTTTCTTTCTTTCTTTCTTTCTTTCTTTCTTTCTTTCTTTCTTTCTTTCTTTCTTTCTTTCTTTCTTTCTTTCTTTCTTTCTTTCTTTCTTTCCTTCTTTCTTTCTTTTCTTCTTTCTTCTTTCTCTTTTTCTTTCTTTCATCACCATGAGGTACAAAGTTAAAAAGCTTTTGTTGGGGCCGGAGAGATAGCATGGAGGTAAGGCATTTACCTTTCATGTAGAAGGTCATCGGTTCGAATCCCGGTGTCCCATATGGTCCCCCGTGCATGCCAGGAGCAATTTCTGAGTATGGAGTCAGGAAAAACCCCTGAGCACTGCCGGGTGTGACACAAAAACAAAAACAAAAACAAAAAAAAAAGCTTTTGTTGATTGACTTTAAATCCTACAATGTTCCAACATTTATCACTTTTAATGTTTGATAAGGCCCACACCCAATGCTGTTCAAAAGTCTGCAGCTGCTCCTGAAAATGTACAGCACCACGATTAGATAATCGTAGGTAGATTTACCTACCAAGCTCTATGCTGCTTGAGGTAGAATTGCAAAGGATCACCCAGTGGTGCTTCCTGGCTAACAAGATTATGTCTAGCTATGTGCAGGGTATACATGATGCCAAGGATGACAGCATAGACCCTATATATGCCAGGTTGTGTATGGAAGAGATGAAAGCTGGTAAGATCTACATCTGTCTTTCTTTTAGGATGATTCAATAATCTAGGCTTTTCTACAAGATTATCATTCTCCCTCCTTTGCCATGAACTAATCCTGCTCTGTAATTTATGCACTCAACTCTTTTAGAGGCATATAGACAAGATAATGTGGGTTTAAACTTTGGCCAGACAATTCTCAAATGTCATTAGAAGCAAATGAGGTATGGGTGATTCTTCTGGTCAAATCATACAAAAATTTGGGGAACTGAGCTATAGCACAGAACAGCAGTCAGGGTATAAGCATCTCATATGTTTCCTGAGTCTGCCAGGAGTAATGTCTGAGCACAGAGCCAGGAATAACCCCTGAGTGCTGCTGGATGTGCCTCCCCCTCCCCCCCAAAAAAACCAAACAAACAAAAAAATGGACCCAATTGTTGGCTGAGTCACTACGAAGTTCTTTATCACCACTGGATATGCACAAACTGGAGATAAAATCATAGTTAAGGCACCATTTGTATGATCATACTGTTCCTTCTGAGCTGACTGACCTCTCCCACCATGTTACTACCATCATGGTTTGGAGAAGTAAAAGCCAGCATTAACATCTGGCTTGGTGGCATCATTCTAGTAACAGCAAGAATTCATAGACTGGGACATTTTCTAGCAAACAGATAAATGATCATATAGCAATGCTATGAAAGATAAAAATAGCCAAACAACAAGATTTATAAAGCAAATAAATTTTCTTATATCTTTCTTAGAAAATTTTGTAAAAGAAAAATCTTAACATAACAGTTGTTATCACACTGTAAACTAGTTTAAAATATTTATTTTACGCTTGTTTTTCTAAAGATATTTTACAAAATTTAGAGGAAGCATTTAAATTACATTGAATCTCAGTGGGGGTGGAGGATTGGCATGCCTGCTTTAATATAAATTTAAAGCCTTTGCAGAAGTCAAAAAACCAAATAAAATAAAATAAAAACGTAAAGCAGGCATAGAAAACTAGTTCAAAAGAGTTTATGAAACTCTAACAGGTAAAAGCTTAAAAATACTTAAAAGTTTGGAAAAACCTTTCTGTGAGTATTAAAAAACGTAAAACCAAAAATGAATGTATATTTATTCACTAGTAAATATTTTGATGATTCAGAGCCAGAAAGAACACAAGAAGAACATTAGTGAGAGGCTCAGGGGATGATAGTCCTTAGATCCTTACTAAGTTACTTGCTCTGGGAGTTATTGCAGTGAGTTGTGTGAGCTCCAGGTGGGTTCTTCAACTATGCATTATAAGTAATTTCTTTAGCTCTGCATTGAGAAAGACATACAAGGAACAAGGTCAACATTAAGTTATTTAATAAAATAGCATATTAATTTATTAATAAGAAATACCTCAGGGGCCGGGTAGGTGGCGCTGGAGGTAAGGTGTCTGCCTTGAAAGCGCTAGCCAAGGAAGGATCGTGGTTCTATCCCCCCGAGTCCCATATGGTCTCCCTAAGCCAGGGGCGATTTCTGAGCACATAGCCAGGAGTAACCCCTAAGCATCAAATGGGTGTGGCCCAAAAACAAAAACAAAAACAAAAAAAAAAAAGAAATACCTCAGAATTAGTAAGATGTGAAGTTTTTTGTTTGTTTGTTTTTGGGTCACACCGGTGACGCTCAGGGATTACTTTTGTTTATGAGTTTAGAAATTGCTCCTGGCTTGGGGGACTATATGGGACTCCAGGAAATCAAACCATGGTCCGTCCTAGGTTAGTGTATGCAAGGCAAATGCCCTACCACTTGTGCCACTGCTTTGGCCCCCAAGATCTGAATTTTATGTAAAGGACAACAAGCATCAAAAGTGATTCCAGAGGATCTGGACCAGAGTGATAGCACAGTGGAGCGGGTATTTGCCTTGCAGGCAGCCAGCCCAAGTTCAATCCATGGCATCCCATATGGTCGGCCAAGTCTGTCAGGAGTAATTTCTAAGGGCAGAAGTAGGAGTAAGTCCTGAGCATTGCCAGCTATGGCCCCAAGATTAAACAACAACGAAACGTGATTTCAGTCCTGTGCAACTTGTTGCCATAGCACTTTTGCTATAGCACTTTATGCTGTTCTTTCTGTCTCAGATTTTCCCTTCACTGAAGGGAGGCGAGCTGTGTCTCTACATAAATTGATAGATGCTGGTTTCCAATATAAAGACAACTTAATTATTGTCAGGTTCTGTCCCCTGGACCTTTTTGAGGACTGAATACTTATTTTTTTGCTTCTCCCTGACTATTCTTTCTAGAGCCTTTTAAAAATACTGATTCCAGAAAGACCTGTGAAGCCAAGAAGCATTAAGTCACAACTGTCTGCAAAGGCCTATATTTTAGCCTAGGAAATGCAGTTTCTGAGAGTCAACCAAGAGAGGCAGTGACAGAAAATGTAGAATCCCTGGAAACAGCTCTTGCTATTTTGGTCCCAGACAACACAGATTTATTAAGAATCCAAACAGTAGGTGGAAGGGATTCCCTGAGATCTGTGCAGAGTTTTGTTGGAGAAACCTCAGCCAAACAAAGTCAGAAGAGGAGTCACAGAACAATCAATCTTATGCTGCTTTGCTGAGAGTGAGTTGATGGGCACATAAAGGTGCAGAGAGTGGCCAAGAAAAAATACACGTCCTGAATAATCAGGCAGAAGAGGCAGAAGAGATACAGGACTATATTTAGAAGAAGAACAATCACTGAAAATGGCACATGTAATAACTAGAAGAAAATTTTAGCCCTACAAGAGAAATCAGGATGGTCAGATTTCCTTCATCTGAAATAGCTCACAGTCAGGAGGAAAAATAAACATGAAAAAAACGAGTCTATAAGTATCTCAGTGTCTTTGGATGCCTGCTTGGCAAAGTCAAAGCTAAGAATTTATATCCATAAAGGAGTTAAGAAACTGATCAGAGGCTTAGAGAACACCCAGGGCAAGAGTGACTTCTGAGCCTAATCCCTGCCACAGAAGATGAGGCAAGCTCAGTAATTTCCATGACCTGGGACTCATGAAAAAGGGAAAGGAGAAGTGAGACAAAAAGTCAAGATGAAAAGACAGTATATCAGAGGACTAATAAGGAACCTGAAATGCAAACCAAGTAAAACTGAGATTCAGTAAAAGAAAGAACCAAAGGTGATATGGTAGGAGCCAAGTTAGTGATAAGAACAATTTAAAAAGCTCTCCCAAAACATAGGAAATATTTGAAGGAGAAACTAGTTAGTATAGAGATCACTTTAAATTGTTTTTGTTTAATACTTTTTGGAGGCAGGTGGGTGAAGTTGAGGTCATAGCCAGAGTATTTTGCAGCTATTGTTGGCTAAGGATTAACCCTCGGTGGTGCTCAAGGAGTCATAAGCAGCACTGGGGATTCAAACCAGGAATATGGCCTCTGCAGACACATGAAACTCAAGTGCCTTTCCTCCTGTGAGATCTCTCTAAGCCCAATCATTTCAATTCCTGAGGTGAAAGCAAATCGATCAGCATTAATCAAGAAGAAGAGGAATGGATCTTTACTAGACAAATTTGCAGTTGTTCATCTTATCAGGAGCACAATGACTTAAAAATATTTCCTCAGCTGGTATTTCTGAACAGGCAGAATTATAATATATAATTTTAACTTTGATCTTTAATTAGACAAGAAAAATATAACAATGTTAATTGAAAAGTATTACTTTCAGTGATAGCTCATGTTGTTTTGGTAATTCTTCCAGGCACATTATGGGTATTCATTAATTCTTTTCATATATTCTTTCTGTTTCATAGTGGGCACTAAATTTAAAAGAAAAAAGGTAAATAATTTGACAAAGATCTCATAGCTTATGGCAAATATCACAAGTGTTAAGAGGTAAATTCAAAGCCAAGTATAAGTCTGGCATAATATCTTGAAGCATAGAGTTCTTTTATTAAAACAATTAAAAATAAAACATTAAATGAACATAAAATAGATACTATGCTCCTAGAAATGTGAAAGAGAAATTAAGGGTGGAAAAGTGAATCCCCAAACAAGCACATAGATATATACCAGTTCAGAAGGTACAATTAAAATAAAAATATAACACTATAATAAGCATAAAGCAATTATATTATCTATTAAAGAGAAGAGGTGATAGTTCAAGGATTAGGGCTCATGGCTATAGTCTGACAGCATCCCTAAAACTACATTGTCCCTACTGCCATCCCAAGGTCCCTGAGTGCTTCCTGATGTTGATGACCTACCCTGAGTAACACCATCCCATTCTGAGCAACATGGCATCCTTGGCTCCTAGCATTCAAACATCCTAATCAGTTGGATACAAATCATAGAAAATGGTCACAGGATCCCTAAATTCTGCCTTGGATGTCCCCCCAATTATTAGTTGAAACATATCATTTAATCAAACTCAGGGTCTTCTGTATGCTAGGCATGAGATCTACACTTAAGCTAGTTTTCCAACTTCTAAAGTGCCATTTATAACAAGAGGAATAAACAAAGCTTAAAGAAAATTACTATACTGCCATTATATTTATCCACTAAATATATATGAAATATATAATTAATAGTTCGAAATATATATTGCGTATAGAAAGAATGCACCTTATGGCATTTTTGAGTATTTCTAAAATTAGATCATTTATGAGCCACAAACAAAATTACACGAACTGCTAAGAGCATGAGCATGCTATCACATTCTCTAATCCTGATGGAGTGAAACTAGAAATATAAATTTTCAAATAGAAATTTAAAAATAGAAAACAATTCTCAAGAAAGATAGTTACAGTAATAACATGCATATGGGTCTTTTGTTTTGGGGGGAAGCCACACCCAGTGGCGCTCAGGAGTTACTCCTGGCTCTGCACTCAGAAATCATTCCTAGCAGGCTTCGGGAACCATATGGGATGCCAGTGATTTGAACCTCGGTTGGTTCCAGGTTGGCTGGGTGCAAGGCAGACACCCTTCCTACTGTTCTCTGGCCCTGGTCATTTGAATTTTTATTATTATTTAAAATTAAAATGCAAATATTTATATATACATATATATACATAGTAAAATATTCCACATGACATAAATAACTGAACAAAGGACAAAATTTAAAATGCTTTTATTTACAAAACTATAACAAAAAAACAGAACTAAATTTTCTTAATTTTAACATTCATACCAAATAGTTTATAATATTATACAATGAGAATAATACAAGTTTTACTAGAGTTGCTGTATCATTCTTCTTGATTTAAAAGTGCGATTTTTTTAAGATATAAATCATCTTCAGGTAATTATAATTATATTTATAATTTATAAATATTTATAATTTTCAAGTATGTACTATAGCCTAACATATCATTATAATTAAATTTCTGTATATATAAACATGTAACATAATATGATTCATAGACTAACATAATATTGGGGTAGAAAAAAATTAGTTACGTATAGTGATGGTAATTCAAGTGAGTAGGGAAAGTGTAGAAAATTTAAAAAGTAAAGTTTTATAACTAATGGCTGAATAAAAATAGTCTTTCATGAAAATGTCCCAGTTCACAATAATAATAATACAAAAATATCAAGGGTCAAGTAATAAAGCCTGAGACCTATTTTAATAAAATTGAACACAAAGCAAATTTGATGTAGTCTAAAATTCAGTGTTATTTCAAACAAATGGCAAAACCAAATTTATGAAGTAGATGTTTGTTAAGTGCCATATGAGATTAAAATATTTGTGTAAAATATATGTGCGTTGTGTGCCCTTTATTGGTCAAAAACAAAGAAAAAGGGAAATATTTGCAATATTAAATTTTCAGTAATTAAAATCCATAATAAACTTGCACAAACTGCATGAAATATAATTATGTGAAAGTATCAAGTCTTAAAATCATACTTATGAAAAGATGAAAGAAAAGACTTAGTAAATGAACGAATTAGGCTATGAATTTCAGCTGAGTCCTCAAGTGATCATCAAATTGAATCAGTTCTTCATAATTTCCCAGATTAATTCAAGGAGCCTAGGCAATGAATCCTTGCATCAATATTTCATTATTAGGAAATACCCAATGAAAGAACTAGTTGTAAGCCTGCAGACATCGTTATTCTTACCCATGGAGTAGGAGAAACTCTATATCCTACGTAAAATTTTAGAGAAAATTCTAAAATAGCCAATTCTTTTTCAATTTCTACTAAAGCTAAGGGGCCAGTTGTCGTCAATAAAATGTGTGTAAAAAGCTTAACAAATATGCTTAAGATCGCAAGCTGGTAGGTACAGCTTCCTATATTGATGAAAAGAAACCTCGTTATGCTTTGAACACTCTTCAAACCTCTTGAGCAAGATACATGTTTTCTACTACTTTGATGTCCACTGTACAACCAAATACTTTCCAGGGCAGCTATTACCCAGCTATTGACTCAAAGATCCAAAATACTTCAGCGATAGATCTCTGTTTCTTCAGTTTGAGCTCAAACTGACCATGCAAATGAGACTGGAGACTGATGAATCGCACTAAGTGGTGGGCTTTTCACTGTCTCTGCCTGGAAGTGACATATTATTCATGCTTGTCTTTCAGTGTCCAGATGTGTTACTATTAACTTCAACTCATAGTTTTGACTAGTGAAGTTAAGTAGTCATTCAGAAATAAGAAATGGAGTTTGCCTAGAAAGAAATATCAAGGACATCCAGATAGGAAAGGAAGAAGTCAAGCTCTCACTTTTGGCAGATGACATGATATATTTTGAAAACCCTAAAGACTACCAAAAAGCTTCTAGAAACAATAGATTCATGTAGCAAAGTGGCAGGCAACAAAATTAACATCAATGAGTTTCTTATACAAAAATAATGATAGAGAATAAATGGACATTAAAAAAATAATCTCATTCACAATAATGTCACAAAAACCCAAATATCTTGGAGTCAACTTAACTAAAGAGGTGCAGGACCTATTCAAAGAAAATTAGAAAAAACTGCTTCAAGAAATAAAAGAGGACAAAAAGAAATGGAGAGCATACCCTGTTCATGGATTGAGAGAAATAACATCATTAAAATGGCAATACTCCCCAAAGCATACATAAAACAATTCCTCTAAGGATACCGATGTCATTCTTCAAAGTAGATCAAACACTCCTGAAATTCATTTGGAATAATAAACTCTCAGGAACAACTAAGAAAAACCCTTAGGAAAAAAAAGTTGGGAGGCATCATTTTTCCCAACTTTAAATTGTATTACAAAGGAATAATCATTAAAACAGCATGATATTGAAATAAAGAGACCCTCAGATCAATAGAATAGACTGAAGTAATTAGAGAATGACACCCAGACATACAATCAATTAATTATTGATAAAAGGGAAGAAACACAAAATGGAGCAAGATAAGTGACTTCAACAAGTGGTTTGAGACACCTGGTCAACACATGCAAAAATCAAACTCAGACTCCTTCTAATACCATGGAAAAGGAAAAATCAAAATGAATTAAAACCTAGATATCATACCTGAAACTATAAAGTATTTAGAAGAAAACACAAGTAAAACATTCCATGACATTGGGACCAAAGGCATCTTCAAGGAGAAAACATCACTGTGCAAACAAGTAGAAGCAGAGATAAAAATAATTACATTAAACTGAGAAGCTTCTGCACCTCAAAGGAAACAGGGAAGAGGATACAAAGACTACTCACAGAATGGGAGAAACTATTCACCCACTACCCATGAGATAAGGGGCTGATAACTAAGATATACAATATAGTGACAGAACTTAACAAGAAAAAACATCTAACCCCATCAAAATGTGGAAAGAATAAATGAACAAACATTTTCTCAAATAAGAAATGCAAATGGCCAAAAGGCACATGAAAAGTGTTCAGCAAAACTGATTATCAAAGAGAAACAAAACAAAATAACAATGAGGTGTCATCTCATGTCACAAAGACTGACACATATCACAAAAAAATGAACCAGTGCAGATGTGAATGCAGGGAGAAAGTAATTCTCATTCACTGCTGGAGAGAATATTGTCTACTCCAGCCTTTATGGAAAACAAAATGAATATTTCTCAACATATTGAGCTCCCATATGACCCAGCAATAACACTCCTAGGAATTTACCCTAGGCACAGAAAAGCACAATACAAAAATTCTTTTTGCACTTCTATGTTAATTGCACTCTATTTACAATAGCCAAATCTGGAAACAACCCAGGTGCCCAACAACAAACAAAAGTGGCTATGGAAACTGTGATACTACTAAACCATGGAATACTATGCAGCTATCAGGAAAAATGAAGTTATGATATTTTCCTATACATGGATGGACATGGAAACTATTATGTTGAGTGAAATAAGTCAGAGGGAGAGAAATAGACACAGAATAGGCTCACTCATCTGTGGAATTTAAGAAAATAAAAGACAGTATTGTAATAATTCCCAGAGACAATAGAGATAGATGAGGGCTGGAAGGACTGGCCCATGATTTGAAGCTTACTACAAAGAGTAGTGAGTACAGTTAGAGAAATAACTACACTAACAACTATCAATGGTAGTGAATGAGAGAAATAGAATGTCTGTCTTAAAGGCAAGCAGGGGGTGGGAAAGGAAGGAGATGTAGGACATTGGTGGTGGGAAGGTTGCAATAGAAGGGGGGGTATTCTTTTTTATAATTAAAACCGAACTAGAAACATGTTTATAATCATGGTGCTTAAATAAATAAATTACTGTATCTTAAAAAAAAAGAAAAAAAGAAATGGAGTTTGATGAATGGAGAGGTCTGTCTCTGACACCCTTTACTCTTTTTCATACTATAGACTAGCAAGAATTGGTTTGCAAAACATGGGGAGAATTATAGTGCCAGAAGACTAACGACTGAGTCCAAATTTCTTCATGTAATATATTTGGTCAAACATTTAGTGTGGACTGAATAGGAACTAAAATTCATCTCACTAAAAATATTATACTTATTATAATATTATACTAGATTTATCTGTTCCAGAAAATAGTTTTGTTTCTTGTCCAATTTTTCAACAGTTAGTGACCAGAGCAATGTCACTTGTCTTACACACAACCTATCTGGGTTCAATCCCTGGCACCCTATATGGTACCCAGAGCCCACCAGTAGTGATTTCTGAGTAAAGAGTGAGGAGTAAGCCTTGAGCGTGGCCCAAACACTAACACAAATTCCAACAGTTAATACGTTGTAATCAGAGAAAAGAATAAATAATTTATATATTTTTAGAATTTAAGAAATAATGCTAATATAAAACCTAACAGTCAAACAGCATTTCCCTAAAAAACTAGGATCATGACCTTTAGTGTGTTTGAAGGTGAAGCATCTGGTTTACATTCATTTTCTATATGTATTAAAACTGAAACTTAAGGTTGCATAGGAACTGCTACTACTCCCTTGGAAGGGAATAGATGATCTGTTTACTGCTAAAGAAATAGATAGCCAACTAATTACTGAATAAACAGATAAACTATCACAAGCAATAAAAACAACCCAAAATACCCAGCTATGCTTAGTGCTTTAAGAAAGTCTCTGTTGGTTTCTGCTGCTTAAAAATAACTGTACTTCTTAACTTGAACTTCAAAACCTTTCATGACTTTATTTTTAATCTTCCTTTTGATGACCGCACTGAACAGAAGTACTCTGGAATAATTTGTGGTTGTACTCAGAGAACCAAACATGGGTGCCAGGAATGGAACTGGAAGGAAACACACCTTAACCCCTATACTATCTTCCCAATCTTAAAAATAAAAACTACTTTTCTAGAGCCATAATTTATAATTTGCAATTTGTAATACCATCAATTATAATTCCTTGACCAATCATTGTGTCCATTTTCACACTTCTAAGCTTGTATTCAGGTTTTGCCTTATACCTGAAGTTTATTTTTATCCTGATAGTCCTTTTATCATTATCTGAAATGAAGTATATCTCTAGGAAGATTCCCAGTAAATAACCTTATTTATATCTTTCTGTTTCTACAGTGTTTATTAAAGCTTTTCTTACAATGTCAGTTTCTGACTGACAACATCTCTGAAAATTGTTATTGTTTGTAAACCTGTTGGTTCACTTTTTGTCTTGGAATTGAACTTAAATGTCTGTAACTCAGGAGTTTTCCCCTTTGTCTATCATCTGACGCCCAACAATTTTCAACATATGTATGTGAAAAAAATCATGTAGGCTCAAGTGCAGAAACTGATTTTTTTCCTTCTCAGTTTTAACTTCTGAAGTTTTTTTGTTCTTGTTTTGTTTTGGATTTTGGGCCACAACCAGTGACGCCCAGGGGTTACTCCTGGTTATTCGCTCAGAAATATCTTCTGGCTTAGGGAACCATATGGGATGCGGGAGGTTCGAGCCATAGTCTGTCCTAGGTCAGCAGTGTGCAAGGTAAAATGCCCTACTGCTGTGCCATAGCTTTGGCCCGACTTCTGAGGTTTATTTTTTTACTTACTTTTATTTTTATTATAAATATTTAAGCACCATAATTACAAGCATGTTTGTGGCTGGGTTTTAGTCATAAACAGAATAACCCCCTTCACCAGTGCAACATTCCCACACCAATGCCCCTCTCTTCCCCCAGCCCTCCCTGTATTCACAACAGGCATTCTAATTCTCTTATTCTTTTACATTGTCATGCTAGCTGTTAGTGTAGTCTCCCTCCAGGAGACTGAAGAAATCAGGATCAACCAAGGATTTTATTTAAAGCTGGAGTTGCTACCTTGTAATCAATCTGGAAAGTTTTACTGGCTTGGACTCTAGATTGTCTTTACTCATGTTTGCTTTTGACATGGGGGAGCAGAGTTTACACTCTTGAAAGCAGTGTTCAGAACATTGTCCAATCAGCTGCCTTAACATTATCTGAAAATGTCATTTAAAACCCTTGTCTTACTGCAATAATTTATCCAAACAAATGTTAAGTATTTATTTTTATTTTTTTATTTTATTTACTTTTTATCAAAAAAAACTTTGGGGATTTGAGGGAGAGAAAATAAAGTTGAGAAAGACATATGTTCAAGGGCAGGAAAAGCAGAAGAGAGAAATACAAGTTTAGAGAGGACATAAACTCGAAAAAACAAGGAAGCCAAAAATTCAAAAGCTATGCCAAAATATCAGTTTATTTTCACAGTTTGTGACCAAGACATAAGAATATTGTTTTAAAGATCCCTTACAGTATAAGATGAGTGAAAAGCTTAAAATGCTCCATGTAACAGATTTTAAGCAAGGGGAATTTTAATAGATTCAATAAAAATGATTCTATTCCATCACATTTATCTCAGTATAAAATAATTTTAAATGAAAATGTTGTAGCCTGAACTTATTATGAAGAATCTTTATCAAATGACAAGTAGAGTAAAAATGCAGACATAAAATCATATATCATTTACTGAAAAATTAAATATTATCTATTTTATATAATTGTAATTATGAAGGGACATATAAATTTCATAGTATGTCACTCTAAAACATAAGAATTATGTAACACATTTTTGTGACTATAAAATTAAAAAATTTGATATACATGCTTTATTCTATTTCCTAGACATGTTATCCATAATTTTAAAGATCCTTACTATTATAGAAATCCAAACATTAGGGCCCGGAGAGATAGAACAGTGGCGTTTGCCTTGCAAGCAGCCGATCCAGAACCAAAGGTGGTTGGTTCGAATCCCGGTGTCCCATATGGTCCCCCATGTCTGCCAGGAGCTATTTCTGAGCAGATAGCCAGGAGTAACCCCTGAGCACTGCCGGTGTGGCCCAAAAAACCAAAAAAAAAAAAAAAAAAAAGAAATCCTGACATTAGTAGAATTCTGCATAGTGCACTGTGGATAGTGTCATCAATTACATGTGATACATGTGTATGGAATAATTTTATTCTCTTATTTTTAAGTTACTATAATTAAATGGATATATTTAATTAGTATATTTTTCCTAAATTGCCTCTTTGGGATCTAATAAAAAATAAAACATGTTATTTATTCATTTATTTGGGGGACTTGGCCTACTTAGAGTTTATTCCTGGTTCTCTACTCAGTGATTACTCCTGGAGGGTTCAAGGATCATATTATGCACACAGCCAGCACACTACCTATTGTACTATTACTCCAAACTCAATAATAGAGCAATGTAAGCATTCTTATATTCCAGGCACAATTCTTTAGGTTTTTGTAAATAACCAGATAAAGAAATATATCAATTCATCTATTTACTTAATTATTACACTCAACATGGTAATAAAATCTCATGGTAGTTATGTTCAAGAAATATGTAATCATGAAAAGAAAGGTTCTTGATTTTTTTGTATTTTTTGTTAAAATATATTTTTCATATTTATTCAAATATATATAATGCATATAATTTTATACTTTTCATTGGTTTTGGGGCCACACCTGGTGATGCTCAGGGGTTACTCCTGGCTATGCACTCAGAAATTGCTCCTGGCTTGGGGGACCATATGGGACACCAGGGGATCGAACCGTGGTCCTTCCTAAGTTAGCACCTGCAAGGCAGATGCCCTACGACTTGTGCCATCACTTCAGCCCCCTAATTTTATTCTTATATTCCAAATCTTACGATTACTTTAACTGCTTTAATTGAGTAGCTGACTCAATATCAAAGGATATTAAAATTTAATATATATAAAATTGCAAAATGTAGAAGAGTAAATTATTAAACTTAACACATATGATAATTGAAGAGTATTTAGGCATGCTCATTTTTTATAAACAATGTTTTAATTTACACACTGTGAAATACAGTTACAAAGCTGTTTATGTTTGCGTTTCTGTCATAAAATGTCCAACATTTTTGTCTTCACTTGTGTACATTCCAGCCACCAATGTCCCCACCCACCTACCTACTTCTGTGGCATGCCTTTTTCCTTCTCTTTCTCTCTCTCTCTTTCTCACTTGCTTTCTAGCTGTATATCTCTCTTTCTTTCCCTCTCTCTCTGTCTTCCCCATTTGTTTCCTTTTAAGAGACTGTGGTTTGTAATATTATACTGAAGGGATATCATGTTTATCACTTTACCACCTTTCAGCACCCAGTTCTGTCCAGAGTGATCATTTTCAACTATGATTGTCACAGTGGTCTCATCTTTGCCATAAGTACTTCCCCACTGTTTGTGGTAGCTTTCTACAATGGATCAGTCTTCCTGTTTAATCATATTTTTATACTAAAATAATAAGCATAGTGCATCATTCCTGCTTTTTAAATATCTCTACATTATAATGCATTCTATAATATTTTGATGATTTTAAACAATAGAGTAAATATTGTGTTTCTATTTTACATTTATTTGCAAAAATATGTATGGACTGAATTTCTATTTTATCTCATTCTACGTGCAAATCCTGATGCTTCATTTTTTTTCACTTTATGAGAAGAAAAAAATGACATCAACGTCAATATACTATGAAATATCCAGAGACCTGGCAAACAAGACAGTCATGGCACAAGTTCAATAAATTATCTGAAGAGAATTGCTAACTACGTGTAATTATTTTAATCTGTATCATTAGGTCATATCTTTTTGTAGTGTGCAGTTTCACTTTTACATTGTTTCCTTGATTCTTGCTCAAGGACATATTTTAGTGTTATAATTTGTTCCTCTTAATGTGACTATTATTTGTATTTTAGGAGTGATTTGGAGATTTTTTGACAAGGGACAGAGGTTTCTTTGTATTATAAATCAATTACAGAAAATTGGAACCAAACCACCATTGTTCCTCATTGTTATGCTGACAATTTAGAGAATTTAGAGCTTGACTAACTTGAATTTTTAGTTATCTTTTTCTTTCTTTGTCTACCTTCCTCAAAAATGACTGTTTCCCATTCCTTGTTGCATGGGGTTACTCTTCCAAATGGCTTGTCCCTTACCAATAACAATAGTAAAGTGTTGTGAGTGTTCTGATCTAAAACAATCCCCTAAAGTCTGAGAAAACAGAGTATATGTGTTTATTTTTCAATCTAACTTAAATATCTATAAAATAACCTTTTTAGCAGCTTTTTTTTACATGATAGAATCAGGGTTAGACACAATAATGACACACACATACACACACACACACACACACACACACACAATTTCAGAGAATCCAAGTAGGTATAGGACCAATAAGGATAGGAACAAGGATTTCTCATTGCAGATTTTTGCACACTATCTCTACCATGTTGAAGGAGACAGTGCTTAAGTGGCTAGAAAAGTGATAATAAGGTTTCTACCCCAACTTAACATTTATGTTTGATAAATTAATGCAATGGAAATTTGGAGTCTGTGACATACCACAGCAATAGCAAGACAATAAAACCACAATCATCTCTATTGGTGAGTTATTGTAGCTACATATTCACATCTGAAAAAAATGACACTTGATCCTTGTGTATCTAAAATAATACAGAATGATGCAGAGGCATTTCTACCACCTTTCTCTCTCCTCTCTCATATAGAGCACTGAGTGCAGTTTTGATCCTTGAGAACCATGACAGCTTAAGGCTGTCAGTGCCAGCAGAAGGCTTTCTTGTAAAGGTGAGTATTATGTCTTTCTCATAAGAATTAAAGATCTAATCTGACCAGCGCTCCATCGATGCTGATCAGGGAGAGAGGCTTCTTCAAAAACGGAAGACACATGATTACCTTTTATGGATGAGATATTCTAATTATTCAGTGGGGATTCGTTTCAGGTTACAGGACTTTTATTGGAAACCATTTAATTTTCAGTACCTGTCATTTGCAGTGGACAGCGAAGAGGCACATATAAGAATTACTGGAGCACAAGGCCAGGCCCTCTGTAATTTGCATACACCCATATAATATAATTTTTATCTTCTTTTCACATAGGAAGGCAGTGAAATTGCAGATATCATCCACAGACTGCTGCAAAGCATATTGGTCGTAGCAAACTGTTAATAATAATAATAATGCAGAAAATTCAATTTTAAGAACTAGCTCTATTTATCCACACAAGAAGAACTTTCTTAAATGCCAACTGGAGGAAATGAAGGGGAGAATGTGTGCATTTTCCTGCTCTGCTGTTTCTTTACTGTTCAGCCGGTTAAAAAGTAAACCCAATGCATAATTTTCTACAGCCACTTGATCATTTTAATAATGAAGATTAAACAGAAAGCAGACAGATGAGTAAGGGAAAAAACAGTAAGCAAATAAGCAAGAGTTGAAATCTATAAGTTGTTTCACTAATGTATGCTACTGTTGATCTTAGGTCTATTAAAGCAATTTGTGAAGCTATTACGTCTAGTTTGTGCAGCTGAGTCGTACCAGCAAAGTCAGACAGCAAATTCTCTCACACCAAGCACTTACACCCTTGCTCCATCAAATCTTAAGAGATGCTGGTTATCACCATTCAAATGAGACTTCCAGAAGACACCTTGTCTTCAGAAAATATCACCTTGTCAATAAATTTGCATTTCATATGTCACAGAATTATTCTAGTAAATGCTTTTTAGGTTGTTTTTTTCCAACTGTTTCAGATTTGGACAGCTTTGCCCTAAAGGCTTCTTCTCAAGCTTCCACTACAGATTTCACAGCAGCTCCCATGATCCCACTGAACCCAGGAGTAGAGCTATAAAAGCTCTGTGGTTGTCGAAAGGTGACATATTCAGCTAAATTCCTCTTGGAAAGAAGTGCCAGGATGTGGTCATAGGTGGTGCTGGTTAAACTATTATTGAATGAATGCATGACTGAAAGAGATCACACAAGAGGGTTCAGTGAAGAACTGAACTGGTGGTGAAAGAGAGAGAAGAGAGAAAGAACTCTGAATCCAGGCAGTAGAGCCAATGTAAACACAGAATATAATAAAGTGTATATGATGGAATATTTCCATTGTTTTTCCTATGGGTCCAAATGCCCAGATCCTTGATTCAAAACTAATTTGAGTAGGTGGTTATTAGGTCTGCCTCATGCTATGGATGATAAGATACACTGATTATTGTCTATAAAGAAAGGATTTCAGGTATACTCAAGGATTCAGGGAATGATCATTGCAAGGAAGACAGCAAACCATTATTGATGGTTAGAGCCTTACTTTTCTAATAATTTTGTTTTTGATTTTGTTAATTAGGCAGTGCTTAGGGCTTATTCCTGTCTCAGCACAGAGCTCATTCTTCATGGTGCTCAGGGAACAATCTAGGGACTGAACCTGAGTTAGCCACAACCAAGGCAAAATTTTTCTACCTGTATTATAATTGTAGTCCTATAAATTTATTTCACACATAACTGAAGGTCATGAAGCTGTTCTGAGCCTGCTATAAGGTTAATGGGATTATAAACAATCTGGGCCAATGTTGACAAAGCTCAATTAAGGGGCCTACCCACAGCAGCCTGCTTATGATGAGGGATTCCCAACAGTTTTCCCACCTCTGGGGCATCCTAGAATCTCACCTGCACACAGACATGGGATAGTGATGCAAGTTCAGACCAACGTCGAAAACTTCCCATGGACACCTTGATCACAAGCAGCGTGGGACTGAAAGTTTTTGAACAACAAACCAATTGAGAGTGTGTAACGTGCTTGTGAAAATATTCAAGGCATAATTAGATAAATAACAGATCCAGTGTCTATTTTTACTTTGCCTTGATGAGAAGCTTTGCAGGAGAGACTGCTGGTAGTTAATTCTCCTCAACAACAATCTGTGTAATCACAAACCCCAATTAGCTGTGCCTGTTCTATGCTATACAAACTATTTCCTTAGCGCCTCACATCACTACTTTGTAATTAGCTTTCATCTACACGAGCTTTGACTAAAAAAATATAAAAGAGTGTAAGTGATTGTACTGCCACTCAGTATTCTGAGAAATAATCGCCTGCGATTTCAATCAGATTAATTTTATCACCCATATTAAGGGAAATTACCTCCCTCTTCACTCTCTACAGCTGAGGGCTATTTCATTTCCTGAGATGTTCATAAAAGCATAATATAAAGCAATCTGTAATTGTAAATATCCTTCCCTAATAACTTTGAGATATTTCCTTAATACATCTTTACATTTGGAGTTTCCGTTCCATAAAATACAGTAACAAGTGCTCTATTATGTTTTAAGTGTGTGCTTTAAGCTGGACAACTCAGTGCTGTCCTTCCTGTTTTTACATAGGGTTATATTTAACTTGCAGATAATGGGAACAAGGTTTAAAAGTGATGGAGCGGAATAATGGCGTTACAGCAATAATATATCTTGCCTTTGTGAGGAATAGAACTTTACAGCCCTATTTCAGGTCAGCTCACACTGATGTCGTTTTTCACAGCCTGACAACTCTCACCTTCACCCAAACTCCAAATGGGTTTCAAATTCATGTGCCAGCCAGGACACAGGCCTCTTGCTCCTGGCGTTCTTTCTGGAAAAGTCCTTCAGAAAGGAACCTTCCTCCTCCCAACGAAGAAGAAAGGAAGAAAACAAAAAAATAAGTCAAAGGCTGTAGATTATCTGTGTGTCTAGAGTCTCAATCATGGCCATCGAAAGGACTGAGTAATACAAGGAAGGTTTCATACAAGAGAGGACAGGAAGAGGAAGCTTTCCTATTGTAGGGTTTGGGAGTGGACTGTGATTGTGGTGCTGATGTGGCGGCAACAACAACTCTAAACTCTACTCTGCAGCTTACTGCCTCCTTAGCAAGATGATTTATTAGCAGGATTACACCACTACGGTAATAATGGGAAGGTAGATTTTCAAGGCACTCATGATTCTGAATTCAAAAGTGTGACAAAGTCCCCAAACTGGAGACTGTCTTGGAATCTACTTGAAATGCTGCTAATACTTATAAAATAAAATTCATATCCGAACTATCATTCAATGGTTTCATGCATAAACAGCCTACAAACATCTAAGACTCAACCCACCTATACAACATGTGTAACTCTTTCTCAGTCCTGGTGGGCATGGGTCATTTAAATTTGATAAAGACCACAGGGGGTCGGCTGGTAAGGAAGAGAAGTTCCATCCTTCTGTGCAGTGGACCTTGAATTGTTCTCATATAGCCAAGCCCTGTAAGGAAATAAAGTGTTTAGATGGCTTTAATCTGCACCCCTGCTGCAAGCACAGATATTTCTGCTAGCTCAACACAGAAGTATTCTCCTTTGCTTAACATTATCCCTGCCTTTCTCTCTCCTAGCAGTTTACAATTTCTTTCCCTGTAAAAATAATGTAATGTAGATCAAAATTTTGGAGTGATGAATGGAAAGGGAAAATAAAGGACAGTAAAACAAGGCATTCTCTTCTTGCCCTTGCAATGCTGAGAAAGGATTGCAAGAAGAAAAGTTTTATGAACGTGTGTGTGTGTGTGTGTGTGTGTGTGTGTGTGTGTGTGTGAGAGAGAGAGAGAGAGAGAGAGAGAGAGAGAGAGAGAGAGACCAGAAGCAAAGAGGAAGGAGAGAAGATAAATCAGTGTCCTATATAGTGATAGATGGAATTGTTAAAGTCACATATACAGATGCTTATTTTAAGATCTTTACACCTGAAGGGATGGAGCAATAGCACAGTGGGGAAAGTGTTTGCCTTGAATGCAGCCAACTAGGGTTGAATCCTGGAAAACCATATAGTCCTCCAAGCCTGCCAGGAGTGATGTTTGAGTGCAGAACCAGAAGTAACTAACCTAAGAGCACTGAGTGTGGCTCTCAAAAAATTATTATACCTGAAATTTATATAAATGCATACCATCTAAATAAAATTAGAAAAACATGTATTTTCCATATTGTTATTTTGCTTTACTGTATTCTGACCCCTGGAAGCTGATACAAGAGATGTATTTGAGTGTTAAGTGAGTCCTGAGGCCACTAGTGACATCTCCCTAAAAGTACAAGCCTTTCAGGAAGTGAACAGTGAAACAAAATAGACAACACGAACTAATTAGCCTCCTTCATTTTTTTTCCCCCACCTTCTGTATAGTGCAAAGAAAAGGGATTTTAACACATGTTTTTGCCTTGCATATTGCAGTACTTTCATCAAGACAAAAGACCTTTTAGGATATAGATTGCCATTTGTAATTATGAAGAAGACTCATGCCTGCTCCTTGCACAAGAAACCCAGCATCAGTACAGATATAGCCGTAAGGTTGCCATTATGCAGATTCAGTTGAAAATATCAGTGAGTTACATTGTTCGGGTCTAGCATACAATCTTATGTCTGCCCAGGATATGTAGAGATAAAATTCCTACCTTCACTCAATATGCCACTATTGCAAATGTTAATGTATATTAAGAGTCCAAAGCAAGTGTATTGTGGAGAAAATATTATCTTCCCATAATCCAAGCATGTGGTTCAAAAAAAAAATTTCTGCTTTGAAGATCACTCATCTCGCATTCGTTATGTGAGAAACCTCCTAGTAGTTTTATCTTCTGCTATTTTCTGGCAAGTTTTGAGAGGTGCACTCTGCATTGGGAAGAGTGAAAGAACAGATTCAGCAAGTGTACAAATTATGGTGATTGGGACATATTCACGCTAGTTGGGTCAAAGAATAAGGCTTAGAGCTCACCAAGGAAAAAAATTAGCATTACTAAAGGTCACCCCATTCCAGTAGGGGGACTTCACTTAGGAAGAACTCATCTTTTCTTTGCATTTATCTCATCAAACTACTAATTATCTGTTATTTTATTTCAAGGCATAGTAGAAAGAATTAATATTTAAAAATACTTAGTTTAAATTTTAGAAGCAAGCAAAGGATAGTTTGGGTTTTTTGTTTGTTTTGTTTTGTTTTTGTGGGGGGAGCACACTCAGTGATGTTCAGGGGTTACTCCTGGCTATGCACTCAGAAACCGTTCCTGGCTTTGGGGACTGTATGGGAGATCAGGGATTGAACCGAGGTCCTTCCTAGGTCAGCCACGTGCAAGGCAAATGCCTTACCACTGCAATATCACTCCAGCCCTGACAGTTTGGTTTTCAACAGTTTCAAATAGAGCTTCAACAAGTAATGGAATTTAATTTGTTCATCCTATTGGCAATTATTTTTAGTGAACACTTTATGCTGAATGCTATTCTAAATTTAAGGTTTAGAGAATGGTCTCTTTTAGCACAGTCTGAGAAAATACTAATATTCAGAAATCTTATTTGTCTTTTTTACTTAGCACTCAGTCACTATTACCAAGGTGTTTATAAATAAACCAGAATAGATGTAAATGAAAAACTATGAAATTCCTTTTCAAGTTCTTGCTTAACATTACCAGAAAAAAAAAATTCTCTTGAGAACATAAGCAGAGGGAAACTCAAATAACCTGGCATATTTCAAATTTGCATTTGGTGATTATACAGTTAACTAAAAATAAAAATACGCTGAATCAACATGCTAATTTAAATAATATGTGTTTTATTTAATTTTAAGTAATGTTTTTTAGTAGGAGACTCAGCTTCTTTATTAGACTTTCACAGACTGCCTGATTCTGGCTCATGAAGAAGCCCATGTCCAGGACTTGCACTGTATTATATATTTACCTTCTTAGTAAATCTGTGGAAGTTGACTAAACAGAAAATCAGCCACAATGTCAGGTAGGGACAGGTGAGTGCACAGATGAGCAATACTCATACCTGTCTTCACCAGAGAACATTATTGGCATGTAACAGCTGTAGACTGACAGCATTGAAACAAAATTCTCTTAAACTGAAAAAAATTAACTTGGTAATGCCACCAGGTCCCTGGGAACTGTCTCTCCTATAAGTGTAATGAGTTTCTGCAATGTCATTTAAGATCTGGAGACTGCCATGGCATTGCCACTAGGCCTCAGTCCACCTAGTGGTGCTTTAGTGATCAGCAGAGTTGAAGACCATGCAGTTCCACTAGCAATAGTATGAAAAAATGACCAACCTTCCTGACTCTGGTGATCAAACACACAGATCATATGCAGCCAGACTGCTTCCTTGGTCAGGTACACAGAATGTTCAAGCTACTACTCTTACAAAATACCAAAGAGTGTGTGGCTTCAAAACAGAAATGCATTTTTTCTTAGAAGTCCATGATCATTCTAGCATGCTGATGTTGATGAGGGCTCCTTTGCTCATTAGTAAATTACAAATTACAAAAAAATAGCATTTTTTTGATTTTTCACATGGCTTTACTTAAGTGTGCTTAAGGAAAGAGAGAGAAAAAATATTACATAAATATCTAACCAAAAGAAAACTAATTTTGTTAGATCAAGGTCTTTTGTAATGATTTCCTTAGAAGTCCAACAACACACTGATGAGATAAGTCCTCAAAAGATACATTTGAGCAGTTAGCTCATGGCTAGAAGTGGTGGCAGGAATAACTTTCCATGCATAACAAGGTAATCTTACTAAAATATATGCCTTTAAATTACTGCAAAATGAATGTCCTAATTATCTTGGGTTTTTATCACAAATAAAGATAGAATGAAAATAAATTTCGGTCAATTTAACATGCAAGTGAAGAATTGAACTAGTGTCCTCTGACATTTGTTAGTACTTGCTATGTATCAAATATTTATGAGGGGTAAGCTTTATCCTTCAGAAGTTTCCTCTTCTTTACCAATTTCAAGAGTCATTGCTCCTAGAATATACTATGTCCTCCTCTAACTAAAACTACAATGGTATTGTTTTTTTTTCTTCAAAAGATGTCCTATTTACCAGATTTTGAAACAACCACAGATGAAAGTTTGACTCTTCTCCAAAAGCCAGTATGAACTGCCCAATATTTCCCTTGCTAAAGCTTTACATGCAATATGAATAAATGTGCATATAGTATAGACTTCTCGTATAGACAGCATAATCTCATACATAGTTAGGAATGTAAGAAAGCATAAAATATAAATTCATCTAAGAGTAGATATGTAGTAGGTGTGTAGGTATAGTTTAGAATAGTATAGTTAGTGTAGTGTAGTATGGTATAGTATAGTCTGGTGTAGTGTAGTGTAAGAGTAGAGTAGAGTGGAGTAAAGCAGAATGTAGTGTAGTGTAGAGTATTGTGGTGTTATATTGTGTAGTACAGTGTAGTGTCGTCTCAATCACAGAAAAATCTTTGTGGAATGAAATAACTTTTATTTATATAAATATTTCTAATGAATCTTATTTGCTTCTGCTAACCATTTTCCGGTGATGTCAACTTTTGTTCTGGGTAGTTACTTTCTGCTTGTATATTTATTATTTAGTTGCTTAATAGCTTCATCAAATTTTCTCTTCGTGGTTGCTCTAGCAATTAAAATATATGTATTTAACCAATCAGTTTATTTACCTTAAAGTAATAAAATAAAATTACTTAGTTACATATATGTAATTTACTTCCACAAATTTATCACATAGTTCTTACATATGTTAGAAGCTCCATAATAACTTTTACTTTTACAATATGTTTTACTTAATTTAGACAGTCACTTATATTTAAAATAACTACAGAAATTTAAAACTTAACATTTATCCCTACACATACAATCTTGGTATTTTTTATTATTTTGTATAGACACAAGATTCAATTTTATGTTATCTATATGGAGCTGAAACTCAATTTGTTGGTAGCACAGTCTATTCATTACAAATCTAACTTCTACTTCTTTAAGTATCTTCATTTTCAAAGCTATTTTCAGAAGATATAGAATTCTATATTGATTTACTTCTGTCAGCATTTAAATAAAACTTCAATGACTTTTGGATTAGCTAATATTTGGTATTCTAATCAGTATTAACATAATTTTTATTTCCCTTTATGGAATAAAACATTTTTAGAGAATTTCAAGGTGTTGTTTATTTTTTATTATTTTTCAAAAACTTGATTAAAATGTACCTTCATGTTTATCCTACTTGAGATTTTTCAGTTTCTTGGATCAATGGATTTGTATCTTTTGTAATATATAAAAATACAAATATAAATATATAAAAATAGTACGCCATTTTTTTTTGAGGGAGACTTTTTTCTTGGAATTTTGTTCAAATATCTTTGTGAGTTTTGTTGTTTTATTTTTTTGTTTTGGTTTTTGAGTGTTCTGGCAGTGATCAAGGATCACTCCTGGTTCTGCACCCAGAAGTTACTCCTGGTAGGCTTGGGGGACCATATAGGATTCTAGGGATCAAACCCCAGTCAGCCACGTGAGAGGCAAATGCCCTTCCTGCTGTGCTATTGCTCTGGCTCAATATTTTAGATGATGTGTCCCATAAGTGTACCGATTATACTTCTGCCTTTTCTAATCTGTTATCAGTTTTATTCAGTGATAGTCTCATTTAAGATATAAATTTTAGTTCTACATTTTTAATTTCCTATTATTTTTATTTCTCCATAACCTTATTTTTCTTAATTGCTTTAATATATCAATGATAATAACATTAAGATTTCCTCATTTGCTAATTATATCATCTGTCATTTCTGTTCTGCTTCTATGTATTGATTTTTCAGACCATGGGTTACATTTTCTTGCTTTTTCAAATGTCTAAGAATTTTCATGGGATGTTGCACATTGCAATTGTTATATATTGAGTACCTGGATTTTGTGAACTTTATAGAGAGAGTTGAATTTTATTCTGACAGACTGTTAAATTACTTACAGGTTATCTTCATTCTTTGGAATCTTGCTTTTAAGCAACATATTTGGATATTTCTAGAATAGTTTTATTGGCGACTAGATTAGTCATACTACATGTGTTTCATTCTGATGGGGTCTCCAATAAATATGCTGCATTTGCAAAAATATTTCTGTATTTGGGTTGGTTGATATCTGTTATTTCATGCAAGCTTTGAAAAAAATTTACCTTACAAGTGAATATTTTCGTGGTTTAGTAAATAAATGAAGGTTCATTGGTACCTTCTTTATGGAGTTTTACTCTCTAGAATGATACACCTTCATCATGGTGTACTTATGTTCATGAAATCTTCTTGTAATGACTTTCTTTCATCCTTCCATCCTCTCTCTCCCTCCCTCCCTTTTTTCCATCTTCTCTGCCTTCATTCCCCCTTTCCTCCTTTCCTTTTCCTTCATTCTTTCCTTCTTTCAGTCTTTCTTCCCTCCCTTTCTTCCTTTCTCTTCTGTATTCCCTCTTTCCCCACTTTCTCTCTCCCATTCTTCCTTCCTCTCCCTTACCCCATCCTCACTACCTGCCTTCCTGCCTGATTTCTTCTCTTCCTCCCTTCCATTTTTCTTTCTCCATCCCTCATTTATTCATTCTTTCCATCCTTCCTCCCTCCTTCACTTTCTTCCCTCCTTCTTCCCGTCTTCATTCATTCCATCCTTTCTTCTTTAATTCAATTCTTCCTCCCTCCCTCCATTTCTTCCTCAATCACTTTCTTCATCCTTCTTTCTTTCCTTCCTCTTTATCCTTCCTTTCTTTTTTCTAACTCCCCTCTCTCTATCCTCCTTCCTTTCTTCTTTTCTTATTTCTTTATCTCCTCCCTTTCTTTTTCATCCTTTTACCCAAACTTCCTTCTCTTTCCTTTCCATCTTTTCTTCCGTTCTCCCTCATTCATTTTTTCTTTTTATCTCAATTTCTAGCCCATTTCCTCCCTACCTTTTCTCCTTCCTCCCTCCTTATTTTCTTCTTTCTTTCTTTCCTTCTTTTCTTTCCTTCTCTCATACACTTTCCTAATCTTCCCCTCCTCTTCTCCTTTCCTTTCTTTTTCCTTTCAACTTCTTTTTTTTTTTAATTCCAGCATCTTGAAACTAAATAATTCCAAACCTCTGAGTCCACTGAGCCACTGAGTTACCCAGTCCACTCTCGGATGTGCAGGTTTTCTTTCTCTCACAATAAAGCTTGAGAAATGCCTCAGATAGTAAATTTAGTAACCAAAGAAATAACTTTTCCTGTCTCTCTGGTATCTCAGTTCTGCACTGCTTGGTGTTGAATTAAAATAATTATATCATAGATTGCCTCTAATTTTTACATGTTTATGATATGAGTTAAGGTATATAACTGCAACCTGGCCAGAAGGAATACTCCTCTCAATTTTTAACATAATGTCTTATATGTGTCTATAGCTATAGTGTTTTCTGGAAAAATCATCATATATACATATTTGCAGTTCCCAACCTCAAAGTAATACCTTTAATCAAGTAGTATGAAGAAAATCCTTGAGTTATTTTATATTTAACTTATAAAATGGGCAGGTGTGCTAAAATTCATAGTGAATATCATAGAAAAGATTGTAAGCATCAAATGTTAGATCTAAAAGAAGCATTGAGAGCATAAAACCAACTACTGTTAAACCACTAAGTTAATATTTTAGGAATCAGAACTGGTGTTAGTGTTCTGTATTATAATACCCTAATTAATTAGATGCATATGAAAGGTCTAGTAAGCTTAAGTTTTATTTTATTTTAAGAAATCAAAAATATTTTGAGGGGCCAGAAAGATAGTATGGAGGTAGGGTTTTTGCCTTGCATGCAGAAGGATGGTGGTTCTAATCCCAGCATCCCATATTGTTCCCCATGCCTGCCAGGAGCGATTTCTAAGCATAGAGCCAGGAATAACCCCTGAGCACTGCTGAGTGTGATCAGAATAAAGTTAAGGCCATATTTTCCTCATTTATTGAAAATCACAAAAATTCATGGAAATGGCCATCTAATGAATATTTTCAGATAGATTCCTATTATTCTGGTAGAATTTTTTTTACTTTATACTTTAGAAACTTTGTTAAATAATGAACATTACTTTCATTATCTTAAGCACAATATTTTTAAAAATAACATTTTTATTTAAGCATGCTTGTAGTTGGGTTTCAGTCATAAAGAGACACCCCTCTTCACCAATGCAATGTTTCCACCACCAATGACCTCCTCCCTGGGTAGGATTTCTTACATGAAGCAGAACAATACTATATTAATAGTAAGCTCTCAAAGAAAGTTAGCAAAACTCAGGAAAACATATTCAAATCCTTATAAAAAATTAATTACTAGCTAAGCTCCTAAAGAATAAGTTTATTTGGACAAAATCATAAAGAAATTATTAGAAGGCTATTTGGAACCTAATATTTGAGTTCTGCCCAACAATACCATCACACAGTTGGCATTAATAAATAAAATTAAAATTTGGAGAGAACATGAAATCTTTTGACCTCAAGAAAAGTTAATCATGTGAGAAATTCTTATGATGGTGTGCATGACAATTCTTATTTTATAGGACATGGCTGTTTATTAGAGCATTATAGCAATATAAAATACAATATTTAAGATTGATAACTGTGAATTCACAAAATGACTGTTTTTGAATAAACCCATTGATTTCAAGGGGTTAAACAGGACTGAAACCTTTTAAAACACAGGCACCCATTTTATTAATGATTTGTACCAATACGCAAATCAAATTAATTGCACTATTTCTGGAAATATTAGAAGTAGAGAGGGAAATTTCACATTCATCAAACCCATTTAAATCCATTTGGAATCCTTTTTGAAAGGCATTAAAAAGATTTAGCAGTTTAAGGAGTGAGAGAGGCTATTTGGACACAATTATTTAAAAGTATTAAAATGCACTCTCGGTTTCCCCTTAATTTAGTAGCAAAGGACCCAGGACCTCTCTATGCAGTGAATCCATCGCATTTTTGACATTGGCCTCCCTTGTTTTATTTTAGCAAAGATTCTGGCATCATAAGAGCCCAGACCACTTTCTCCTTCAAGAAATATCTATTATTAAGTCTCCAATTAGAAAGGAATCAAGAAATAAGCTGTCAGCTGAAATTTATGACCACAGATAAAATGCTAAGGGCCACATTGGTTCATTTTAAAATGCTGGCTGCCACTAACATTTTCCTTTCCTTTTGCAGCAATCACTTAACAAAGACAAGCATTTCTGCGCCACAAAAATTACCTTTAAGATCTCACAGGAGTGATGCTCAGTGAAGTACTTTGCAAGACACAATCTAATCACTGTGATGGGATTGGGTTTGGTTTCACTTACTGAGTCTCTGTTTTATTGGACCCTCAAGACTTTACTTAGGGGAAAATGCAAACATTTCCCCAAATTTCAAATGCCTTACTTTAGTGGCATTTATAGGCATATATGGGTGAGGCTAGGAGGGGGCAAAGTGGCTGGGCAAGAGAGACAGTGTGTACTAAGCAGGGGAGTTGAACAGCATGTCTGCCATTTCCGTTAATAGAAACCATGCCGTTACAGCCCCATTCACACAGTGGACAAGTACAGTAGCCCAGCTTGTCCTATTATAGCTTTTCATTAGAGAACAATTGCATCCCTCCCTTTTCTACATTAAACACAAGCTATAGCTTGGTGAAAAAAAACACCCAAGGTATGGGTCTGGCGACTTGGCTCCAGCTTCCACTTTGTTTACTCTTAGTTGAGCCATTCTGCCCAGAAACCAGACTGGCAGCAGTAAGTCTGCCTGCTCGGGTCTTTATAGTGCCCTGATTCCCAGGAGAATGAGCTCTGCCATTTGCTTTTGTTCATCAGCTCCTAAAACCTTGCTCACCATGACCATTAACAGTAAAGTTTTTTGGGGTGTTATAATAAGAAGATTCTTTTATATATGCTCATAAAATGTATATAAATATCCTTTATATTTTATTTATGAGTTTTATAATCCAAAGCCAATGGTTTGTCATATTCAAGAGAGACAGAGGTGAGGGTCACAGGCAGTGGCAGTAGTAGAGTATGATAGCTTTGCAATGTAAACTCAAACAAGATTGTAACCCTGTTATCTAAATTATAATTTGAATATTTTAATATATAAAACATGTAGAAATATAAACAAATAGCACAACATGCCTCAAGCCTATTACAGCTTTTGGCTTTTCTGAGTTTGAAATCCTATCATTGAGAAAAGTTAGCCCAATTTCATTGCTTTACTAGTAAATCTGATTTGGATTGATAGTATTTCTCTTTTAGTTTAAAATAAAAATTTTGTTTTACATAGTAAAACATAAAGAGACTGGAAAATATGCACATATCTAGAATGCATAACAGACTTTTCTATCAGAGATCTAGTGCCCTCTCCCATCACCCCAGCATTAAAGGGAAAATCCTTCCAACCCATCCAGACCACATTATGATCCACCTTCCTGTCTGAAGTTAATCTCTTTAGGGAATTCTTTCTGAAAACACGTTGGCAGCTCTGTATAGCTGAAGCTCTTAAGAGTGTCTACTCATACCCTATTTATCTCTTCCAATGGTTGATAGCTGTATGTCAGGAAATCTACTCTCTTCAAAATTATTTAACTGAGTTAACCAAGGCATTTTATGCTTACAGTATGGTACAACATACTTCATGTTCTAGGTAGTAAATACCCTCAGTCCAGCCTTAAGCCTTTCGTTCTTCATACCCTTATTCTGTCCAATTTACTGTGGAACTGGTCTAAGATTAACTTTATAAGCCCCATTCTACCTCCAGCAAAGCTCAATGTATGTTAGTATATTGAACAAGTCCTGAAACTGGCTTCTGGAAATATAGTTCTTTCAGTTAGAGCACATTTTCTGCAGGCCCAGGTTCCCTGGTTCCATCCTGAACTCCAAGATCCTGAGAATCCCATTTCCACTGAGAAAGCTCCCCCCACAACAAAAACAACAAAAGAAAACTAACAAAAGAAAATAAGGATCCATTTCTTCATTTGAAAAAGATATGAGAGGTCATACCAGCAATGTTTTCCATTTTGCAATAAGGATATTGAAGAGCATATTAATGAAGTTGGGTTGATATTGGTTATTGAATCAATCAGTGACTGATTCTAACCAGGGTCTCACATTCCCTAATTTTCAGCTATTGTTAGCCAGTGACACATTTTTTATATTTTTATGATAACATCATCATTTAAAGACAAAAAAGAAGTGATGCTTATATTTATAGCTGGTCTGTACTATAACTGAATGACTGAAGAGTAGACACTATGCCAGCCCCAGACCTCTCCTCTGTAGCCACTTCTAGAATACCAGCCACTCTCATTGAGACTATACTAATTGCAAAGCAGAAAAAAAATTCCACCTTCAATTCTTTCCTTACTGGGCCTTCTCTTTCAGGAACAGTGTTGACATGTATGGTTTGTGTTTTATAATTCCAATTTTCTTCTTCACCTCACAGGGAACAACAACTGAAACAATTTTCTTAAGAGAAATTTGCAAGTGTTAACAGAAAAAAAATCTAAGAAGGGCTAGAAGAAATGATTCACCAGCCAAAGTATTCAAGTCCAAAAGAGCCAATGGTGCAAAGATGGTGGTTATTTTGCTGCAGTAGTGGAAGGCAGGAGACTGACTAACTTGGGTCAGACTCAAAACATTTCTGCTTACCCAATGGTCATCAGTTTGGTGGATCCTGCTGCACATTGCCTTGTTCCTGGGCAAGATTTTCCTTTTCCTTGGATTTGTTCAAAGAGACAGAGTAGAACAAAAATCCTGACCTAGAAAGAAGCCCCACAACATAACTGCTAAGGGTCTGTGGCCCTAATACAAAGGTGTAATATATAACAACCTTGACTATTGCTTTTGACCTCAAAAGTCATCACTTTGGATCATTAGTCACTGAGCTTCACATCTGTCCCCATTTTCACACCAATTCATAAGCTATTGTTTTCCAGAACTTCTCTTCTGATGTTTATTTTTAACTTTATTTTTTCTCTAGATGTCAATGGCAGTCTTCTTGGGTGAAGATCAAATGAGCACTTTGTAGATAAGGAAGAAATGAGAATGTGTGGAACTTTTTAGAAAAAAAGTACTCGTTAGCATGCAAAAGGAGCCTAGTGAAAAGTAAGTAGTTTTTACTTTCACAGTACAAATTTTAAAACTGCTCCTTGTTCTCACACAAAACAAGGGCACCAAAAAATTAAAAACTGCCTACATTCACACTGCATGCTGCAGAAGCCTCAGACTTCAGTGCAAGAGAAACCTATGTAAATTTAAGACGCAGACACCTGATTTGCAAATACAAATCCATATTTTTATATCTACAGAAACTCGGATGTTGAAAAGGAAAGTCACACATGCAAACACGTTGGCGCCTTTCTAAAACTTGGCCCTGAAAATTGACTATATTTTGCCATTGGCAGATGTTGTTGTTGTTTTTATCATCTGAGACATCGGTATTTTTACACACTTCAGAAAGGATCCCTGAAACCACGAATGCTTTCTCAAACAAACTTAAGTAAATCACGTACAATCAAGGTCCAAAGCAAAGTACAAGGAGGAGCCAGTGCCTTATACTGACACTCGGGACATGTCCTTTCCCCCTTCCTTCAACAAATGCAGGGTTATGTGGGATTCACTCCTCAAGTGGGTCACCTTTAAGAGCCCGGGGATAGCCGCTGCCACTGAATTAGTTGCCAACTCTCACTAGAGATGCCTGCCCTGCACAACCTGTGACAAAGGACTGAAATGACAGCACTCTGACTCACTCCTACATTGTGTTTGTTTAGGAAGGTCCTAGAAATTGTATTTCACCAACCACATTCGCTATCAACACACAATTATCTGGCTTAATCATGTGGAACAGTGGCAAATTCACCTGGGGCTTAAGAACTAATGACATTCTCGTCTGAGCTGCTTTAGTGAAATGGCCTAGCACCTGAAGCAGGAACAGCAAGATTGCTCAAGAAAATTTGGTTTTCTGTTTTCATTTCACAGCATAGGGCCTCTGCTCAAATCAACAAACACTCCTGATTAAATAGCTGTGCTAGTCGACTTCTTCGCACGCTTGTGCGTGGCTCTGAATGTACATTGAGCGCCCCAAGCTTTACAGGAAAAGAATTGTCTGTGACTTGTTTGAGATGCATTGTCTTTTTGACAGGGAAAATAAGTAAATAAATTGGCGTTGAATAATTTGAGTATGATTACTGTTATTAGCACGGACAGCCCTTCAGTGGCTGCAAGCAACTCCAATGCAATGGCCCCTTAATGCACGAATAGCCAAAGGTATATATTTTCATTTCCTCTTGCCATCGGTGGTGAGGGCATTAAGATTCCGCTTACTCTTGAAAAATCCAGCCCCTACCCTCGGCCTTAACCCCAGTGTGCAAGGGCTTTGTAGAGTCATTGCTGACTCTGCTGCTAAATCCCAAGGAGGGGAGAAGCCAATTTTCAAAAACTGGCAGTGGCAAGAAATTGAGTGTTCAGACTTCCAAATGCTTCAAAGAAAGGGTCAGGTATAGCGTTCCTCCTGGAGGGCTGCAGGAGAAATGGCCTTCATTTATCAGAATAATGATTTGTTTTCATTAGCATGCAAAGGTAGACAGGAGGGTGTGCGGAGTTCCTGGCTTCCTACTTGACATGTGTTCCACAACAAATACCTTTTTATTTTTAGTTTTGTTTTAGCACTTTCTTTATCTCAAAGGTAATAATCAAAAAGTCTTAAATTATTTGGAGTTTATGCTAGCTTCATTTCTTGGTTTCTGGATCAAAATCCCAAAGCCTGGTGCTGAAAAAAATATTGAAGTCTGTCTGCAGAGCTTTAACTTTCATGTTTTCTTCTTCCAAGCTGTCACCCCCCCCCCTTTCTCCCATTCACCCTAATATCCCTAGCTGCCTAGAAACTGCTCCTCTTCTTACACATAGTGAATATATAGAAATAATAAACTTCAATAAGAAGCAATCTGGGAAGATTATATATAATATAATGATAAAACAGAAACAGAAACATGAAACAATAAAATAGCATTTAACAAAACTAAGATGATCTATGATGTGATCTCTAATTCTGCTCTTAGTAAGAACAAGTTGTAGGGCCAGAGCAATAACACAGCAGAAGGCATTTGCCTTACATCCAGCTGACCCAAGTTCAATCTCAGGCAATCTAATAGCCTGCAGGGAGTGATTTCTTAGTATAGAGCTAGGATTAACCTGGTTAAAAAAAAAAAGAGTTGCATTTTTAATTTTTAGTTTGTCCATCTGGTCCTTGCTATTTTGAGCAAGTAGGAATATAATCTGAATTACCTTTGTTGAAATAGTATGACCATGACATTTATATGTTTATAGAAATAATTAAAAAACTATAAAATAAAGTTTTATTTTGTTTTTAAATATTTCTTAGGGGAGTCATCTGAAGAAAGGCTTACTCTTAGTAGTGTGCTCAGAGATCACCCTGGTATATGTATTTCCAGGGCTATATAAATTTCCAGGATTTGAATGCAGATTGGCTGCATATAAGACAAGTATTCTACTTGATGATAAATTCAGATATAACAAAAGATACATATAAAAATTTATATCCTTAAAGTGATGATTCTCATTTGGTATCACCAAAGAATTTATTTGCTCTGTTACTATCCTAAAGAAGAAATTATATTCCCAGTTTTTTAAAGTGAGAAATTTTTTTATTATTTCCCACAGCAAGTTGGATTTGAGATCTAACCTAACTACTCAAACCTACAAGTACTTGTCTTAAAGAACTAAACTTCTCCATCAATATTCAAAATAATATGATGGTATGGAGGTGTGGTTCCATGGTTCTACCATTAGTTGCATATGCTGTGGATTTGAGTCCTGAATTGATGAATAATAATAATATAGTTATGTTGATGATCACCATCATATGGTTTTTATTTAAAATTAAATGAATGAAGTAAAAATATCCAAACTAATTCATTAATAAAAATCACCCCAATACTTTCTAAATGCAAAAGCATATTTTAAGTTCCCCCAAGATAACATTCATGAAAACATTCAGATAATTAGTGGAGATATTTTAATGAAAGGAGAGGAAAATTCCACAAACACCAAGACAGAAAAGTTTAAGAATAAGAATATAAATAAAACTAGATGTTTCTCTACTACTGTGTCATCATATACAATCTTCTTAAATTTTATTATTTTTGTTTTATCTCATATTCATTATCAAATGTAGTTGCTCTTAGTCTTTCTAACTGCATAAGCACTGAGAAAATCATAATTTAAATCTATAATTTAAAATTGTTTTTTTTGTCTTGTTTTGTTTTGTTTTGTTTTGTTTTGTTTTGTTTTGGTCACACCTGGCAACACTCAGGGGTTAGTCCTGGCTCTACGCTCAGGAATCACTCCTGGCAGACTCGGGGACCATATGGGATGCTGGGATTCGAACAACCTTTCTTTTGCATGCAAGGTAAATGCCCTATCTCCATGATATCTCTCTGGCCCCTTAAAATAGTTTTTGTTTTTTAAATATATCTAGGTTTATTAAATTGTCATTTCAAATGAGTTTCTTCCAACCACTAAAAGATGTTTTAAAAGTTCTATCAAAATGGAAAAAAATTGTGGAAAAAAAATTTTAAGGTAATAAGATATACCCATATAAAATTGCACACTGTAACTAAACCCCATATCATTATGTAAGCCTTTCTTATCCTGGATTTTTTTTAAAGAATTAACTATGTATTCAAAAGACACTTTTTCCTTAATCAAAAGTTCCTTTGCCAATTTCACAAAAATGCTTAATTTTCTAAATATCTGACAAATTTATTTCGTAACCTTTCAAGACCTTGGCTCTTACAATGAATCCTTAGAAAGAGCTGAGATGGTAATCTACTTCCTTTCTTGAGACTCACGTTTAAAAGACTGGGAGAATATCTTAACAAGTGGATACTTAATTATCACAGGGATACTTAATATTACACAGGTTTAATAAACGTCACTGCAGCCTTGTTGAACCACAACAAAATTAAAGCAAGAATTTGGCTCACTCAACCTATGTAAAAAGTAATCACCAAATACCAATATCTGTGAAATATAATACTCTGACCCAGAAATTGGCCTTTTAAAGTTGGCCAGGATGCTGTTAAAAATCCCAGTATAAAGACCAGATCACCAAAGATAATTAAAAGAGCTTCTCAGGGTCAGATCCAGGCACAATATTTCTAAAGTCATTAACACATGCACACAGACACACAGACACACACACACACACACACATATACACACACGTGCGCGCAAATTAAACAACTGAATGGGCATCATTAAAAGACACGCATATTTATTTCCTCTCTTGGGGTGTATTTTATATTAGATTGGGGACTTTGGCTAAAAGTGTAGTGTATAGTAAATGTGAAAATACACTTTGCGTTTTGGGGGCTGTAGCAATAGTCCAGCAGACAGAAATTTGCCTTACATGTTGCCAACCTGGATTTGACCTCATAGACACTGGAATCTACTAGGAGTGATCCCTGAGTGCAGAGCCAGAAGTAAGACCTGAACATTACTGGGTGTGGCCTCAAAGCAAACAAAAAACCATTTGATACTACATATACAATATCTCAAGCTGAAAAGAAAGAACATAACTGAGGATTAAGATCGCCTAAGTGTCAATAACAGAGATCTTTATGTTCTATTATCTGCATAAGAAGACTTTTCTCCATAGAATTAAACTAAAATATGAGTCTATCTATCACAATTAATTTGACTAATTAGGCAAAATGGAATTTCCTCCTTAAAGAGAAAAAAATCCTCATAGTCAACTCTTAATTTTTGTATCACATTTAATCTAAAATTTGTATCTAAATAATTTAAATGTTTATGAACTTTTGGTCTTTTTTTTTTGCTTGCTTTTAGGGGCCCACACCCAACTATGCTCAGGACCTCTGACCATTTGAGGTGCTGGAGATAAAACTCAGTTTGTCCTCTGTGGAAAGCAAATATGCCTACTCACTACACTATCTCTCCAGACTCAACTATGGACTTTTGATTCTCAAAGCCTCATTCCCATTTACTATCTCATTTAACAAAAACAATGTATTGTAAGGGTACATAGAACTTAATCTTGCAGAAACAAAGTGACAGTTCTGTATATAGGAAATGAGTTGTATTTATACTCAACTGCTATTTAGAGAAAAGAAACATTTATACTTCCTTCTCACTTTGCCAGTTGGACTTTTATCAATTTTGGTCATTCAAGTGGATGAAGCTAAGTACACATCCTTTTATAATTCAAAGCAAGCTGAGTGTTTTCCTTACCTATTAATAGAGGAAACAACATGGAAGATTTAAAAAACGTTTTTGAGGAACTTCTGTTGTTTTATTTTGAGCATGATGACACATTATCTAAATCATATAAATTACTTTTGTTGAAATACTGTTATTTCCTTCTTGAACAATAAATTTGTTTTATACATGTAATTCTTAGCTTTGATAAAAATATGTATTTTGGTACACCTGAAAATATAATGCTAGTAAAATGTAAAATGCCAATTTAATCAAGCTCTTCAATGTGTAACAACTAGCCCCTAGAAAATAAATATAAATTGTTATCTGCAGAGGTTGAGACCCATTACATTGTAAATCTGCTAGCAGCTGAATAATTTGAATACAACATAAAGACAGGAGTTATCAAATGAAAATTGGTAGCATCTATGTTTATCTCTGTGTATTTTCATATAAATAAAAAGAATTAATATTACAAGATAATAATATTGTCCAAATAGAGAAGTTATTGATCATTGAGAGGTTTTATTTTATTTTATTTTAAAAATAAATATGCATTTGTTGAATAATTAAAAGTCTGTCCCTTTTATTAAACACTACTATTAAGTGATGAATTTCAGGAAGTTTTAGTGGTTGATTTTTTCAGACAAAAAAATCTGTATTTTTTTGTTTTGGTTTTTTGGGCCACACCCATTTGATGCTCAGGGGTTACTTCTGGCTAAGTGCTCAAAAATTGCCCCTGGCTTGGGGGGACCATATGAAACACCAGGGGATTGAACCGCCATCCTTCCTTGGCTAGCACTCGCAAGGCAGATACCTTACCTCTAGCGCCACCTCACCGGCCCCAAGAATATGTATTTTAATATTTTGAAAAATAACTACAATACACTCCTAACATTAAATCATATTTTAATGATGAGGTTACAGATGAGTTAGTTATTTTAGAGATGTTTTGGCTTTCTATAATTTGCTTTTTGGCTTTTGGATCATACCAGGAAGTGCTCAGGGATTGCTCCTGGGCTTAGTGCTCTGATTTCACTCCTTGTGGGGTTCAGGGAGCCATTATATAGTGCTGGGTGTTAAAAGTGGCTCAGTTATACTCAAGGCCAGCATCTTCTCTTCTATTATCTCTGCAGATTCTGATTTTAATTTTTAATTTCTGAGTCCCACCCAGTGATGCTCAGAGATTACTCTTGAAGATTACTCAGAAGATAATGATGTGCAGTGGCAAGGACCAAACCCAGTTCAGCCACTAGCAAGTCAAGCACCTTGCTTAGCCCCTCAGTCTCTATGTTTCTTAAAGTATATGGCAGGAAGCTATGTGCATGGCTTCTAATATTTCCCACACCCACAATTTAGGCCCTAGTGTAAGAAGTTTCTCTAAAGGGTGAGTGAAACTTGCTGACTAGCCACTGACAAATAGAATACAGATTTGTTTCTATCTTGCATTCTCTCTTGATCATTTCTGAGAATTTTTGTCCTAAAACAAGTTGCATTTTTATAAAACAGATAAAAAGCCATATGGGAAAGTACTGAGCATATCTTTTAAAAACTCTAAAATATTGAGATAACCTGCAATATGCCAGTATATTGTTAATAAAATATACTTTTGTAATTAAAATCTTAATTGAATAATCAAAAATATATTTTCTATTTCTTCCTAAGACATTTCTTTCTTTGTGTTTTTTTATTTTCTCTTTTTCAGAATAATATGACCAAGTAGGACTGAGGATGCAGCTTAGTAACACAATATATGCCTCAGGTGTAGTACATACTGGATTCGGTCTCTGGTTTGGAAAACAAAAATGCTGAGTCCGGTTACTCAGAATTTTGGGACTCTCATTTTGTTGGTCTTTGCTAACATTATGATTAATTTCTGTCATTTTATTTTACTTTTGATAACACTCACATTTTGACTTCTCACTGTTGACTGTGGTTATAAATCTGTACAAGTTATAATTTTAAAATAGCTTATATGAAAAATGACATCTGTACTGTTGGGAACTTTCACTCTCTCATCACCTGACATTTCTTTAACAATAAACCCAAAGCACCTTTTGTAGCCATCTTTGTAATGAGTAAGTGGGAGGTTTTTTCACTCTGATTTTTGTCTTGGTATTTTTCATTATAAAGATAGAACAGTAATTTCTTAACAAAAAAACACAATTAATTGTGTAGATTCACCTTAAAACTCTGCATACATCTATCTGTTCCTTGCTCTAGTCAAAAACAGAAAAATGAAAAGCTTATAGATGAAGGAGAAATGATGGAAAGCAAGAAGGAAAACCATGTGGTTAAACATCTAAATGGAGGTAATCAGACATGTTCAACCATGTACTGCACAGAAGTTAGTGTATAGACAGCACTTACCAGTGATCTTAAGGTCCACATGACATGTGTAAATTGGGAATAATATAGTAACTGTCAGTTATGGGAGTAGAAAATATTTATTGGTAACTACTGAATATATATTTCTCATTCTAAAAAGCATGCCAAAAGAGGAAAGCAAAAACATTTCAAAAGAAATGTGGCTAAATCCCAGAACTCTTTCCTCAGAAGCAGGATAGTTTTTTGATAGAAAATAACTCCCTGTTCATTGGGCCTGCTAGCCTATAGTGAGATTAATTAAAATCAATGGAGGAAAAAAATTGAATACTGAGAAGCACTATTTGAGGTTCACAAAATGTAAATGAGTCAAATATGAAATACACAAATAAATTTGGGTCATGAGTTTTGTATGGGTGTCACCTTGTAGATCCAATGAAAGTCATCTTCCTTCTCATTTCTGCTCTCTGGTAAAATTTGGGGTTGTAATTGAATAGATTTACCTGTACTTCTTTTGAGTAGGAGTTTCCACCCTACATAATTTTGCCCATATGATGTCCAGTACACTCACACTCTTCTGTTTCTCTAGTATCGTTTTTGTCACTGATTATATTTGTGTTTTATTCATATATACATTGAAGAAGATATGTCAACAAGTTTTAGAAAAAGCTTATGTGTTTTTGAGTAGCCTAGAAATATATGCTTCATTCTAAAAGTCCATATAATGCACATTTCTTTTTTTTTTTGTGGTTTTTGGGTCACACCCGGCAGTGCTCAGGGGTTATTTCTGGCTCCAGGCTCAGAAATTGCTCCTGGCAGGCACAGGGGACCATATGGGGCGCCGGGATTCGAACTGATGACCTCCTGCATGAAAGGCAAACGCCTTACCTCCATGCTATCTCTCCGGCCCCATAATGCACATTTCTTATTCATTTATAAATGATTCTTCATTTAGGAATCACCAAATTTTCATTATATATAACATATATGTGTGTAATTAAAAGTTCCAAAGAATTGAACTGATGTGTATTCAATTCAATTCAATTCTGCTGGGTTC
The DNA here is from genome assembly GCF_024139225.1 of Suncus etruscus. NCBI lineage: Eukaryota > Metazoa > Chordata > Mammalia > Eulipotyphla > Soricidae > Suncus > Suncus etruscus. The sequence continues at coordinate 56,154,479 of NC_064859.1, read as the reverse complement.
TCCTCCAAAACATATAATTGCTATCCTTCATTTTCAAAGGATTTTTGTTTCATTCAAATGTACCTTTTCCCTAACAATAATTTACTCTTCCCTGTCATGGAACCCATTGTTTTGAGACTGATTATTTTTTTTCATGAAGTAAAATACACTTGGAGTAGACAGATAATTAAGTAAAAGTCTGGGTGCTAAGTCAAGTTCTTAGATCCTTCTCACTCTTTTCACTTTCTCACTCCTACATCTCAACTCTCTAAGATGACACCCCTGGACTAGACCACTGGAGAATGATAACTGTGCAATATATTCAGATTGCCCTCCTGTTCCAGTGAAGGCCATTCAAGAAGATATAACAGTTCCTCAGAATTATGAAGGCTTATCAACATTGGCATAGATAAGCAGTCAACCAAAACTATTGACATAAAAGAGAACAAATGCCATGACTGTTGTGTGGCTTTTCTACAGAATTAAAATATACAAGGGCGGGGCCAGGCGGTGGCGCTGGAGGTAAGGTGCCTGCCTTGCCTGCGCTAACCTAGGACGGACCGCGGTTCGATCCCCCGGCGTCCCATATGGTCCCCCAAGAAGCCAGGAGCAACTTCTGAGCGCATAGCCAGGAGTAACCCCTGAGCGTCACAGGGTGTGGCCCAAAAACCAAAAAAAAAAAAAAATATATATACAAGGGCATGTTTTAAGGGATTACAATAGCATATACCTTCAGTATCTACTTTTAATAATAAGATTTATTTTAGAAACTAGTTTGGAAATCAACTGGCACCAAAGAATTGCTATATGTATATATATATACACATTTATGTATATATATAAAATGTTTATGTACAACATAGCATAGTTGATATTTCTCTGAAAGCATAATATACATACAGGTTTATTTCTTTAATCTGAAAAAAACTTGGTAATTCAGACCAAGGACATGCATAAATGCATTCATTCACTAATTTAATAGTAATCTCTCAAGTAGAGATCATTATTATACTAGATATGTGTAATACAACATCCTAGGTATTAAATATACAAAGATGAAAGTTTTAATCTTTACTTCTAGTGAAGAGCCACCTGTCTACTTGATGGTTTATTGAAAAATAATATGAAAGAGTTGTTCTGCTTTCTCTCCATGATAAATTTTAAATATGAACTAATATGCCCTGTAGCTAATATTTACATAATTTTGTAAGTACTGTCTTCTAATTTTTATGGAAAACAAAATGCTTCAACGGAAAACAGAAGTCCATTTCCTTGTTCTACTATACGAAATGTCACACCTCAAGACAGGACAGCCAGGAAACTATGAAACTCTTGACACTGGCAGTATGGAAAAATAAAGTACATGTCGCTCAGTGGGTGCCAGGGACCTATATTATGTCCTACTGTTGGTTACAGAATTTTCAATATTTCCTTATCCTTTTTCACTCATATGAACTGCAGCTTATAGCAGTGGTAATCATTTCCTGTGTTTGAAAAAGAGATGAAAGCATTCATGGATGAAAGCAAGTTGGATTTAATCTCCTTCTCTCTCATCCAGTGCACTGTACTGATCATTTTCCAAAAAAACAAGACTTAAGCTCATTTTTGTCATGACAAAACTAGTTTCATAATAATCAGATGGCAATTCCTAGTGTACACAATTCTAATATAATTACCAGGAGGAAATGTAGAGGGAGTTGCAGGTTTGAGATAAAGAAAAGCCTGTGAATTTTGTATTAATGTCTCAGACTCTCTTATTTGTGCAAGTAATCAATCTTTTGGGGAGTAGAATAGTAATTCTTTGTGAAAAAAAATGACAAGAGTCAGAGGAAGAAAGAAGATAATCTGAGTTCCATTCGGTACACAGCAGGTCAGCTGTGATTGACAAAGCTCATCACAAAACTATAGCTCACGGAGTAATCCCAGTAGCAGAGTCTCATTTGCAGCCCAAGCAGTGTTAATGACATGTTTAACAGCTGCTTGTTGAAGTTTGGAATCTGCATTAACCCGCAGAGCAGTGAAGAGAGAAATGAGGGAAAGTATTGAAATCAAGCCTTCATTATTCTGACAGCCCAGGTGAAAGGGTGTTCAGGGTTTGTAAAGAGGCGGGTGGAAGGGTCTGGAAGGTGAGGGTTCGATTGCATGTGAAGACTATCTAAGAGATGATGGGGTCTGATCAATAGACACAGAGGAGTACAAAAGCAAATGGACACACTCCACTCAGACAACCAGGCGACAAAGTCAGCCGATCAAAATGAAATCCTAATGCGGCACACTAAATATTATTCTGACATTATGACTGCTCTCCACTCAGTGTTGATTTTGTGAGAAGCTATCAAATTGGGGAGACAAGGTGGTCCCATGTGTTCAGAATCCTCTACCTCCATGAATATTATTTATTTATACAAGCTCCAAAAATAGGGATGTGTGTACTATCCCTTCAACCCCCTTAACTTTTTGGTAATGAAATTTAGTAATTCTAAGGAAATACTGGGTAGTGGACTATACACTCACTCTCATTGTTGTATTTACAATAAATATAAACCAGAAGGTCTGAGAAAAAATACAGGACTTGAATAACTCTCATTGTGCACAACTGACTTCAGTTCTATCTCCAGCATCACATATGGCCGGTCTTTCAAGCAGTGCCAGGAGTGATCTCTAAGTGCAGAGCCAGGAGTATGCACTGATTATGAACAACTGTAGCCCAAAACCCCAAAATAAAATAAAATAAGATTAAATTAAATTAAAATGTATTTCTTTTTTCTCAAAATTTGTTTTACACACCAGATGTCATATAAATCTATGTAGTATTAAAATCAGTTTCTCCAACTAAAGAGCAATCTGAAAATATAATTTCAGCTTTATTTATTTCATGTTAATTTTGAAACTAAAAGTCTAAGTCAATCAAGTGATAGCAATACTATTCACTGACTTCCTCTTCCTCAATGTTTACAGGGACTAACAAAGAGAAAGTAAGTAGGGATTGAGGAGAAGAAAGAATAAAATTTTAAGATTAAAAAAATGCCTCATTGACTTCATTTTGGTACCTATATTTCCCTATCTATCATCTTATTTAACCATCGCAAAATCTAGTTATATCATCATCATCAAACATGTCACTCATATTTATCCTCAAAAGTGAAATACCATCATTGCCATCATTATCATCATCATCATCATCATCATCATCATCATAATGTAATAAGTCACATCACTATATATCTAAAATGTTTGAACAATTTGTCTTGACTTACTTAGAACAAAAAATAATCAAAACTCTTATGTCTTTATAGTCTTTGCATAGGGGCTGGCGAGGTGGTGCTAGAGGTAAGGTGCCTGCCTTACAAGTGCTAGCCAAGGAAAGATGGCGACCGTGGTTCAATCCCCCGGCGTCCCATACGGTCCCGCCAAGCCAGGGGCAGTTTCTGAGCGCTTAGCCAGGAGTAACCCCAGAGCATCAAACGGGTGTGCCCCCCCCAAAAAAAATAAAAAAAAATAAAAATAAAAAAATAAAGTCTTTGCACAAAGTCTTCTTTTCCCATAGATCATGAGTCATCTGTGAAGTAGACAAATATCTTCCATAGCCAACACTGATTGCTTTTTATCTAGGCATTATTTATCATAGATGCATTTGATATTCATAATATCAATAAATAGATAAAGGACAAGAATATGTCAGGCTCAATTCTTTTTTTTTTAGACTCAATTCTTTTTGTCAAATTAAAATAAAAATACATATTATGATATAGATTTTAGAGATAGTCTAAATTCTGAGACATGACAAGAATTTAGAGCACTAAAATTCCTAACTTTGATTTTGTTATCTTCTGGAATTTTCTCCAATTCACTCTTCTCCAATAGAATAAACTAGGAAAAGACCAACAGTCTTTCTTAAAATTCTTTAAAATGTCTTCAAATGGGCATATGACTAGGGCTTGGTTCCCTGTTATACAGGTCCCCTGAGCATCACCAGAAACATTCCAAGAAGACCTTAAACACCTATAGGTATGAACCTTAAGATCTCTAGCACCAGGAGTGACCTAAGTGACCCTAGTTCTGCAGGATCTCTGAACCCTTGAATTGTACAGCCTTTTTGGTTGGCCAAGAGTTGTTGGTAGGACAACCACCCCCCAGATTTTCTGAATACAAGATTGGAAGCTCCCTGTCCTCACAATGTCTTCAAATACACATTATTTTAATTCACTTTTCTCATATATTTCTGTATGTTGATGCAACTAAATATTCAGTACATGTGTATGTATTTTAAAATATATTCATGGTGGTAGCATAGCTCAGTTTTTTTTTCAAGAAGTCAAATTGAGCACTAACAGGGACACAACAGGAAAGATTTTGGTCTCCCAATCTTTCCCATCCTCAGACTTGATAAGTCATAATAATTTCTGAAGATTACAGAGCATTTGCTCTGGGTCAGGCAACACGTCAAACGTTTTATAGTCATTATCTCATAATCCTCCCAAAATGAGAGTGCTACAATTATCTTCTTTTTCTAAGAAGAAAATATTACATAGAAGCTAGATTAATATTTAGAAATACTAGAGAAAAGAATTCAAATGTAGGACAAGGTTTTCCTGGAACCCAAACTATAAACCATTAAACTGTGGCTTGTGTTGTTCTTTCTCAGAATCTTTCTATATAAATAGTTAATTTTTTTTGTTTGATTTTGGGCCCCACACCTGGTGATGCTCAGAAATCATTCTTGTCCTGGGGGAACATATAGGACTCCGGGGATCAAACCTAGATTTGTCCTGGGTCAGCCATGTGCCAGGCAAACACCCTATCACTGCGCTAACGTTCCACACCCTAAAGAGTTAATCTTAATTTATGCCACAAATGTCATAGGAGTGTTGTTTTCTGACCAGACTCTCTTCAAGACTCATCAGACTCATCAGTGGATAAATTGACCAAAATCTATCTTCATGAACCTCATACTCCAGTGGGAAAAAAATAATAATGATAAGTCAACTGACAGTAATATTTTTTAATAGGTGTGCATAGCAGAATTTGTTAAAGTTTTGATTATTGTTATTGTTGTTTGGTTTGGAGTCACAAGCAGTGTTGCTCAGGAGTTAATCCTGGCTTTTCACTAAGGAGTCACTCCTGGAAGAATTGGATGCCTGGAATCAAACTCAAGTTGACTGCATGCAAAACTTGTGCCCTATTAACCACCTCTGATTTTCTTTTAAACGCAGTAAATGCTTGACTTTCTACATAATGTTTCAGGAAGACTTGTTGTAGATGCTGCTTTAAAAGGGAGGTAGGATGGTAGGACGTAAGGCATGTGAGCAAACATGCCAAAAGTATACAATAGATGATGTAAATCACATTTGCAAGCAAGAAAAGTTCTTATCAATTTCTGGCCAAACATTCTCTTATTTAAAAGTTTAGAAATGACTCTTCTTAAGTACTGAAGAGAAAGTCAAAAGAGAACTAGAAAGCATAGACTTCCTTAGAATCATAATTATATAAGTTGGGCAGCTGGGTACCTGCCAAGACTTTCATAACCAGAACAAATATATGCAAACAATGTCAAGCAGGCATTTAAGGCCACTAAGACTTAGGCAGCTTCTCAGACTCTACCAAGCATTTCCTGGTGAAGCTACATAGAGGAGTATATAATAGTTTTGCCTTTATACTACATTAAAAGTTTATAGAAAATTTGAATCTTTTTTATAAAAAATAAAAACAAGTTGAAGATCAAATTACTATGTCCCATTCTATTGACTATTAAGAGAACTAAATACCACTTTGGCAATAGTATTGCAAATAAGTGTCTAAAAAGAAAAAAAATAAGAGAGAGACAAAGAGAGATAAAGAAAAGAGAGAAAAAATGCCACAAAGGCAGGCAGTGGAGAGGGTGAGTGAGGGCAGGTAGAAAACTTGGAATATTGGTGGTGGGAAATATGCAATAGTGAAAGGTATTATACACTCTATGATTGAAACTCAGTCATAAACAACTTTGTAACTGAAGGGAAAAAACACAACTAGATTATAAACAATCATGTAAACCAGGGGTGGAGAACAGGATTTTTACCCTCAATCAAAATGGCAAAATGCAATGTGTGTTTAATATATTATTGTTAACATAATATGCTTTTGTGTGAGTGTTTGTTTTGGCAGGTCACTGCGTGGTGTGGCTCTCTGACTCTCACAGTTTAAAATTTTGGCTCTTTGTGTCGAACTTGTTCGCCACCCCTGATGTAAACCATGGTGTCTAAATAAAGTGATTTTTAAAAATTTCCAAAAATGTAGTAATACAGACCTTGGTAGAGTGGTAGAGCCTTGCTTGTGTATTGATTGAATTTAATTCTCAAAAGTGTAAAATAATAATAATCATAAAAGTGGGTATGATCTAATGTTTTAATATTTATTTTAATGTAATGAAGTTGATAAAAAGTTTACTCAATTTTTTTTATTTTATTAATGTCTTTAAACATATTTACTCAGATTTACTGTGTGTGGAGGTATTTTTCAAACCTTCCCATGTATGACTCATGGGATATACTGAGACATTTATTAAGAACATGGGCTCAGAGCATGCATGTCTTGAATTTTGTCATTATCATTTATAATAAATAATTAATAATTATTTTTATTAATAATATTTAATTTACTTATGATTCTCAAAATAGATATTTTCTTATCACCACAATATCAGACTAAAAATTAGAGTTTAGGGACATAGTACAGGAGGTAAGGCACTTGCCTTGCACAAAAATGATCTAGGTTTGATCTCTAGCACCCCATATCCCCAGAGCCTCACCAGAAATAATTCTTTGGTGAAGATCCAGGATTAAGTTTGAGCATAGCTGAGTGTAGCAACACCCCCAATATTTTTCATTTCATATCTTGGCCATATTTTCATTAAAAGTCACATTCATAATATTCTTTTCAGAGTGACACAATAAAAATTTTTATTAAATTTAAGAAAAAATAAAATAAATGAAGGCTATAGAAACAGTGCAGACTCTTTTCTTGTACCAAACTAATTTCTTCTTATCCCAGACTTCCTGTTGTGCTACAAACATTGCTAAGTGTGGCCTAAAACATATAAAAGAAAGAAGAAAGAGAAAACTATCATACAAACTAAATCCATTCTTTTAACTATGTCCAGTGGAGTTGCCAATGATCCTGTGCTGTAGTAATAATATTTGGTGCTAGTAGACAAATATCCTGCCCTTCCCTTGCCTTCCAGGAAGGAGGTAGAATTCCACTTCTTGATTGTCTAGCAGGAAACTTAGGCCATGTGACTGGCATTGACCAATGAAACAGCAATTTTTCCTGGGACGAAACTCTAAGTGTGTATTTGGACCATTTTTAAACATCTGCTGTCCATGATTCTGAAAGTAAGTGGAGAGATAAAGCCTCAGTCTCTACTGGCTGCAAAGAAGAGAATCTCCCTTGTGACCTACGATAGGACTACAACATGGAGACAAAGCCTTCTAGTGGGTAACAGGATAATATGAGGTTAGTGGTTTCAAAATCTCCACTGGCCATTAGCACTTATTTGAAAGAGTTCACAAGTGACTGAGAGTTACCCAAACCAAATACATAAAAACAAGAAAAATTCAGCAGCAACTTTAATCCTTCACTATTGAGTTTGTTCTGGTGAAACATGAATGTTCAGGACACAAACATTGGAGCATATAAAGTTCTGATTCAGTAAGCTCCATCCCCTCCTTGTTTTAATGCACCAGCCATGTGTTCCCTAATGCCATCTTACCCCTCTACCAATGAGACATCAACACGTCAGCAATTCATACTGGATCTTCTCTTTCTACATCGGAGAGCCATCAAATAAGTATAATGAAGTGGATCTTGCATGCTGTATTCTCTCATTATGGAGAACGCAGAAAATAGGAGAAAACAAATAGAAATTTTCTTCAAATGAATGGAGAAAATACATTCAAAAGAAAAATGTTAAAATGGAAGAATATAAACAGTAGACAAATGTTGATGCACAGACTTTGTGTAAAGCTGTACAGGTTGCATATACAATCCAAGAAGGTTTTGAGACTTGATTTCTAAATATTCATATAATCCTTCACTTCCATTCTTTATATATAAAGTTTAGTAAAATAAAAATTGAGCATGAGAATTCATTTTAGCTGTCAAAACAGAAAGAAAAATATATTAATCTGCTGTCTGCTCCTTTTCTGTTTCTGCCTAAGAATTTCCCAAATATGTCTCCCGGAATGGCAGTTGGTTTCTGTCAGCTCTTGAAAAGCAACAGGAGGCCTGCCTTTACCTTTAGAAAAGGATATTCATACAAATATGAAGTGAGACTTTTCAAGTAGTCTTGAGACCCCCAAAAGAATGATACTAAGAAATTTGTCACTTCTTTTGTTCTAAAGGGCACCCACACCTTTTATATTAGTTTTCTATTGTGAATTAAATTTCATAGAATTCATAATTTCATATAATCCAAGAATACAAACGAGTGGTCACTTAACTCTGTTGTTCATAAGTCAGACAAGCTTGCTGAACTCTTCAATGAAGGTAGCAGCAGGTTTGGGTTGTTACTAAGCCTGTAGGGAAGAAGAGCTCCCACATCATTCAAAAAGGTGCAATGGAATCTTGAGTTCATAAAATTGCAGAGTAGATATCACTAACTGGGGACACGTAGCTTCTAAAGTTTATCTTTTTCCCTCTGGCTAGAGTCTTCAAAACTAGTAACGATGGCTTAACTACTTCTTAAACTTGACCCTTCTGACCTCATCATTACTGCCTGTGGGCAAATGTAGCTTACTGCCTTTAATGACTTGTATGACTAGATTGGATACACTGGAATAATTAGAGGATTAGAAGATTCATAACCTTGATGACACAAAAAGAATCCTTTTAGCTCTATACCATAACATAGTCAATACTAGGAATTTAGCCATGAACATCTTTGCTACGCCATTCTGCCAATACCAAATCATCTGTCTGAGCTTGGTCAACCATAATCGAGCAGTTTATAAGCATTTATTTCTGACAGGTCTAGGCTTGTGATCTGGCTGTCAACATGAATGTGATTGAGGGCCCTATTCTATGATACAGACTACTTCTTATATCCTCGTAGAGTGAAAAGAGAACTACTTGCCAATACCATTTAAAAGTGTCCACCTTTTACATATAACTATCTCTATAATTTCTCATCTCAAATACTATCATACTATGTATGTAATGGTGTCATTTACAAATGATCAGTCTATGTATGGGAATACTAGAAGCTGACCAGAGAAGGGGAGGGAAGAATTGTGTGGAATTTTAGGAGGAGTGGATTGTTTAGACACACTAATTACTAGACTCAGAATCTGTGTGTAAGGAAGGTGTTGTGTTGCTTTGTGTTTTTTCAGCAAATAGTGATATTTTTTATGCTCACCTCAATTTAGGAAAGAGGCCAGTGCCCCTAAAATTTGAGAGGCGCAGAAACCATGTTTCTAAAAATAAAAACTGAAGGCAAGAGGCAATCTATGGTCACAGTCCAGTCAATAAGAAAAAATTCTAAGTACCAAAGAGATGATACAGCAATTACTGCCTGCCTTGAATGCAGTTGCTCCAAGTTTAATTCCCAGCATCCAGGTGGCCCCCTGAACCTGTTCTGAGTGAACTCTACACAGCCAGGAATAAGTTCTGAGTACAAATGGTGCACCTATCCTCACCCCTCAAGAAGGGGGACAAATAGAAAAAAAGAATTCTAAGGGAGATATTTGAACTCCTATGCTGGGAACATCACAGAGATCTGAGGATTGATAAAGCCTGCCTGGAGAGGCCATTCATCCGAAAAAAAGTAGTATATCTTTCAGAATAAAATTAAGCATCATTAGGAAGTGAAAAAGAAACTGTAGTGTCAAATTGTTCAAAATAAATATAATTGCTAGGTGTCATTTTGATAAATTCTTGGGGAACCAAATGCAATGTTATTTCTGGAATATGTCATGGAGTTATTTCTGGGTAATATTAATACTTGTATCCATATGAAGAGTGTAATACATTGTCCTTCCCAGTATGGTAGGCATCATCCAATCTACTAAAGACATAAATAAAAGAAAATACAGAGGTAGAAAAGATCCTGCTTTAACTAGGATACTAGTCAGAATATTTTCTTCTCTTGGTCTATGAGCTACATTAATCTGCTCTCTTGGTTATCAGAAAATTGAACACAACCTGGAATAAAAACTATAAATTTTCTGTATATTCAACCTACAAGGAAATTCTGGTACATCTGTATTTTTTATGTGGTAAGACAATTTCTCACAAAAATCTCTACATATAAATGATACAGTGATTTGAGGAGTGGAGCATTAAATAGTTTATTTAAATAGATATTTTAAATCTCACCCACAGAAAAAGTATAGATTCAAGATAGATTATGGGACAGCTGTGGTGGGAGATCTGCCTAGATAAGCCAGGCAACACTCACTCTGTTCACTCACTAACACACAGACAAATGTCAGGGCAGTGGAAATCTCATTCACAAGTTCAGAAACCAAGTAAAGTCAAGGAAAGAGGGAGCATAAGATAAAATATTTAGTTTCTTTTTTGAGTTACTGAAAAAGTATAAATATTTGTGTAGTTTCTGAGCATAATCTATATCTCTTCAAAATATTTTTAGATACAATCCTTTTTTAAAACAAATGGAAAGCAATATGGAGATTCCTTCACAAACTGGAAATTGAGCTTCCATACGATCCAGCTATACCACTCCTAGGAATATACCCAAGAAACACAAAAATACAATACAAAATACAAAAAAATACAACACAAAAATAAAATCCATTCCTTACTCCTATATTCATTGCAGCGCTATTTACAATAGCCAGACTCTGGAAACAACCAAGATGCCCTTCAACAGATGAGTGGCTGAAGAAACTGTGGTACATATACACAATGGAATACTATGCAGCCATCAGGAGAGATGAAGTCATGAAATTTTCTTATACATGGATGTACATGGAATCTATTATGCTGAGTGAAGTAAGTCAGAGGGAGAGAGAAAGACGCAGAATGGTTTCACTCATCTATGGGCTTTAAGAAAAATGAAGGACATTTTTAACAGTATCTCAGAGACAAGAGAGATGAGGGCTGGTAGGTGCAGCTCAGGACATGCAGCTCATCACATAGAGTGATGAGTGCAGTTGCAGAGATGACTACACTGAAAACTATCGTAACAATGTGAATGAATGAGGGAAGTAGAAAGCCTATCTCGAGTACAGGTGTAGGGGGGTGGGGAGGAGGGAGATCTGGGAAATTGGTGGTGGGAATGTTGCACCGGTGAAGTGGGGTGCTCTTTACATGACTGTAATCATACAACTATAATCATGTTTGTAATCACAGTGTTTAAATAAAGATAAAGGACCATGCCCGGTGATGCTCCGGGATACTGCTGGCTATATGCTAAAAAATTGCTCCTGGCTTGTGAGACCATATGGGATGCTGGGGGAATCAAACCACAGTCCATCCTAGGTTATCGCATGCAAGACAGAAGCCCTACCACTTGTGCCACCCCTCCAGCCCCTATTTTTTGAAACAATCTTTATATTTAAAATTTTATTGACACTATGCTTTATAGCTTGTTCATAAAATACTTCTTTAGGCATAAAATGTTCCAAGACCAATACTATCACCAGTGTCTCCATCCCTCAACCAATGTTCCAAGTTCTTTTTCAATCCTAGACTGCCACCTTGGCAGGTTTTAACATTTATTTAATACTAGTAGCTCCAAAAGGAAATGGAGACATATGTTATGTTCATAGATTGGGAGGATTAACAACATTAAAATGGCAATAAACACTAAAGCATTATACAAATTTAATGCTATCCCTATAAGGCTACCCATGACATTCTTCCAAGAAGTGGATCAAAAACTCCTGAAATTCAATTGGAACAATAAACACTCACAAATAGCTAAAGCAATCTTTAGAAAAAGAATATGGGATGCACCACTTTTCCCAACTTTAAATTGTACTACAAAACAATGGTCATTAAAACAGCATGGTATTGGAATAAAGACAGACCCTCAGATTAGTGGAATAGATTTGAGTATTCAGGAAGTGTTCTCCAGACAAACAATCAATTAATGTTTGATCAAGGGGCGAGAAATGCAAAATAGAATAAGAAAAGTTTCTTCAACAAGTGGTGTTTGGACAACTGGTCAACCACATGCAAAAGAAGGTGAACTCAGACCTTTATCTAACACCACGCACAAAGGTCAAATCAAAATGAATTAAAGACCTTGATATCAGACCTGAAACCATAAATATATAGAAGAACACTTAGATAAAACAATCCATGACATTGAGACTAAAGGTATCTTCAAGGAGGAAACACCACTGTCCAAATTAGTGGAAGCAGAGATAAACAAATGGGATTTCATCAAACTGAGATGTATTTGCACTTCAGAGGCAAAAGCAATTAGTGTTAAAAGGTCACTCACAGAATAGGAGAACTATTCACTCAATACCCATCAGATAAGGAGATAACATCCAAGATATACAAGGTACTGACAGAATTTAACAAGAAAAATAATTTAATCCCATCAAAATGTGGGGAGAAGAAATGAACAGACATTTCCAAAAGGTACATGAAAAAAAAAAGCTTTATGTAACTAATAATCAGGAAGATTCAAATCAAAACAACAATGAGGTATCATCTCACACTGTAGAGACTGGAACACATCACAAATCAACAGGAACAACCACACTAATTTGGATGTGGGGAGACAGACACTCTCATTCACTGCTGGTGGGAAAGCCATCTAGTTCAATTTTTCTGGAAAACAATATGGATACTCCTCATAAAATTAGTACTTTAGCTCCCATATGAACAAGCATTACCACTCCCTAGGAGTATACAATGCAATATTGCCCTTTGTTCTCCTCTGTATATAGCAGCACTATTTACAATAGCCAAAATATGGAAACAACCCAGGTGCCCAACAACAGATGAGTGGCTAAAGAAACTGTGGTAAATCAATACAATGAAGTACTAGACAGCTATTAGAAAAACATAAGAAAGTTGCCTAGTCATGGTTAGATATGGAAACTATTATGCTGAGTGAAATGTCAGAGGGAGAGAGATAAACACAGAATAATCTCACTCTTCTGTGGAATTTAAGTAAAATAAATGAAAGTATAGTAATAATGCCCAGAGACAATAGAGATGAGGGCCGGAAGGACCACAATGAGAAAAGTGCAGCTAAAAAAATAACTACACTAATTACCATGACAATGAGAAAGAGAAAAATACAAAGCCTGTTTCAAAGACAGGCAGGAGATGGGGGCATAGAAATGGGGTACTTAGTGGCAGGAAAAGTTGCACTGGTGAGTGAAGAAGGTGTACATTTTATGGCTGAAATTCAATTATGAACAATAACCATAATGCTTAAATAAAGGAAATATTATTATTTTTGGGGTTTCTGTCTCACCTGGTGACACTCAGGGTTACTCCTGGCTATGCACTCAGAAATCGCTCCTTGCTCAGGGGACCATATGGGATGTTGGGGATCCAACCTCAGTACATCTAGGCTAGTGCAAGCAAGGCAGATGCCTTACTGCTTGTGCCAGCACTCCGGCCCCAAGAAATTATTTTAAAAAAGAAATTAATGAAGATAATGTTAGTGCTATTATAGCAATACAGATACTAAAAGCTAATTCACAACTTTTGAATGTCTTGATGCCACAAATAAAGGAGATATGATCTATCAAAGAATATAGAGATGCCTAATTTTTATACACACATGTTCATTTCACTGTTGAGTATATCAGCCTAATATGGAAACAATCCAAATGTCCAATGAAAGTTAAATTGATAAATTAGCTATAAATATATATCCAAACACACATAATGAGATATTACCAAAAATGAAATAATGGAAATTCTCACTGTTTTTGATGGAACTAAAGAGTATTGGATAAAGGGAAATATGTCAGAGGGGGACAAACGTTTCTATATAAGCTCACTCATCTAAGATATAAAGCAACAGAACAATAAAATAAAATAAAAATGACAAAGCCTTGGTCTTGGATTATATAAATTATTAGATTATTTAACAGTGGGAGAGGATGATGCCTATTAAAAGTGACATAAGACAGCAGAGGAAAGTCTTGGATTTTTTGTTGATGATGAATGATACAGTAAATGTACATCAAGACCATAAACATTAACAATATTGTAACCATTTATATTCAAGTTAAAAAGTCATTTAACACATATGTTATTCACATGTGAGATAAATATCCAAACACAGCACGACAATTATCATATAAAAATAAACAAATTATGGGGCTGGAGTGGTGGCGCAGTGGTAGGGCATTTGCCTTGAACACGGCTGACCCTAGGAAGGACTGCGGCTTAATCCCCCGGCATCTCATATGGTCCCCCAAGTCAGGATCAATTTCTGAGTGCATAGCCAGGAGTAACCCCTGAATGGCACAGGTTAAGTCAGTTAAGAAATAAAAAATAAGTATTTTCCCAGAAAGATAAATTTCAAAGTCCTTAAGGGTATGGAACAGCTGGTCAGAAAGGGAACTATGCTATCAACTGTGTTGCAGCAGAGACAGTCTCTGCCTGTAAAGCTTTATTAATTTTTATTAGAGTTTATGAACAGAATCAAGTTTCATTAAGTTTGAACCTTTGACCAAATCAGAAAAGAAAATTTCCACTTCCATTGTATATGGATGTCAAATCCATACTTTCGATAGACTGTCCATGTAGAAGGAATGTTATGAAAATATGCAAAATGTAGATTCCCTACAGATTGTGAAATGGAAGTGTGATCCCTTTAAGCTTTACTAATGAGAAATCTGTCATTTCCTATACAGCCTTCCAGTGGTAGAACATTGCTGCTTCACAGAGAGGATCTGGATTTGCTTTCCTGGTAAAAGCTTCAGTATGTTCTGAAACACTGTCCTAAGGTAATTCACTCTGTTGAGTTTTATAGAATCTACCTTAAACTCACATGCTTGTGGAGCTTCAAAAGTTTCTTGAAGTTTATCCCATGAGAGTTAAAGATTAATATATACCCTGTTAGTATAATTTTTGGTAAAAATTTGTCTTTGACTCTTTCACTTTTGGCTATCAAAGAAGAAAGCTTTTCATTTCAGGCATTTTAGCAGCAGAAAAAGCCATTGACCTCCTGCGTTTCCCAGAATTGATGGCTTGTCCTTTGTCCAAAGGGCTGTTTGCTATTGTACAGAGACAGGGAGAAAATTCTTTGTCCCAGTAGTTTATTTATTTATCACCAGCTGACATTAATTACATTCTGGAAAAATAAAAGCCACCTTACTATAAATTGCTTCTTAAGTAGCCAGGGTATATTGTATTACTGTTCAAAAATATTAACTGCCTTTTCCTCTGGAGAATATATCTCTCAATGCTATTGATATCAAGGTTAGCCTTGTGAATTAGAATGTTCTTTCCTTATAATAAGATTATCTTTTTATTGAATTACCCTGAATTACAACGTTATAAAGTTATTCATGATTAAGTGTCAGGCATACATTTCAACACCAATTTCTTAAACAGTGTCCATATTCCCTTATTGATTTCCCTCCTGACAATCAGCTAACCTCTATAGCAGACAATTTTCCCTTCATCATTGTCTTGATAAACTTTTCTATGACTTCTTCTGCCCTCCCATTCCCACTTCAGAGGCAAACATCCGAATAAAGATCTGTCCCTGTGCTCTTCATTCTTGCCTTTGGGCATTAATTATTACTCAGTATGTTTCTTTATATCTTGCATATGAGAGTTATGTCTCTATGTCTGTCCCACTTTCTCTGATTAACTTCACTCAGCATGATACTCACAAGATCCATACATGTAGCAGCAAATTGCATGACTTTATCCGTTGCTATGGCCAAGTAATCATCCATTGTTTATTTGTGCCATTGTTTCTCTATCCAGTCCACTGCTCTTAGATGTTTGGATTATTTGCAGATTGTGGCTACTGTGAATAGGATAGCAATGAACATAGGAGTTCACTGAATTTCACTCTTGGGCCGTTTGAGCATTTTTCCAGATGTGGAATTACTAGATTATATGGAAGCTCAATTCCTAGGATTTTTAAGGAAAACCATATTGTTTTCTATAAAGACTGGACCAGTCTGCATTCCTACCAGAGGGCCTCTTACCCACACCCCACAACCATTCTAATATTAAGAAGCTGATATTCTTTTTGATATGGGCTATTCTCTGTGGTGTTGGGCGAGTTCTCATTGCTGTTTTAATTTACATTTTCCTTAATGATTAATGAGTTAGAACTTTTTTTCAATCTTTTGGACAAAGGTATTTCTTGATAGAGACTTGTATATTTAAACCAATTTTCCATCCCTGGGATGAATCCTATCATTTTATAGAAATTTTTAATGTTTTGTTGGAATTTATTTGCTAATATTTTAGTGAGGATTTTTGCATCTACATTCAACAAGGATTTTCCACTATAATTTTCTTTGTGTATGTGTGCTTTTTCTGTTTGATATCAGGGTATTATAGAAACTGTAAGTGTTTCTGTTCCTTCAAATTCTTTTTTTTTTTTCTTTTTTTTTTTTTTTGGTTTTTGGGCCACACCCGTTTGAAGCTCAGGGGTTACTCCTGGCTATGCGCTCAGAAATCGCCCCTGGCTTGGGGGGACCATATGGGACACCGGGGGATTGAACCGAGGTCCATCCGCTTGCAAGGCAGACACCTAACCTGTAGTGCCACCTTCCCGGCCCCTGTTCCTTCAAATTCTTGAAAGAGCCTGAAAAGGTTTGGGAGTAGCTCTTCTTTAAAGTTTTGGAAAAGCTCACACCTGGACCTGTGCTTTTGTTTTAGGGTAGACTTTTGATTAACATTTCAATTTCTTTAGTAGTAATTAGTTTGCTCATGTGTTCTGTATCTTCCCATTTCAGCCTTGGAGGTAATAGGAATTCAAGAATTTGGCCAATTTCTCTAGGTTCTTTCATTTGGTGGCATAAAAATAGTCAAAGTAGTCCTGAAGATATTTTGAATTTATGTTATCTATTGTGATGTCAACCTTTAATTTATAATTTATTAGGTCTCTTGCATTATTTCTTTATGAGTCTTGCTAGTGGTTTGTCAAAATTTTTCAAAAAACAGATCTTAATTTAATAATTATTTTTGTTATTTTTAATAAAAAATTATCAATATCTATTCTAAACTTTATTTATTTCTATTTGTTTTGGGTTTCTTTTCTTGGTCCATTTTTAGTTTCTTTCTTTTTAGGGGGGGCACACTGGTGATGCTCAGGGGTTACTCCTAGCTATGCTCTCAAAAATTGTTCCTGGCTTGGGGAACCATATAGGATGCCAGGGGATCTAACATAGGTACATACGAGGCTAGCATGGGCAAGGCAGATGCCTTACCCCTTGCGCCACCACTTCAACCCCTGAATCTTCCTCTTAATACTGCTTTTTCAATGGCACACAAGTTCTGGTAGCTTGTGTCCTTATTCCAATTTGGTTCAAAGAACCTTTTGATTTTCTCTTTTGCTCACTGGCTCTTCAGCAGTAAGTTATTTAATTCCCAAGTGTTTGAAGTATTTCTTCACTTATGTTTGTGATTTTGAAGTACTTCTTCATTTATGTTTGTGAACCATCACTGAAATGATAGTTGTTATAATTTCTGTTCTCCTGATTTTATGGAGATATATTTTGGTCTAGCATGTCATCTGTCTTAGAGAAAGTAGTATGTGCATTGAAGAAAAATTTGAAGAATGCAAATTCCTATATGTATCTGTTAATTCCCTGTCTTCCTTCAAAGTTGTATTTCCTTGTAAATTTTAGCTTGATCTATCATGAGATAATAGAGCAGTGTTAAAGTAATCAACTATCACTGTGTGCTATCAATGTCTCCTTTCAAGCATATTAGCAGTTTCAAGTATTTTGCCATTCCTCAAGTTCATATATGTCTAAGAGTGTTTTTCCCAATGTTCATATCCCTTGATTAAGAAATGACCCTCTCCGTCTCATATCATATTTTTAGTCCTGAAATCAATGTTGTTTAATACTAATATGGCAACTTTAATACTTTTAAGGGAGGTGTTTGCTTAAAATATTGTCTTTCAGCTTTGACTTTGAGATTGCCTTTATTTAAATGTGTTTCTTAGCGGTAGTGGAGGTTGGATTTAATTTTCTAATCCATTCAGTTACTCTGTGTTTCTTAGATTGTACATTTAGACCATTCAATGAAATTATTTTTATGAAGTTTTGTGCCACTTTTCAGTAGAATTGGTATATTTGTGACATTTGTCTAATTTTTAAAAATTGTCTTCAGAACTTCTTGCAAAGTTGGTTTTGAGTCTAAAAGAGCTGTTGCTTATCTATGAAGCTTTGTAAAATTCCTTAAAATCTGAATGAAAATCTGACTAGGTAGAGTTTTCTTGTTTATGTGCTCATTTCATTGATTATTTTCTAAACTAAATTTCATCATTGTCTTCAAGCATAGGGATACTTCTTTGATAAGTTACTGTAAATCAGAATGGCTTTTCTTTAGAAGTAATTTCTTGCCTTGATCTTGCTGCTTGTATTATTTTCTATAGTTTTCCACATTATTATTAATATGTACATGTAATTTTTTATTTGGGTCCCTTTTAGTTGGTATCCCCATTGGCTTCTTGAATCTGGGTGCATGAGTCTTCAATTATGGGAGCATCTCATTTATGATTTTTTTTACTTGTTCCTTATTCAGAATTGCTATATTAGTCAGCCAGAACCTTGATTCTCCATAAGTTGTTCCTCCTGAATTCATCCTGAAGTTCTCTCATCTCCTGTTCATTTATTTTTGAGACTTTTACCTATATTCTGCTGTTATGCATAAGGTTTCTGAATCTCCTTTTAAAGCACCCTGATTTTATCTCCTGCTGCTTTTTCACTACTGCTAAGGCCATTCAGTGAGTATTTTTTTTTGGTCTACCAAAATTTAGTTCTGTCATTTATGTTTTGGTTTTCTAATTTCTGCTCTCAAATTATCTTGTATTTTACTGACTTTTCCTTTACTTTGACCTTATTAAACATCCTCAATATTTCCTTCTCTAGAACCTTTATCTGAGAGATTATATAGGTGTTTATGTGCTGGTTTTGTCTTCATGGCTATATGTCGATATTTGCCAAATTTAGTATAGATTTTTTATTAAATATATCTTTTATTTAAGTAACATGATCATATTTGGGTTACAGTCATAACCAGAACACCCCCCTTCACCAGTGCAACATTACCCCCTCCCCCCCTTCCCATCTCCTGCCTGTATTCGAGACAGGCATTCTATGTAGTATAGTTTTGTACTGATTTTGTGATGCCTATTACAGATTGGGTGGCCTACAGCAAGATTAACTATCCCCATCTTAATCATATGATCAGACTTACCCAATAAAATGGGAGATGAAATGATATATAACATTTCTGAGCAAAATATTTTATAAGTTCACATGTGGCTGTGTCATAATCTCTTTTACATTTATCATAAATGTGCATTGTTTAAAAGAATAATTAAATTTTTTACCTGAAGTGGGATGAATGACTCACCTATAATGGAAGTTGACATACAGTTGTATAGACTATTGCTCGTCTATATGCAATGTAATTTGATGTCTTAAAATTTTCCAATTCATTGGCCAGAGATGACAGGAAATTATTTTATTTTGTTAACTCTATGATTTAGAATTTTCTTTCTTTCTATTTTATTTCAATTCTTTTCAATTTGGCATGGAAATGAACCCTAATTTATTTCATTATGCCTCCAAAAGACTTATTAGTATCTATTTGAGACATCCTGTGAAACAAATCCTGCCTGCCACTTTGTAGCACAAAGGTGTGATCTTGATCAAATTTCTTAACTCCCTAAAATTGCATCTCCATAAAGTGGGGGCTAATAGCAACTCCCCTGTGAAATGGTGGTAACAAATAATGGCAACATCTCTTGTAAAAGCACTTAGTCCATACATAGCATGTTGAAATAAATGTTAGCTTTTATTGCGTTATTATTGTGGTGATGTTATTTCCGTTGCCTTTTTATTAGCACTTCTTTGCAATAATAATCTCTAAGGTAATTCCAAGAGAAAATAGAGAATGAAGGTATAAAGAATAGATACACTTTACCCTTTACCATTGTAATCTTATTCAAGTAAACAGAATAAGGATATATTATAGCTTAGTAGACTTTCCAGAATTTCTGATATTCAATTATCCTTTTATAAGTGAAAAATAATATAAGGAGTTAAAGTTTTTGGCTGTTAGCACCTGTGCCGAATGGAATGTGGGTTAACATTGGAATGACTGCCTCTAAAATCACAGCTTCTTTGCTGTAATGAACAACTTACCTGTCAAACTGTTAAAAATAGTTAGTTAAACAAGAGACATGGAGGAAGGATAAGAAGAAGTGCAAAGGAGAGGAAAATTACAGAGGGGAAAATTACTAAATAAGTAAACTAATAACAATATAGAAAAGGTAAGGCAAGAAGTGGATTATATAAGAAAACACCCCTGGATTCCTAATAAATAAGACCTTGTTGCAGACAAAAACAACCTGGTTCTCTGGTCTCAAAACACTATGCTCAGATTGTGCTATGGCCAAACCTACTCAGTGTAACAGAAGATTGAAGCACAAGAATGGCATGTCAACTCTGAAAGTGCTAGACTGGTAAGGGGAAACCATGACCTCTGCACAAGCATAAAGCCTCATTGGCATTGAGGCATTAGTTGTACAAATACAACTAATTGCATCAAGCCTCAGACTCCAGAAATGGAAAGACACACCCCAGACTAGGAAAATGGTATCTGGAAGGAGAAAGGAAGACAGATATTCCATTAAATGATAGGACTTAAAGGTCTTGAGACTCTTGGGTTCCCATATTGCTTTGAGTTGCCCACTCTGTGCTGTGTTCCTTTACCATGCCTCTTACTACAATTAGTATCTGCAATTAGACTGTGAATCAGTCTCCTGGAGTTCTGCCTTTCCACCTACACTTTCTAGTTCAAGCAATTGAATATTGTCATGGATTAAGTGATGGCAGAGTGATTATACAATCCTTTAAGATGTAAACATTTTATTATAAGAACTTACATTTGGCATACCTTCACTGTGAAAGTAGGGAGAAGTTTGGAGGGAGAAGTTGTAGATTCCTATATTAACCACCAGGTTAAGTATGTGAGACAAGGTCTCCTCTGGCAATATGTTGCTGCATATTACCCAAGCCACCACAGCAATGTTCAGAGAACCATGAGGTGCTGAGGATGTAACTTAGGCAGGCATTATATGCCTTTAACACTGTCCTATCTCTCCTACCCTTTATAGAATAGAAATGTCTGTGGAAATGAGACATTTTTGGTGGTGGTTTTGCTGCTGCCTAAAGAAAGAGTCTCAAGGGGAGTTCTCATTTGGGACACTGGTGGTGGGAATGTTACACTGGTAAGGGGGGGGTGTTCTTTACATGACTGAAACCCAACTACAATCATATTTGTAATCAAGGTGTTTAAATAAATATATTAATATAAAAAATAAAAAGGGGGAGTTCTCATACAGAGGGAAAGGAGCTTTCAGGAATATTTCCTATGCATAAATTTGGGAAGTTTGAGAGAACTCTAGGTATTTCTCTATGTGTATGCTTATTTGGGGGATGGAACACTTTGTGATGTGTAGGGCTTACTCCTAACTCTACATTCAGTGATCATTCCTTGCAAGTTTGAGTACCTTAATTGGTATCAGAGATTAAGCCCAGAACAGCTGTATGCAATATAAGCACCCCACCTGCTGTTCTATTGCTTTGGGATCCTCTATAGGCAATTTTTAATGAAGTGCCAAATCTTTGTCTATAGTTATGGCTGGATATGGTATTAGATGGACATGGCTATAGGCGTGATACTAAGGTTATTTTGCTGAGATAACCTAGACTGCATCCTTTATTTGTACCATTTCTTGCCTTCTTTAATGATCTGAAATCTCTTCAATAACCATACACTGAAGTTCTAACTATATAACAGAATGTGGCTTTATTTGAAAGTGACTTTAAATGGGCAATTAAGTTAAAATGAGGTCATTAGAGTGGGTTAGAGTTAAATAATATACTTTAACTACTGGATTATCATTCTCATTATCTTCACAGCAGTCCTACAAGTTATTTTTATCCCCATATTACAGATGACCACTTCAAGGCCTAGACCCTATTTACAAAACCAGAGATTGAGAGAAACTTAGACTCTCTCAAGGATTTCAATACTAAGCAACAATGTGGTTAAAGAGGAAGGCAATGAGGACCATATTCAGTTAAGGGTTGTACAGGAAAAACATTAGGGACCTGCTCAGGCTCAAAGCCCCATGAATGGTTTGTGGTTAATGCCACTTAAGCTCTCTGGAGGTGTTTACTACACATTTAAAATTCCATGTTTCTTTATGTTTTAGTGTGAAATTATCATCTTTGGTGAATTTCAGGTCACAGGAATCATTTAATATAGAATATATCATATAAGAGTTTATGATCGATCTATTCACAAAGTGAATTGACATTTTATTAGCCTTAGTTTACAACATTCTTGGTTTCTTTATAAGTGAATCTTTTCTGTTTTATGCCCATATATATTTTGTTTTGAATAAATGAACATGTTATATTATGTTATATTTATTGTTATAGGAAATTCATTTTTATAGCAAGTTCTATTCTACTTCCACTTATCACTTAAGTTTCAGATACTGAATCTAGAAAATGAGATATAACAGCTCTAGATAAAAACCATTATATTCTTAGCTGCATTGAGACTAGAGATGTTCTTATAAAGGGTTAGGATTTTATCTATCACATTTAGTCCCTGCTCTATTCAGTATCTGATTCCAAATATAAAACAATTAAGATGGTATAGAACCCAGGCCCTTTGCCATCACATATAAAAGAACATACAATTCTACCTGTTCTATACAACAGATATAAGTCTCATTATATATATATATATATATATATATATATATATATATATATATATATATATATGCACCCCAGTCCTTCTTGTGTCTGTCCATCCTCACAGATTAAAGAGATAGGCATTTACCTCTTGTTCTTATGTTTTGTTTATTTGTTTCTTAAAATTTACATGAAGAGTTTCCACAAAAATACATTTAGGCCAGAGAGCTAATATAGTGGGCAGGCCTCTTTCTAAGATGAACCAACCTAAGTTCAGTTCCTGTCACTTTGTATGATTCCCACCCAACCACACCCAGTCACTGCCAGGAGTAATTCCTAAGTGAAAAACCAAGCGTAAGTCCTGAGAAGCAGTGGTTGTGCCCCTCAAAAAGAAAACCAATTTTTTAAATAAAAATACATTCAGTTAGAAACATTACCCAAGAACATTTCCTCAATCTATTTATTCCCCAACTTGCATACTTATATATAGCATTCCCTATGCAAAGTCAGGGGTAAAAAAAATACTATTGGCATTTCAGGAGCTAGTGGAAAGTTAATTAGCTCACTTTTAGCCCTGAATAGTAAGTGCAAACTGTTCTGTGTCAAAGTAGTATAAAAAGTTAGACTGAAATAGCAGACCAATCCTAATTTCAACCTTGCTCCTCAAATTTGGTTCCTTCAAAAAGTAATCGCAAACACACATACAGACACACACACACAGGACAATAATTATAAATGGCAACAGTGTTTTATATGTTGGGATGTGTTTGAAAGATGAAATGAATGGAAACTCAGAAGGCTAAATGTAAAAACATATATATTTAATGGTTTGAGCCAGTTTAAAAATAATTTTTCCAGGGGCTAGAATGATAGTATGATAGTAAAGTCAGTTGCCTTGCCCAGGATCCAAATTGTCTGGAGATTTGATCTTAATAGATTAAACCAGATTAAAAATAATATTTCCAGGGACTGAAGTGCGAGTACAATGATTAGGAAATTTGCCTTTCCCAGGGTCCAAGCTGGAGGATAGATCTCCAGAACTTCATCTGGTATCTGAGTGTGTTAGGAGTAATACCTGAGCTCAGAGCCAGAAGTAAGCCCTGAATACAGCCAGGTATTACCCAAAAAGTTAAAATTAATAATAATAATAATAATAATAATAATAATAATAATAAATAGTTTTCCGTATTTTCCCCTTGAAACTCCAGCCCAAGTAAAACTGAATCATAAATCTTTTAGCTAAGGAACTATTTTGTTAGCATAAGATCAACCAGAATGGGACAGTCTTTGTTTTTTATTCCTTAAGTTTATTATCAACATAAAAATAAAATTTACTCTTAAGAGAAAAGTTATCACTGCACTTGTGATAAATGTATCCCTGATTTCTCTCTAAGCTCAAGATAATTTTGAATTAAAATGTTGTATTTAACAAGTCTCTTTCTTGATCAAAACAAAAATATGAATTTTCTTCAAATTTTATTCCAATTGGCTTAGTTAATGCCACAGGCTTGTGTATGCTGGGTAATAAATGCTATATTATTAGCCATGAAATACACCACATGATGCTTCACAGTCTTTCAGAAGCAAAGGGAACATTGAAATAAAATCACATGAAAGTGTTCTTCTATGTTTTTTCTCACAATAGCAATCATTGCCACTACACAGGGAGTTTTCTCAGTGAGTTCTGACTAGCTGAGGTTCACTGCCCAGAGTACAGCTGAAGGCCACCAATTCCTCAGAGCTACTCATTAATCCCCAGGAAAGCTCCTGAGCCCTGGTGGTTATTGTTCAATCTTTTATAGCCTATTTTCACAGTATTTTTGAGGTACTTGTTCTCTTCTGGAACACCTACAGTCAGTGAGAATGTGTTTATAAAGAAATACTCTTTTTTTTTTCCCCAAAAGTGGATTGAATTTCAGCCTCCCCATAAAGATTCTTTAAAGGCCAGTTGGTCTGATAAAAGTCATTTTAGTTACATTTTTACTTCTTTTTTTTTAAATCTCAAACTTCTGAGAAGCTAAGGAAGGGGATGTAGAGAAGAGAAGGGGAGAATGTAATGATGAGATAAAGGACATGGTTATTCTGAATCTTCCTCATTCCCAGGAGGCAGGTAGGGGTGTGGTCTGCTCTTGGGAAATGGAAAGCACAGGAGAAATGGAAACATTGCCTGGAATGCATGTTAGGAAGCAGGATCCTTGAACCAGATCTAAGGCAATACATCTGCTTTCATATGCAGAGCAAGTTTCAAGTTCTGAGACCAGAACCTGGGAAGGACAGAAACTTCCATCACTTTACTCATCTTTGCAAAGCTCAGGGATTTCAAACAACAATCCCATACTTGCAGTTACTATGATTTTGAAAGATAAAGACCAATTTGTCAATTTATATCTACCAACTTAATGGTCAAAAGAAATTATAGTATATCAGGTAGGGTGCCTGCATTGGATGTATCAAAATTAGTTTGATACAGTTGTTAAACCTGGCACCCATTTATTCTCCTGAGTCCAGCAGGAGGGAATCCCTGAGCTCTGAGCTTGGAGTAAGTCCTAAGTACAGCCAGGTATGACCCCAAATTAAATGAAAAAAAAAATCATAAACTTATCATTAAATTAAACTAAGTTACTGTAGTTTGTATGTCTCTGTGTAAGCATGTATGAGAAAGGCATCGGACAAGAAAATAAGCAGGAAAATTTTAAATCATTAAACTATGTTTTTTATGGGTTAGCATGCATTCCTTCTTCCAAAATCATTTTGTCTATTTATTTTTGCTTCATAGAAAAATAATGATCAGATAAAAATATAGAATCTCTGAACACATTTTTGGAAATATTTTGTTCTATTAAGACTTAAAGTGTGTGTGTGTGTGTGTGTGCACACACGTGTGTGTGTGTGTGTGCGTGTGTGGTGTCAGAGTTCAGTGCCTCACATATGAAAGGAAAACACTACATTAAGCTACATTCTTTAGACATGTCTTAAATATTTATGTTCTCTTTCTTTAATTAAAAATTAAATCAATAGACTGGCTACATAAAAATATAGATGGCCAATGGACATATAAAAAGTGGTCTTTTAAAAAAAAGTGCTCTTCCTTTTATTAGGAATTGCAGATTAGAACAATAAGATATCACCTCACACCAATGAGACTGGTACATGACACAAATTAATAGAAACCAGTGCTAGCTTAAATGTAAGGGGAAAAAAATAACCTTATCTGGTACTTGTGGGAATGTTGACAGGTTCCACCTAAATTAGACAATAGGCACACCTCAAAAAACTAGAATTGAGCTTCCATATAACCCAGTAATTCCACATCTTGACATCTCCAAAGCCAAAAAAAAAAAAAAATCCAGAAAAGACACCTGCACTATCATGTTTACTGAATACTATTTACAATAGCCAAACTCTGAAAATAGCCCAAATTCTATGAACAGATGATTGCATTAAGAAACTATGGCACATAAACACAATGGAATATGACTCAGATATAAAAAAAAGATGAAATTATGCAACTTGCTCTGAACAGCCAGAAAAAGAGGGGCATATATAAAATATATTTTTCTTTCTCATATGTGGGATTTAAATAAATATAATAAGGAATTAACAAATGGCCAAAAATAACAACCTGAAAACTTGTCTTCAGAATTGGGCTTACCATGGTGGAGGACAGGGGCAGAGCAGGAAATGATGTATATATATCTATCTATCTATATATAGATAGATATATATCTATATATAGATAGATAGATAGATATACACATATATATATATGTTTGTGTTTGTATGTGTGTTTGTGTGTGTGATGATTGATGGGGATGGAGGACAATGCTGAAAGTTATTGGAAATTTTATATGGAAAACTATTGTTAACATGTAAACTATAATCATGATGACTAAAATAATTTTAAGACATATTTTGCTATGATTTTTAAAAAGCTAAAAGTCTACTTCAGAATCAATAAACATATGTTTAAAATAAAATCATAGATACATCTTTACAGATTCTCTCTTTGTAAGAGAAAAGGAACAAAAATTATTCTTATAGTCAAAATGTTGCTAAATTTCCTTATTTTTATACACAGAATATCCTTTATCCCCTGACAATTCACTCCTATACAGATGAATGAAACATTATTTTAAATCAGACCAATAAAAGTCAACAAGCAGTGAATAATTATCTCATAGAAGAATATGGCCTTTCATTTTATTGGTAGTTTAAGTTAAATTGCAGTAAGGTGAATGCAAAGGGAATAGTAGAAACTGGTGTCTAAATATGTAAAGCCTAGGGAAATGTTCATTAAAGGTTTCCCAATTTGACAATGTCTACACAGGTGAAAGTATAGGACTGAGCAAAGCAAATTCCACTGTTTCAACATCTGGATGCTGACATTAACACAGTAATTCACTAATTCATTCAAACAGAGGTAGGGTTGGTCAAGACTTTTTAGTGGTTTGTTATAGGCTTGACTTTAATCATAAAATGCCTCAAACAATGTCCAGAGCTGAAAATGAAGGTATTTTTTTCTCCAACTAGTTTTGTAACTTCTAATTCAGAGAGAAGCAATCAGTTTAGCCAAAATGCACGATACTCTTTAAAAAAAAAAAGAGTCCAAATCCCTAGTATGAAAAGGAGAAATATTGTCAGGATTGACTCGCTTGGCACACAGCCATTCCCTCCCTGAAGGCTTTTGGGTGACTAAATGCAGCAGAGCCTGTTGAAACCTGTGAAGTTGTGATAAAAACAATTGGACCAGGACTTCCACAATAACTATTTGGATGAGTAGGTATATAGTTAATTTTTATGCTTTTCTTCACCTTTTCTGAATTCATAAACTCTGCCCCAAGGTCAGGGCATAATATTCCTGTACTTTTAACAGATCATTTATTCCTAAAATGTTTTTGTTTTTGTTCTTTTAGAGTTAGAGAGAGAAAAGAGAGAGAGAGAGCAAGAGAGAGACTTATAGCTTTAAAGAAAACCAAGAGATAGCATTTTAAAGAGTGGATTGAACCAAGAGAAATAGTGAACATGTGTGCTTTCATTCTATTTGAAAGTATTAATGTTTCATTTTTTACAGAAAAACTGGTGATGTTACTTGAATATACTATTCTTTATTTTAGCTTGGAAAATTTAACTATTTCTCAATTAGGGATATTCTAAGCTTTACATAAATTGTCTTCTTTTATATTCTCAGCCAATGTATGAAGAATGTATTGTTATTTTTATTATTACAAATTAGAAAAATTCTGAGATCATGTAACACATAACTGAGATTTAAAATTATGTGTATCTTGACTAAAATTCTTCTTGTCTTAATTACTGTGTAAATTTACAAAAAAATCATATTTATTGTATTGCTGCAAATAATGAAGTGACTAATTTTCTTCCATAAAATCATGTTACACTAAATAATTATTTTTTAAAATATCAAATCACTTATTTATTATCAAAAAAAGCCTATTTCTTTACTGTTTGTCAAGTGTCTTATGAAATAAGGCACATTTCAAAAGACAAATCCAAAAATACCAAGTGATTTTTTTCCATTCCAATTCATTTTATCTTGAAGATAAAATGTACAATTAAAGAAGAAAATGAAAACACACAGGAGGTTCTTCTAAACCACTAGGACTTTGTAGTTACATGTTGAAATTATAATGGCTTTCTATGTATGCTGGACAAGCATTAACAATTTTAGCTAGAAAAGTTAACTTACTAGAATTAATAATGTCAAAGAGTAAAGATTGCTTTTTATCCTCCTTAAAAATTTTAATTTTACATTTTTAAAAAGGAATTTTTAACTCTTCTATTTTCCAGGAGTCTTAAAAATAAAAAGCAACATTAGTATCAGCAGCTTCTTTACACACACACACACACACACACACACACACACACACACACACACACCTCATTCTCAGAAGGATAAATAGTAAGTACCTAGAGTATTTGAATAAGCAGATAATTAAATGCACTTAACCTACATTGCTATTAGCCTTCTATTCAACTTAAGGTATATTTCTTTACCTATGTAATCAAGGAGTGTACCTCCAGCTGTCAACACCTCAGCCCAAATAATCAAAGCAGGTTCTGGTTAATTGAGAAACAATATGCAAACATAGTACTTCTCTATCCTTGTAAATTTTATATGCATAGAAGTTCTCAGTTACTCTTTCTGTGCATTTCTTATTCAGTCAAAATTGCCAAAATATAATTTTGTATGTGAATTTATACCATTATCTGCAATAGAAATATTTAATTTGGGTAACATTTTATGTAACTTTAAAAAAATGCTTACTTTTTAAATGTAATAATGAGCAAAATAATGTGTCCCTTTAAAAAGATTTAAAAGATACCATTACAATGACAATTATAGCCAATTGTAAACTTTCACAGGAAAACTGATCAATTTTGTATCACAAATATAATTCACACTGATTTCCAAATCACTATCAGTCTAAGAAATAAATAAGAAATGATCTTTGAGGAATAAATGCATAATAGAAACCAAATTGGAGTTGCCTTGTTTCCCAAATGCAAATGTGTTCATCTGTGGCCAGTTTATATCACAGAAATTCTCAGGGGAGATTTAGGTCACCAATGGATGTGATTAAGAAATGAAGTTCACAGAAAAAAAGATGCAGCATCTTTCAACCAAGCTTTTGGTATTATGAAAATGCATGATGCAGTGTGAGGCCTTTCATAATAAAACACTGATAAGTACAATTGAAATAAATATACCAGTATCCGTGGATAGTGGTCAAACAAATAGTCCTAAGTAAATTATCCTTTTAGATAAACACAATGAGGCTTATATGTTTTTATTTTCAATAGGGAATAATAGGCTAAGGTTTATGAGTATTGAAAATGATTAAGATATAAAACTATTTTGACATTACTATGCTGGGCCAAGAAAATAGCAACAATGACATGAAAATAAAAATCAAAAAAAGGTAGCAATTTTGAAAAAATCTTAAAAATGCCTAAATTTTCTTTTATTTTACATAAGTGTGGTACTAATACTTTGACTTAAAATAATAATTATCAAAGTATAACTGTTATTGGATAGCAAAATCAACCCACTATAAAGTGACCCAATAACTTTCTTAGCATGTGACATTTAAAAAGTGACACTATTTATTTCTTTGGGACAAATATAATAGAACTATAAATCAAGCTTCCAAAACAACCATAAAAACTTCTTTTGAGATTTTCCACCTCTAGGCTCACCTCTGTCCAAAGAAGTTTCAGAAGACTTTCTATTCAATAGGTAGTGTTTTTGTGACATTTATCACACCTTGTGAGAAGGTGGTTTAACTATCATAGCAAAGAGCCTGGAGACTTGATCTGTCTCCACCTATAGTCCTGAGAACAAAGGAAACTTCAATTCACTCAATTGAAATGAATTGTATTCATATCATAGCAATATTAGGACCTTTTAATTGTATCTCCCTAAGAAAAAATGAAAATGCCTTAGTTTTGTGAGATTAAATGCTCATTCAGTAATTGCGATGGACAGTATGCTTTCAGAGTGAAAGAATTAAATTAAAAGAAAGACAACTCTGGAAACCGTACTGGTGGTAGAATTAAAGAATGTTTCATCAGATCCTGATGTCTCTACAGTAATGAATCTGCCAAAAGATAATAATATTTTAGTGAAAGATTTGATTGGATAAGTCACATTATTTATTAACTGTTATCCTAAAGCATCACTTTTGTCTTATTATTAAGAATGGTTTGAGGGCAGCAAGGATGCCTGACACAAGGCATTAAAAATGGATTGTGTCTATCAGAGAACTTGGAGAAAGTGAGCTATTGAACTGTGTTGGTTGATGAAATTTACTAACACCTGATAACTAAGGCATTTAAAACTCATGATTGGAATCAGCTCAGTGAAGTCCCCTTGAATAGTAAGTCATTCACTTCATTCTTTTCAATGGCCTATATAAAAATAAGTTTTACTTATGATGCTTTCTTTATAAACATTTTAAAACAGACAGCTAGATTTAAGAACTCCATTGACAGGTTAGGTGAAGATGATGAAAGTTGGTGGGAAAATGCCATCAGAGCCATTCTGCAATGATTGGCAATTTTTCTGGAGAGCGAAACTTTCATGTGCATTTCAAATTAACTATTTGAATTCTCAATTAGATTATATAATAAAGATTATGATGGCAACTAGTAGAGTTTACCAATGATCTTCAAGCAGGGCCTGGAGACTAGGCAGCAACAATAACAATTTGGGTTATAACAAATTGGGTTATAACAAATTTCCCAGAGCTCATTGACCCTTGAATGTATGTTCAAGGCATGAATATTTATTAAAATTTAAGCAATTCAGACAAAATAACAGTCATATTATGAATATGACTTATTATGAATAAATAAGGTCTTATTATGAGTAAATAGATAAGTAAGAAAGAAAAAAGAAACAAAAAGAAAAAGCTAAACATTGTAGGATTCCCTTTCAAGAAATTTAAAGAAATACTCTGTAGTGGGTCCTTGAATAAATTTCTTGAATTGTGGCAGTTTTTTTTTTTTCCAAGTATCAAGACAAGATAAACTTGGCAAAATAGACATAACTACTAGTATATAAAGATATTGGAAAAGTTTATAATTTCTGAGTATATTTTTCTTTATAGTACTTAGGAATCATGGAATCGTAGAACTTAAGGAATTAAAGTAAGTGTGACCAACCTTAGACATTGGGATTAACAAATTTACCACCAATCCAAATACAAAAGATTGTTCCCAATTCTAAACTGTAGATCATTACATATATATTGCCAAATTTAATTAGATAGAACTTTATTTAGACAGACTATAGAATACATTTACAAATTAGTAAAATACTTTATAGATTTACTTAACTCACAATTTAGCTTTTTAATAATCTGCATTATTTGGTTTCTTCACAAGACATCCTGAGTAATCTATATTAGGCATTCTGAGAGTCCATTCTTATTTTTATTATTCTTGTAAAGAAACAGTCAATTTGATATATCCCTCATGCACTGTCTTTTAAATTATTCACCTACCAAACTCCCTTTAATAAAATATCACAATTTTGTCTGTTAAAAATAGAAATAATTACGAGCTGCAGTGGTGGCACAAGCGATAGGGCATTTGCCTTTCAGGCACTAACATAGGATAGACAGTGGTTCAATTCCCCGGCGACCCATATGGTCCCCTAAGCCATGAGCAATTTCTGAGTGCATAGCCAGGAGTAACCCTGAGCGTCACTGGGTGTGGCCCCAAAAGGCAAAAAAAAAAAAAAAAAGAAAGAGAGAAATAATTATAATTGCATCTAAAATCTAATAATAATAGTAATAATAAATAGGCAGCTACATCATTTGTAAGGTCCCATGATAAATGAAAATGTGGAGCTTTGTATCCAAATAAAACAGATTTTCTTTTCTCCCCCATAGGCTTTCTCTTGAGCTGTCATGATAGTTTTTATTGTTATTTAATGTTATGATACCTCCAGCTTAATAGTATTTGTTAGAGAAGTGTAGGCAATACTGGAGAAGGATGGTGTGACAACCTGAATGGAAACAGAACCAGATGTCTGGAAGCTGAAACTTCTTGGGAAAATAGACAACATGGGGAAACAGGTAGCATATTGCTAGCAAATACTTCTTGGTTCCACCCAACTTTGTTTGTTTGTTTGTTTATTATTTTGGATTTTTTGGCCAACCCAGCAGCCCTCGGGGGTTACTTCTGGCTCTGTGCTCAGAAAAGCTCCTGCCTTGGGGGACCATATGGGATGCTGGGGATCAAACCCGCATCTGTCCTGGTCAGCCACATTCAAGGCAAATGCCCTACAACAGTGCTACCACTCCAGCCCCTCCACCAAACTTCATTTACAAAATATATATTTAAAAGATAAAATTAGAGAGATTCAAGTGGGACTACAGTGAAATGGAAACCCCCTTGCCTTATATATGTGAAATCCTGGGTCCTTTATCCCACATTGATCAAAAGATAAAGGGAACAAGGAAATCAAGATGCTTAAAAAGTGGAAGCTACTTCCCACTCCCATGTTGGGTATAATAAAAGCTGATCCTTCTCCTAAGACAACTTGACACATCCTCATTGACTGATCAAACTTGCTGCAGTCATTCTAATGGCTTGTTTTTGGATGTATATAATATTATATGAACCACTGAAATGCTCAGATAGTCAATGGCTACCTCTATTCCATGTGTTCTTAGACACATTTGTTTCATCATTCTAAGATCAGTGATTTCCAAACTGCTTGGCATATTACCCTCTGAAAATAGTGAATAGCATTACTAGCACAATTTACTTTCTATGAAAATCCACCTGTTTCAAGTCAACAAACAAAAACCCTTCTCAGTTGTGTGCCAGGGAAATATCACCCCTAAATTGTTCTGGTGTCCCAAGAAGCAGCATTGATCACTGGGAATCACTGTTCTAGAGTAATACTAATAAACACAGATGCCACTGAGCCAATAAGGCTATTGTTATAGCTAATCTGAACAACTCTGTACCTATATATTACATGAATAAAAATTATTTCAAAAAGTAATCCAAAATAGATCTAAAATAATATCTAATATTTTGGGGCTGGAATCATCACACAGCAGGTAGGATATTTGTCTTGCACACAACCAACCTGTGTTCAATACCCCGGCAATCCATATGTTTATCTGAGCCTGCTAGGAAAGGTTTCTGAGCACAGAACCAGGAGAAATCCCTGAGTGCCATTGGGTGTGACTCAACCCCCCCAATCTAAAATATTAATTAAAAATAAAATACTGATTACATATTAAAATAATCACACTCAGTATATGGATTGAATAAAATATCTTATAAAATTAATCTTTTCCTGCTCATTTTTTGTTGTTTGTTTCGTTTGTTTTTGGGGGCCATGCCGGTTGATGCTCAAGGGTTACTCCTGGCTATGTGCTCAGAAATCACTCCTGGCTCGGGAGAACCATATGGAACGCCTAGGGATCAAACCAAGGTCTGTCCTAGGCTAGAGACGCCTTATCTCTAGCACCACCACTCTGGCCCCTTTCCTTTTCATTTTTTTGGGGGGGAGATTAGGGTCACACCTGGCAGCACTTAGGGGTTACTCTTGCCTTTTTATTTTTAATTTTAAAAATGTAGCTACTAGTATAATAGCCAAATCTTGGAACCAACCTCGATGTCCAACAACAGATGAATGGATCATTAAGATGTGGTACATATACACAATGGAATATTACATGGCAGTCAGAAATGATACAATCACAGACTTTGCAGCAACGTGGATGGACCTAGATCATGTTATGTTAAACGAAGTAAGTCAGAAGACAAAAGATAAACACAGAATGGTAGCACTATTCTGAAACACCTAGAACACATATTTTATACACAACTAATACCTAACAATCAAATAACAGGGTTCAACAGGGTAGAAACAACGAACACTGTAATAGTCAACATAGACGTGGGAGCAGTGTCCAAAATACATGAAAAAGGAACAACGCAAACTCTTGACTACACATTATACCACAAAGAAAACAGCAACAACAGAAACGGCAGCATAGAGAGAACAGGTATGTAATCAGACTTCTACAACAAAGGTCCACAATAACCCCTTAGAGTTCGTATACAGGAACACAAGTATAGAACACCAAGGGAAATCACGGACTGCAATGGCAACATACATAACACTACCTTTTAATGCCTTTATCTTACTATACTTTAAATAACCTCTCAGCTTTTCTGTCCACAGGTGCCCTTGGATACAAAGGGCGAACAAACTAAGGTGGCAACTCGGGATACCACACGGGATACCATACCTTGCTTGCACTACGAGATGGCCACAAGAAAACTCTTTAACATACACTTTATCTCTAGGTAATACCTTCATTTAGGAATTGAAGCACGAGACCAGTCAGACCACTGAAGCAGTACCTGAGACGTACAGACTTAAACTACAGGCTCTATTCTTCGAACACATTTAATCAAACCAGCATTCCCTTGCTATTCTCTCCTCTCTTCTCACTACTTTTTTTTTTTTCTATTCTGCGCATTACTTTTTTCCCTTTCTCTCCCCCCTTTTCTCTCTAAGGTATTTTCTCTTTTCTCTCCCTTCAAACCCTTCCCATATACCTTCCCCTTTCCCCCCTACGGAAATCTAACTATCCCTTCACCCCTCAATCCCATCCAGATCTCCCACCAAATTAAAACTCTTCACCCCCAGTCCTTATTCTATTAGGCATCAAGATCGATCCCCTACCCAACGAACCAGTACCCAGCACCCAGGCGAGAGGACACCCAGATAAACCCACACCTCGTCTCCTGAAAGAAAAGACAGTCAACTCCCCTGTGGACTCACACTGCGAGGCCCTCCCTACCAACTCCCCCTAACGCGGACTACTCCTTGAAACCGGGCCTAGATCCAAAAGTATCCCCAATGCAAGAACTCTTCCAAGACCTCCCTGCCGCAAATTTTTACCAATCTGAAGAAGGTCAGGGGGTGGGTTAGGAAGATGCCTGGGAACCCACACACCACAAGAAAAACCCAAAAGACAATGGGAAAAACTGTACTTCCAACATAGGTATAAGACCTGTAATACACCACCTCTTTACCTGCCCTCCCCCAAATGTAAGGTAATCTTTTGCACCACTTTGGTCCCTTAAAAATTTCGCTAACTCATTTTATTTCTTTTTTTTTTCTTTAATTTATTTATTTATCTTTTTTAAATGTTCGTCCTACATATATATTTGTGAGCACATACATTTTTAATTCCCCCTTTTTTTTCTCTCTTCGTTTTTTGGTATGTGACCTGTGTCTGTTATCCCATCAGTCCACCCACGAATACACAGACATTATAATGTAGCACCACTTCCCTCTGCAAAGGCACACTACGTAAAGGGGAAATATTACATATAAAAAAAAAAGAGCTCTTATCTACTAGAGATAGGAACTCATAGTTGTTTAAAATATAGGGATATCTCCTGCCTTGAAAATATGTCATGTGGAATCAAATTAGACCTCAGGTGATTAGATACCATTCATCCAGCCTTGAACCCTTGATCCCCGACATAGAAACGGCACAGCTCTTCACAACAGCTGCAGGAAACAAACTCCATCCGGGACGGCCTTAATACGACGAGACCAACAACAAGGCCCAGCTCTAACATGATATCCTGACAACGAGGAAAATGCGAACATCTTGACCTTAGAGCAGATTAGCCTACCTTACCAACTAACGACAAGACAAAAACAGAAGTCGTGGCACCCTTTGGTAGGTCCAAAAGCCAAGATCGGGATTTACAGATGACTGGCTGCTAGATCCACGACCAGACTGTATACATCTTGGGTCCAATAAAAAAGCCCTAGTTTAGGGTTTGAACTATGACCTGCACAATAATCATGATCCCCAGTCCCAAAGGTCCGGCAGAGACAATAGTAACGGAATGGGGCTTTTGGAAGCACAAAGCAAGACGCTATCCTAGGTGCCACCCTAGGTTCAGTGCAAAGACCAAGATCACCAACCACAGAAGATGGACTAAAATGACACTAAGGTAACAGAACCGCTAGAACCACAAAGACTGACTTCATCATAAGTCCCACCTCAGGATCTGTGCAGATACTGAGACATCTAAACACAGAGCAGAAGTCTTCCACACACCAAAAAAAAAAAAAGGGAAAAAAAAAAAAAAAAACACCAACGGGAAAGGAAAGGATCCTGAGCAAAGTCTAGAGTTGATCCCATGACAGTATGCTCCAAGGACGGAGAAACCCCATATCTCTTAGGCCAAGTGAATTCTTTTTCGAATGACCCCAATATTTACTGTGCCAGGGCAGGAGGGAAAAAACAAAAATACAAAAAGCACAAAACCTTGGTTATTTTATATATAAATATATATATATTACCTTCATTTATTATTGTTATTATTATTTTTGATTTACCAATCTATTTTGGTTGATTTCTCTGTTTGGGTGTAATTATTGAAAGTGTAGTCCCCAATTATACTTTTTTTTTTCTCTTCCTTTCTTCTCTTTCGTTATGTGCTATGCCACGTTTCTTAATTCAAGACCATGGCGTGATCTTTGTTGGTCTGTTTTTGTTTTTGTTTTTTTCTATTTGTTTGTTTGTTTTGTCTGCTCTGTGTGGTGCTTATCGATATAGCTGGAGCCCTCACTGGATATTTGACACTTCTTTTGGCACTAGTGGAGTGTTTCACCTTCTTTTTCTCCATCTCCCAAATTGATGATGAGAGCCTTTAGAAGGACTCCGCCCAATTTCGGGGTATTAGACTCTTATCCCAGTTTATTACTTTTCTCTCCTTCAAACAAAACCACGCAACTTGAACTAGCTAGTCCTGACTCCAGTTAGAGGGGGAAATAAGGGAGGCATCAAGACCAAACAGGTGCAAGACTACTAAGTAGTGGGTTAGATACAGAGGGGACCACATATTCTAGCCGCCCTGGGGTGAGGGAAAAGGAAAAGGGAGGTAGGACAGAAACGGAGGTGTAGGGTGGACAATTTGGCGATGGGAATCCCCCCTGATTTTATGTAAATATGTACCTAAAATATTATTGTCAACAATATGTAAGCCACTATGATCAAAATAAAAATTTATATTAAAAAAAAAAGAAAGAATAACAAGATAAAAAAATGTAGCTACTACACAGGCCTGTGTTTTGTATGCTGCTAATGACCCTAGTAGGAATCCAAAGTTTCTACTCCTGTTAGATGTTGAGAAAACAACCAGAAGAAGACAGACAACTTGACTTTACACAAAGGGTACCAATATTTACTGGTTCTTCTTGACACCCTCAGTGAATGGGTAGGGGTTTTCCCAAAAATCACTGAAAAAGCCAGAGAAATGTTTAAAATATTATTTAAGTAAACAATCCCTAGACTCCAGATCACAAAGTGACAATGGTATTTCTTTCATTTCTAAAGTTACCCAAATTTTAGCCTCTGTCCTAAAAATAAATTATCAGCTCCATTCAGCCTGGCACACTCAATCTTTGGGAAAGTTGGAAAAATGTAATCACATCCTAAAAAAGATATTGAGAAAGTTATGCCAAGAAACTTCTGAGTCTTGGCTCTCACTTTTGCCTATAGTCATCCTAAGATACAGAATAAACGTTTTGCTGAAGGAAAACTTTTGCTTAGTAGTCCCTCTGAGATATTGTACATTAGAATCCTTTAAAAAACATACTTACTGAAATCAAAGAGTTTAAAATTAACTTAATATATTATCAATTTAGGACAAGTGCAGCTGGAAAATCAAGAACATATAAATGTTGTTTCACTGTAGCCATATAAAGAAGTAGTCCCAACCAAAATTCTGCATAGTAGTTAGGTCTTACTGAAAACCTGAGAAACTGAATTCCCTTCCAACCAACAATTGCCTAAAAGGTAGGGATCTTATCAAGTCATCATAAGCATCCTTTCTTAGAAAGAGTGGATCAAGCTATTACTGTGATCCCATCAAGAATTTTAAACTTCTTTTTAAGAAAGCCCAACACTAAAAGTTAAGTTATATGTGTGTTAACTTGGAACATTTCTTTACAGGTGCTAAGTAAAGACAGAAACTAGCATTTTTAACAGCATGCAACAGAAAAGAACAAAAGCTAATGCTACTGCTATTGATTTTCCTTAAACCTTCTGCTCTTCCATGGGCCAGAGAGAATTTCTCTCCAACAGGGCCTAATGATTTTAAAAGTTGTTTTCATCTATAGGCCTGAGTAATTGTGTAGCAGGTAGGATGCTTGCCTTGCACACAACCAACCTGGTTTAATATGGTCTCCCTGGTGCAGTGCGGATGGAGAGATGGAGCATCCGGTGATTTAGTTGGTCAGTTTAAATCACACCAACTGAAAAAGTATCCAATCAAAATAAATAATAGAATGGTGGAGGGTGTATAACAGCAGCAGTTAAGAAGAAGGTTCCAACCAGTCTGTCCACTTCCCTTCCTCTCCCCATTCCCTACTCTCTCTGCCACTTCCTTGTTTGTTTGGGAACTAAACTGGTGGCTCAGAAATTACTCCTGGCTATGAGCTCAGAAATCTCTCTTGGCTCGGAGGGCCATATGGGACTCCAGGAGATCGAACCTCAGTCTGTCCTGGGTCAGCTATGTGCAAGGCAAACACCATGCCACTACGCAATCGCTCTGGCCCCTCTCTGCCACTTTCTTTTGAACTTAGATGATAGGTAATAAATATTATTGACAAAGGTATATGAAGGCTCTTGCTTCCTGAAAGAATACTGGTTAATACATCAGGAAGCAGAATTGTGACAGAAATAGAAATAATATCTGGAATAAATACTCTTTCAAAAGGGGCCACAGAGAGGAGGTTAGATCCCTGCCTTGCATATGATTCAACCTGGTTAGATGTTTACATGGTCCTTAAACTTAGCCAGATATCACCAGTAGGTGGCACCCATAAAAAGCTATATACATATTTCAAAATAAGTATATATTTGAAAATACTTTATAGCACTGGAGATGTGACTCCAAGTCAGGATTTTCTTGGGAACTCCAATATTACATGGTGTCCCAAGCAGCCATGGAGTGCCTCAGACAACTAGCAGAAAATGAATGCCAGATGTGTACCATGATCCAATAAATAACATAATTGTAAGTACTTAGTTGTTTAAAGTATATTCTAAAGATTATTTAATTTTTCATTACAAAGAGATGCTTATATGTAAAATTTGTAATTTTTCAGTGTGCAACCCAGTAGAGAGATTGAAATAAAAAATCCTTAAAATTTATTTACTGCTTTGCACACAATTAGCATTTTTCAAATAGCTAAAGTTTACCAATTAAGCTCACTGTATTATGAGAAATTGTTTTTGCAACCTCTACAATATAATGCTAGTCCAAATGCATGAAGAGGTTTATAAACTTTTCGGCATATTTCTAAGTACACTCTAGAAAGTCGGCACAATTCTTCAGCTGATAACCAGAATAACTGAGTTTTTGAATTGGCTTTTACTAACCCTCCTCACTCTCCAGGACTCACACTTCAGTAAGCTGAAATGATTTCCAGAAATTTTTTAATAACTTCCTCTGTAACTAATTCCAGAATACATAATGAAGAAACCCACCTGCATTCTAGAAATGATGTTCACTTGATAGCACTGAAAATTAAAATGAGTTTCTAATTTAGCTAACAATACAGTAAAACCAAATATATGCACAAGCAAAATATTAAAGATTTGTTTATGTGGAACTCTGATATTTGCCATGAAATTTCCCACAATTAAATTTTGACTCAAAAAAAAACTGATTTTTTTTTTCTTTTGAAATCAGTTTCAAGAAAGCCTTGATAGAATCAGCTAATTAATTCTTGGCCTTTTTAACTAACTCATATTTGAAGTCAGGTGCTATAAATCAGTTTCAGTTGAGATATTAAAATCAGATTATAACAGAAAAGCCTTGTAAATATTTGCCTCCAAATGAGTTTAAGAATAAATATATATTCAGTAATTCATCCATATTTAGCAGATATTAATAAGACAAAGCATAGCTTTAAATTCACTTATCATTTAATATAAAGGAGGGAATAAGAAACTGGGCCTGATTAGCTTGTTTATTCTTGAGTTTGGTAATACCTTATTAAAATCTGAAGCGCAAAATGATATAATCAGGCAAGTGTCAGCAGAAATATTTATTCTGTAAATGAAGCTTTAGTTAATAGAACTTTAATTTGAAGTATTTTACATTTTCTTCTCCACCATAACAAAAAAAAAAATGGAAAAGGATTCGTTGAAAGGAATGTAAAATTAGTAGAGGCTTGAATTTTTCTTCAGCAAGTGTGTTAACACTAAAGATTGGCAACTGCTAAAAATGATACAACTACTCTGTGTTTACTCATGTGAAATGAGTTTTTATGCCAGAAAAAAAAACACAGAATTTTTGGTGAGGAAAAGCTTCCTCATTTACTCATCTGAGAGGCAAAGAGAATAAGGTCTAGTGTGGTCTAAAACGCCTGGGATTGCGAGTCTTGGGTAAAAGAGAATCCCAGGCACTATCAAACAATCAATAAGGTTGATTTTCACGGTGACCAAAAGCTTGGGAAATTGAATGCAATAACTTAGACGTATTCATAACTTTGCGGGTGGTAAAGCTGGAAAGGACCAAGCAAAAGAGAGGAAATCTATGATTCTTGGAAGACTGAATAAGAAACTAAGGAGCCAGCAAATTTAGGGTTGCCAATTTAAAAAGTTCAACTACCTCCTCTATTTTCGCCTTCTCTTTGAGCCATTCCAGGAATTGGAATATTGCTTCATTTCTTTTCAAATTTCAGGGGAAATTCTTATCGAGAAGGCTGCCACCACTTTTAATTAATCCAGCACTTTACCAGATTCATAGCACTCAGAACCGCCTAATGAATCACCTTGAATGGGAGCGACAGGACCCTCCTGGGCCAGCCCCAATCCACTTTCAATCTGGGCAGAATCCTGAACCAAATAACCAGGCTGTCTCTTGCAGTGCAGCCTATCAGAATTCACCATCAATGGGAATAAAAATAGAGAAAGCGCTACGCAAGGGGCTGTGGGAGGTCAAAGAGCTGGTTTTTCATTCCTGTTCTGACAGTAGCAATGAAACTATAGTCTTGTTACTTAGCTTCTCTAAATTCGATTTTTTTTATCTATAAAAAGAAAATTCTATTAGTATTAGTCTGAAAATATGCATTAAATAAGATATGCATCTGGGCTTGCTTGGATCATAAAAGATTTGAACCAAACTGTTTTATTAAAATAGAATTATAAGAGTGGGAAGGAAGGTAATGTATAGACACTTTACTGCTCACTCCCGAGTCTAACTTTCTCCCCGCATACTACAGATCTTGCCATAATGCCTGTGGTATCCAGAAGACAGTGTCTTTGTCTCACTGTTCCTGGTAAAGGACTAGCATCCTCTTTTCTCCATTCAGTAATAAGAAAATCCAGAAAGTGTACGTTGTGGTTGATTTGTGCATGGTGCATGGTGGAGCATTGCAAAAATGTTAGCAACCCTTATCTGTATCTTTATTATTCTCAACAACTTAAGGGAGGTTTTGTGGAAAAATAAATGGAGGTTCAAGGATGACAAAAATAAAGATACCCTCATGTTCAAGATTCTTATGCATTGTTTCCCACCAACTCCCAGTCCCACCCTCCATTATATCCAAACACAAAACAATTTACAATTCTTCTTTGCTAACCTGCAAATGACTCAGAAGAAATAGAAACTAATCATCTCACCCAGAAAAATGGCAGATCAGTGATGAAACAAAATAATTGATTCAGAATTTGTTCCAGGATGCAAGTGAAATTTTTACTCAAAGATACTGTCTTCTACACCCTAAGTAATCATCACATCATTCCTTATTGATAAAACCCTTAACACTTCACCCCAAGTATCAAGCACCATAATTTTAATACTAAAATTTTGACATAAAAATAGTTTCTGAATTTATTCTAATTCCAATTTGTATAATTAAAGTATGGAGATGTTCAGCATCTGCCTTAAGATGCACTTAAAGTCTTCCATTTCATGGGATTCAGTAGACATATGACATTATGAAGATTAAAACCACAGTTTTGTTTAACTAGAAGTTCAAATAGGTGCTGTGTTTTGTCTTCTGTCCCATTCTGACACTGTAGCTTATTGAAATACAATTAAATTTATAACTCCTGAGTCACTTAGAAAACCAGCTTAATGAAAATGTAAAGTGATCAAAATAATTAATCCCAAAATTAAATGTTGAATCATGATAATTTTAAAGAAAAATAATCATTCTCTACCATAAATAAATTCAATTGAAATAAACAAATATTACTTTTGATTTGGGGAAGCGGATGAACCATATGAAACATAACAGAAGAGGCAGACTTTTATTCAAGCACATTCATTTATAATTTACCCTTCCTTGTATATAAACTGATTAATTTTTATCTCTCAAATATTTTCCAATTTTTGACATATGTACTAGATTATATGACAAAAAACAAAAGGTTTCTATTCTCCCTATGAAGTTCTTCTTTTAATACATCAAAATTTAGATTGATATCTACTGATACTACATTAAAAAAAAACTAATTTTAAAAGAGAAAAGTTTCCAGATAAAAATGTGTTCTTTTATATAGCATGAAATTTTAAGCAGCTATTTTTAAGTTTTTAAGTTTCAGTTTCTGTGTTTTATAGTAATTCCATCAGTTTGACTTTCTTAAATGCAAAGCAATTGCTTTCATAGAAAAAAAGTGTTTTTATAATGTCATTAAGAAAAACTCAAGAAATTGTCATGAAGCTAGTTACAATGTAGTACCATAAGTACTATTTTAATACAACCTTTTAAGTCCCATCACCTCTAAGTATTATAATGACATTAATATCATGAATCATTTTGTCTCTATAAATTTATCTACATAAGGGTGGGAAAAATTTCTCTACGTAAGTATAATATATAATAAACAAACATTTTTATTCCAATTTGATTCAGCTTTTCAAAAGAATAACTACTTACTAACATTACAACATGCTAAAATTTTTTTGGAATAATGAAAAAAAGCTGTTGAGTTTTTGTTTTGTTTTGTTTCAATAATTTTTTTGTTTTGGGGCCACATCCAGTGACACTCAGGGGTTACTCTTGGCTATGAGCTCAGAAATGACTCCTGGCTTGGGGGACTATATGGGACGCTGGGGTATAAAACTGCAGTCTGTCCTAGGCTAGTGCCGTAAAAGGTAGATTCTTAATCTCTTGTGCCACTGCTCCAGCCCATGTTTCTTTTAATATTTGTGCTATTTTGGAGATGTGTATTTTAAAGTTTTTCATAAGGCATTATTATCATAGTGAAGTTAACAGATAACATATACTTTATATTTAAACCTGTTTTGAATATTGACCTCAAACCTATAGTTATTTCAATCTCAGTTTTCAATATAGTCATC
The DNA here is from genome assembly GCF_024139225.1 of Suncus etruscus. Classification (NCBI taxonomy): domain Eukaryota; kingdom Metazoa; phylum Chordata; class Mammalia; order Eulipotyphla; family Soricidae; genus Suncus; species Suncus etruscus. The sequence continues at coordinate 56,110,698 of NC_064859.1, read as the reverse complement.
TCTAATATAAGATGTATCAAACTTTTATGCTAAGTCTATCATGAAGTCTATCATAGTTGGTAGTGGGTAACGTAGACTAAAATAGAATAATATGAATCAGTGAGGAAAGCTTCCAGGATACTGGAACAAGGTCAAGGACATAACTTGCTTGCTATCTCCTGTATTGCTAAATTCAAGGAGCCATTTTATATCTCACATTTGATGTTGTCTGTACTTTTCACCCTTTGAACTTTTTTTACTCTGATTTCAAGTAATACTGTTTTCTCAGACTCTTTTCTTTAAATTTAATGCTACATGGAATTATATTGCTTTCTAATTACTTCCAGTGTAGGGTGAGAAATATCCATCTTCATATCCTCTTGGAGTAAAATTTATGGCATCAACTCCTTAGGCAGTCTGACTTTTGAGCTTGAAGTAGAATTACACCAGGATTTTTTGTGTGTCCTACTCAGAGATGGAAGAGGAATTCTCAGTCTTCATACTCTATAACCACATAAATTATTTCCTTATAATAAGTTTTTCTGTAGACTATGAATATACATAGAGATATAGATGATAGATAGGCATAGACAATAGAAAAATAGATAGATGATAGATATAGATGGATAGGTGGATAGATATAGATGGCTGGATGGATAGACTATATGGTCCTACTGTATATGTTCCATAAGTACCATGTATCATTTTTATTTAACTTATTAGTTTTAGAAGCATATTTGTTAGTTTGTACTATGAGGTCAAAAAGCACAAACATGGTAGGTACTTTTCCTCCTTTCAGTTCTGGGGTTGTTCTTAATAAAAATAGCAGTAGATTGTTTTTCTAATGAGGTCCTTACTTTCTTCTGTGTCCTGGTCTGGTCTTTTCTTGGACACACAGAAAAAAAAGAGGAAGCTGTTATTTTTCTTCCATAGAAAAATAATTTCTTAGGGATTTATTTTTTTCACCTAACTGATAAAATCAGATAATTAGGGCTCCAGATACCATACTGTTGGAGGTTTGAGAGGGAACACAATTGATCCATAATAACATTTGTGTATTTGTTTTGTTTTTCTTTAATTTAATTTATTGTATTAAAACGATTGTGATTTACAAATTCCTTCATTGTTAGTTTTCAGGCATACAATAAATCAGGGCAAATCCCATCACCAATGTCCACCTCCCTCCACCATTGTTCCCCAAGTGCATTCCATACCATTGCCCCTTTTCCCCCAGCCTGACAGTATAATAGGCCCATTTAAGTTTAGATTGCTAAAGTTTGGGTCTCTTGTTTCCATTGTTGTTGCCTTTGTCTTGAATATTTAGTTTTTTTTGTTTTTTTTTTTTTTTGGTTTTTGGGTCACATCCGGCGGTGCTCAGGGGTTACTCCTGGCTGTCTGCTCAGAAATAGCTCCTGGCAGGCACGGGGGACCATATGGGACACCGGGATTTGAACCAACCACCTTTGGTCCTGTATCGGCTGCTTGCAAGGCAAACGCCGCTGTGCTATCTCTCCGGGCCCATAGTTCTGTTCTTTTTAACACTACCAATGTGCCTGAGACTTCTTGGCCCCTGGTCCCCATCCTTTCATATTCGCATTTCTCCTCTTCCACTCAGTTTCTTTTTTTCTCCTTTCTATACTCAGGGGCTAATGGTGTTTGACATATCTTCCATTTAGACCATTGAATTTCTTCATGCAGTTATTCTAAAAACCACATACAGGTGACATAATTCTATTTTTATACTTCTTCTTTTGGCTTACTTCATTTAACATAGTATCTTTTAGTTCCATCCCTGTTGCTGCAAATTGCATGATTGCATCATTTCTCACAGCTATGTAGTTTATTGTATATATGTACCACATCTTTATGATCTGATCATTTGTTGTTGGACATCTAGGCTGATTCCAAATCTTGGCTTGTGTAGTTAGTTTCAAGAAATAGTGGTGTGTAGAAGACTTCATTTCACAACCTCCTTTGAGAGAGAGAGAGCAACTGAGCCATCATCAGTTATATGAAAAAAATGTCAGATAATTTCTAGGAACTCATTTCCAGAAACAACTCTTTTCCTGCTCATTATCCCATAGAAACTAGAAACAAGGTCTGGAGTAGAGGTTATACTTGGGTAATGACTGGAAAGATTTGGGGTCTCTTGGGGTGCTGTAGAGCAAAGCTGCTAGAAATGACCAACTTCTATCTATCCTGAATTTTATGAGAGTAAGATATAACATTCTAAGTATTATAAAACTTCATTTTATGTGTAAAATTGTAAAATTTATTAGCCTTTTAGGTGCCTTTTCTACTTGTGACCTAATATAAGCCTAATTAAAATACCTAAATAGTCAACAATAAATAGAGTGGACTTGAAAAGCCATGGAATTAGTAGTGCCCTGGGGGAAATGTGAGTGTACACTTTTTAAAACAGGCAGGGATTTAATAGTTAACTTAATGCCAGCATTTACAAACTAGAAGAAACTGGCTTGAAAGTTAGCACAGTGGCAAAAACACATTTTACCTCTTCTCATTGGAACTTGTATGTCTTTGGTTAGCCTCGGGCATAATCACTCCCTAGTATTTATGCCAGACTTACAGGCCATAGTTACCTGTTGAAATGCAGTGACTGGCTGTCTTTAATCTATAAATACTTTATATTATATAAGAAAGCTAAGATCAAGAAAAATCAACCAGTGATTTTGAAATAATAAAGACTAGCATAGCAGTCCAGGTCTTTTTCCATTGCGTGGACTAGATAATCCTATTTGAAGTACACTGAGATAATCCTTGCTAGAGCAGAGAACTCTCTATAAAGAGTCCTTGTAACTCTCCTGTAGATTTCACTCTTTTCTATCAAGTCAGCTCTAGCAATAGAACCCATGACAGGCATCTTCCTCTGCGGGTATGTTTCAGTTCAATTGCCAATAGCTCTCCCTCAACCTCCGCTGCCTGAATGTCCTCCTCTATTGCAGGGCCCTAGTGAGACTATGTGTCTATCTTTTGGCAGTTTCCCTCAGAACACATTTTTTTTATCACAGATTGAGAGCCCAGTATATTATATTCTCAATCTCTGTCATCTCCTATCACATTAATGTGATACCATTTTAGTCTATTGGAGTCCCATAAAAATGAAAAATAAAAAAGAAGAAAAGAAAGAGGTGCTAGAGCATGACAGCACCTGTCAGAGTGTTGCAAGTACTTATTTGAAATAATGGATTAAATCAGTTTCATGTGACATTTGTAGTGGCAACACATCCCTGTAGACTAAGTTCATTTATTTGCACTATGTAAATGAAGGCATCTCATGCAGACTATCATTAAAGAAAATGTTTCCTCATAGAGTTATGTACTTAAAAAATATATGGCATGGAGGGGAGCTTAGAGACTAGTAAAGAACTGTAATTGCATCCCTCTGCTTAGAGAGCAAGCTGTCTCCTTGTTTAATGCTAAACTTATAAGTCATCTTTTAAACAAACACTTCCCCAACCTTTGGGGCTAACGTGAATAATACTTTGACTCTTTTCAAATAGGTTATGAAAAATACTGGCACCTACTCTGTAGTCTAGTTTTATCTGAATTGTTTACTTAACTGAAAACTCTTGGAAAGAGTAGGGGTGATATTGCCATCTTTCTCTTCATCATCCAGCATCATGGTTTGAAAGCACCTCAAAGCACAGCATGAATTCATTGTTTATCTTAGAAAATTCCATCTGAGAAGTTGAGTAAAGTTGCAGATATAAAGAATTGTTCCAGGAAAATATTATTTACAGTCTTTAAAATACACATCTTTATTATGTAGAATAAAAGTCTCATTTATGGCTTATAAGTATATATTCAGATTCAGAGTTAGGAATAGGGGCTGGAGTGATAGCACAGTGGTACGGCGTTTGCTTTGCAAGCGGCTGACCCAAGAGGGACTTTGGTTTGATCCCTGGCATCCCGTATGGTCCCTCAGGCCAGGAACGATTTCTGCGTGCACAGCCAGGAGTAACACCTCAGTGTCACCAGGTGAGGCCCATAAAACAAACAAACAAACAAACAAAAACACAAAAAGAATATAACATTATATTTTCAAGTCTATAAAATGGAATTTAGCAGACTGGGAGAATAACTTGAAGGGTAAGACTGCAGGCTTTGCATAGAGGAGCCTTGCCTCTGGTTTCGGGCACCACCAGTTTCCCCAAAAATCAAAAAAAACACATCTCATAGCACAAAATTAGGAGATGCCCCTGAGTTCTGAGACCTGTGATCCCAAAAACCAGTAAAGGATAATTAGAAATGAAATGTGACTTTATCGATCTAGAATTCGGAAGATGTTAACTAGGAGACATCTATTATTACTAGGTGACTGCAAACCAAATATTGACCATCTTATATGCTAAATGTGCTCTAAGTTGGAGAAGAGATACCAAAAGTATTAGCTCTTCTCTCGGAAATGTCAGAAAGTAAGCTGTTTGAGAGGTTAGTTAGAGCAGAATATCATTGGTGATGAGTTATATTAAGACCTGCAAATCAGTATTGGTTCCATTACTTGAAATGGCAGATCTGAATGATTTCCTATATGCTTGTTGGAATGTGTATAAGATACCTCAACCCCCACACCACTCGAACTCGGTACTAACATTCACGGTTACCAAGGGAACCTCTCCCTTGTTTCCTTTCCCTGGAAACAATGCACTTTCCAGAAACCAGGTTTTTGCCCAAAATGTAGAAAAGGCCAACATTGGGCGCAAGTCTGCAGATCCAGAAACCGCTTTGATAATAATCTGAGGAGAGGTTTGAACACAAACCCCAGGAGGCAAAACAATTGCTACCATTATGGGAAGCCCAGGCATTTCAAAATAGATTTCCATCTCCTTTTAAATTTAGTTTCTCAAGGGTACACATACACGATGCAGGGAAACGCCCACAGGACCTCCCCTCTCGGGCCTTACCGAAACAGGCCAAAGTCCTCAGACCATAATTCTTCCCAGCCCAGACCAAGAAAATTTAGATTAGAGATTTAGATTAGATTAGATTTAGATTAGAGATTAGAGAATTGAACCAACCAGGGAGAGCTTGGTTGAACATAACATGCCCAGAGGACATTACTATTTAACCAGGAGAATGCCTTTATATGTTGAGAACTGGCATTGTGGGTCTGGCACCCCCAAATACAATGGGTTTGATTCTTGGCAGAAGTTCCCTCAACCTAAAGAGTATATCAATAATCACCAGTGTCATTGATTCAGATTCAATGGGAGAAATCATTGTGATTATTAACATACCAGTTACATGGACCTTTAAGAAAGGGAAGCAATCACCCAACTTGTGATAGTACCTTATGTCAAATGTGGAAACTCAAATAAGAAAAAAAATGGAGGTTTTGGAAGCACAAATCCAGGTGCAGTCCACAACCCACTCGTGGCTATGGTTGTTACATTCAGAATAAATAATTATTATTATTAAATAAATATTATTACATTAATAATAAAACTCCAATTGGAAAGGCGGACATTTAAAGGTATGCTAGACTCTGGGGCACAGGTTTCCATAATCTCTGATAAAGAATGGCCAAAAAATTGGGCTTTCCAGAAAATTTCGTATTCTTTGAAAGGAATAGGAGATTTAAGTTCCTGTTTGCTGAGTACAAGGACTATAGTGTTAATGACCTATAAAATCAGACCTCACGTGGGCCTGTTTTCACCATTTTTGTAGGACCATTACCTACACAAACAGTGGAAGGTAGAATTCCACATCCCATTAGCTCCAGAAGCACACAAACCTTCCCTTGATTCAACAATTCAAACTTTTTCTTAGGGGCCAATGCCATAAACACATGAGCACCAATAAAAATAAAATGAAAATCTGACGAACCAATTTGGACAGGTTAGGGCCACTTATTGATGATAAATTAAAGGTGCGGACAGAATTAGTGGATGAATAGCGAAGCTTAGGATATATTGAACCTTCTTTTTCTCAATGGAAATTATCCATATTTACTATAAAAGAGAAATCTGGGAAATGAAGAGTTTTGATGGATCTTAGAGCTATGAATTTATACATGATATTTATGGACAAACTGTAAACAGGCTCACCATCTCCTGTAGTTATTCCAAAGGATCAGCCATTGATAATAATTGACTTAAAAGACTGCTTCTATCATATTCCTATTCACCCAGATGATAGAAAACATTTTGCATTTTCAGTTCCTTCTCTCAATAATACTCATCCCTGCAGATGTTTCCAATGGACCATTTTTCCACAGGGCATGCTGAATACCCCAATAATGTGTCAGTCTTTTTGTAGATAAGATTTTGTGCCTTGCTGGTAAAAAAATTTCCTCAAGCCATGATCATTAATTATACAGATTACATTTTGCTGACTATGAACAATGAAACAGATCTACAGAATTTATACTCTTATGTTATTGACTATTTACAAGCACCAGGACTAAAAATAGCTTTAGAAAAAATACAGACTACGCCACCTTATCAATACTTGGGTTTCATTTTGGACCGAACATCAATATTTCCACAAAAAATTTTTATTAATAAAAAAATACCTCAGAACACTTAATAATTTTCAGAAACGTTTAGGAGATGTAAATTGGCTCTGCCCTGTGCTAGGAATCCCGAATGCAGAGTTGTCTATTTCTTTAAAACTTCGGAGAGTAATCCCTCCTTAAATAGCCTGAGAAATTTAATTACAGCTGCCAAAAATGAATTGAACATCTTCCTGAATGAATTACAAAAATCATTTCTCTCAAGATTCATCCCAGGAGATAAGGTTTTTTGCTGATTCTCTCTATAATAGATTCTCATACAGCTGTGTTAATACAGCAAACAGGACCTTTGGAGTGGGTGTGTTTACATAACAAACAGCCTTGCTCAGTAGTGTCCTATCTACAACTGATTTCAGAGTTTATTATCAAAGCAAGACTCAGATGTATATATTTGCTAGGTTTTGACCCAGATGTAATAGTTCTGCCAATACCAAAAAAGGAAATTGAGTCAATATTGCTTTTAATTACAAAGGGTCTTCTCAGATTTCACAGGAGAAATATTTTTTCTTTATCCATCAGAAAAAACTTGGGACATATTTTTTTTTAAAGAAAACTCAATTTGTTGTTTCTTCAATTGTTTGGGATTCCCCATGTCCAATACCAAAGATTTTTTACATAGATGGATCATAAAATGGAAAGGGAGGTATTACCATGGACAAAATTAATATGATTATAGATACCAAATATAAATCTGCCCAGAAAGTTAAATTAGCAACTTTAATTCACCTATTAGAAAATGTAACAGAAACTATGAATATAGTTAGAGACTCTATGTATGTGGTAAATTTATGTCCTGCAATAGACACCACATCCCTTAATGCTAACAACCCAATCATACAGAATTTACTTAAACCATTACAACAGCTTCTTTAATAATGAACTGAATATATTAGAGCCCTCAGGTCTTCCAGGATCATAAATCAAGGAAATAAAACTGCTGACTTGTTAGCAATGCCTATATTTAAATCACCTTTAGAAGAACATTCAACCATACATACAAATGCACGCTGTTTACATGTGAATTACCAATTCCATAGAGGCAAGCCAGTGAAATTATAGAGAATTGCAGCATGTGTGTGCACCATTAACAAAGAAAACTTATGGGGCTGGCGAAATAGCATGGAGGTAGGGCATTGCCTTGCATGCAGAAGAACAATGACTCGAATTCCGGCATCCCATATGGTTCCCTGAGCCTGCCGGGAGCGATTTCTAAGCATGGAGCCTGGAGGAACCCCTGAGTGCTGCCAAGGGTGACCCAAAAACCAAAACAACAATGACAACAACAATAACAACAACAACAACAACAATAATAATAATAATAAAGAAAACTCAGGAGCAAATTAAAGAGGCTTACAGACTAATAAACTTTGGCAAATGAATATAACTCAAACATTTATTTCCAAGAAAACCTTATCTCCATGTTGTGGTGGACACATATTCTCAGTTTATTTGGGCAATCCCTATGTCTTCTCAAAAGTTTAAGGCTGTTTGTAGTTTTCTTTTACAGTGTTTTTCTGTGATGGGTATTTTATATTCTATAAAAACTAATAATGTCCCAGCCTATATTAGCAAAAATTTTGAATTTTTTGTGTAAAGAATGGCAGATAAGACATCTGAAGGGGATTCCTCACAATTGTCGTGGACAGGCCATTGTGGAAAGGACTCACAGAACCTTAAAAACTCAATTACAAAAAAATAAAAAAAGAGGCTTACCACTAACGAATTTGTTATCTTTGACTCTTATCACACTAAATTACTTAAATTTACCCCAAAGGGAAAGTTACACTACATGGGAAAGACATTTTAAAGAAGATATTCTGAGACAAGAAACAATCCATACACCTATTTGGGTTAGGGAGGATGATAAATGGATAGCTAGATATCTTCTCCTGAGAGGAAGTGGTTATGCCTATGTTTCTACAGATGATAACCCTTCCAAAAAATTTTGGGTCCCATTATGCCTCATCAGAAATTGGGTTAGCACAAATGATTGGGCTAGCACAAATGCTGGGACTATAAACTCCCCTTCAGATCAAATACAAAATACTCAAGACACCAACAATAACTTACTGAGGCCTCCATGACAGGGAACAAGGATTTAACATTCACACTCCATAACTTGAGTAAGACTGACAATAGCAATAAGCCCTTAATTCCAGGATACAAAAGGAAAGACAGGAACCGGTCTTAACGGACCTCCCAAAAATAGGAAACTCTTACTACATGAACTCAATATTGCAATGCCTGTATAATATTTTAGACTTGAGTCAGTATTTTTTATCAAGATCATTATAAAGAAGATATTAACAGGAAATATCCAATGGGACATGAAGATAAATTAGCCAAAGAATTTGGTCAGCTCATCAAAACCATGGGAAATGGATATCATAGCTATATTAACCCTGAAAGATTCAAAGTAACAATTGGCTTACTTAATGACCAGTTTGCTGGACACAGTCAGCAGGATCCACAAGAACTATTGATATTTCTCATAGAGAACTTACACCAGGATTTGTTTAATGAAAATTTAATGACAGATAAAGCTTATGGACAATGAGAACTATGAACAATCTAGATCAGAACACCGAAAGGCTCATGAATCTATTACTTATGAACTTTTTCAAGGCCAGTTCAAATCTAGACTTCAGTGCTTCACATGCCACCATAAGTCTGAGGTTTATGAGACATTTGTTCATTTTTCCCTGGCTGTAACATCTACAGATAAATGTACATTACTGGAATACCTCTTTGAATTTTTCGAAGAAGAGTTAAGAGACAACAACAAAGTTCATTGCAACAGCTGCAACACTAGAGGGATTTTTTTAAAGAAAGCATACATATGGAAACTGCCACCAGTATTAATAATACATTTGAAACATTTTGCTTTTGATGGAAAACAAATTTAAAAACTGCACACTTATGTGAATTTTCCTTTAGAAGACCTAAATTTAGCAGAATTCACTTCATAATGGGTCAAACCATTATGGTAAAATTCACTATGGACACTGTACTTCTACTGTAAATTTGCTACAAGACAACACTGGATCAATTTTGATGACAGGAAGATCAGAAAAGTCCCTAGTACGTCTGTGAAATCCACAACAGTATACATCCTGTTTTATACTTCTCAGAAGTCTACAATGAATGCAGGTAATCATTTCACTGCCTTGTCAGTTGCTATTAATGCTCTATGGTTCTTTTCACAGGTATGATCGCTAAATAGGATTGAAAATGATAGATTCCCATTGCAGTTGCTTGTATGGTGAATTTATATCTTAACTTCATTATTGCTCTAGATCACAGTTAATCATGAAATTTTATAATTTAATTCGTGTTACTTAAGGTTCACCTGAAAGAAAAATATCTCATCATATTAATGTTGTTATATAACAATTAAGTTAGGTATATTCATTTAACAAATTTCATTTTTTATTTTAATATTATTGTTTTATTTTCCTCAATTTAGATTTCAAGACAGAAGTGAATACATAACTTGACATATAATTTTTTAGGTGGACTCTCTTCACATGGCCCCTCATCCTAAGATTGTCTATTATAGAGTTATCGTTCAACACTTATAGTAGTGTTTTCCATGTTTGTATTGTGCATGAAATTATCTTCCAGATATGCTCTACTCTGCTTTTGAAAAAAAATTTTGTGAATTTGAAGTTATTCATATAAATAGTCTGCCAGTTATTATATCTTGAAGCATTTTTTGTTTATTCAGCTGAATTTTTCTTTTGCTTTACTTTAGATCCTGTCCATTTGCTTTTTGTTTAAAAACTTTTTTTTGTAAGTATGAGTGAGTGTGGTGGCATGATTTTTGTGAAGTCTGTATTTGTGTGTCTTGTTGTGTGTCTGTTTGTTTTGCATATTTTGTATATAGTTTCTTTTTCTTAACTTTATCTTCCCTGATTTATTCTTCCTTATCCTTTCCTCTCTCCCCCTAGTTCTTAACATTCAATTTTCAGGAATCCTTTTATATATGCACATCATTTTCTTTATCTGCAACTACAAGCCTCCTGATTTGGGCCCGAGGAAGAAATCCTTGGTTTTTGGAATTTCGTGTCCTGTACCAAGCTGCGACCTGCTTTTCCAGACTCTTCAATTGTTTTTGGTCGGAATTTTCAGAGTTGCAGACCCCACATTTTTACAGACTGGCTTTGGATTCTATAGAAAATTCACTTTTTGTATTTTTCTTATGACTGTAATCCATTGAATTTATATTTGATACTAGACTTCTTTTGACTATTGTAATTAATGTTCTTCTCCATTTTTAATTTTTAATTTTAGGAATTGATGTTGTGTTACTTTAGGATTTTGCTTTCTTGACTTTAGGTCAGTGGGTTGGATGTTGCTGTGAATAATTTCCTAAATGATATTTTTGTCTGTTCTCACATTTCTTTTGCATGGGTGCATCATAAGAAAATTATAGTAGGTTCAAAAGGATGTTTTATCCATTTTGGATGGAACCTCAAGTTGTTTATCTGCATGGGCAGGTTCTTGGCCTTAAACATTTTGTTTTGGTTTGGGACTAAAACTCCCATCAATAAATAATCTGCCGTACTTGGTACACCAATATCAGACCTCCTATGGACTTCTGCTTGGACTAAGAACTTGGAAATAAGTTCAAATAACATTTTTAAAGTTGCTCCCCGCCCCCCACATTGAAGATGGAGGTATGCCTCCTCCTCCAAAATAGGGGTCTAATTCAATGCCCCCAAATATGGGCTTCCTGGTCAGCCCGGACATGCATGGAAAATGTGCTTTATCCTTCGTGCTACACAGCCTTTCTAGCATCTCTTCTAAGGATCTCTGTCTCTGGATTACAATTGAGCTTTTCAATTGCCTCGGGAACTCCCCATCGCCTACTAGAACCTTGATTATTGAATTTCGGACACTCCACTCGTTCTTCCGAGGAAGAACTTATTTGGAATTCTTTATCTTGTACGTCGTAGATCTATCATCTCTGGAGCTTGTAGTTGATTTCTTGACACATGTTTCTGGTTTTGGACACCTGTGTTTAGGTTAGAAGTTTTTCTTTACTTTTCATTGTGATGCGCTTATGCAAACAGCAGCTGTTTTCTTACTGCTTAGTTGTTCCTTTTAAAATTATAAGAAATGTTACTTGCTTTTGTATTTTATTATTGTTGCTTTACTAAAACAGGGGGAATTGTTATATATGAAAGCATTTCCATTCCTCACACCTATATTTATTGCAGCACTATTCACAATAGCCAGGCTCTGGAAACAACCAAGATGCCCTTCAACAGACGAATGGCTAAAGAAACTGTGGTACATATACACAATGGAATATTATGCAGCTGTCAGGAGAGATGAAGTCATGAAATTTTCCTATACATGGATGTACATGGAATCTATCATGCTCAGTGAAATAAGTCAGAAGGAGAGAGAGAGACGCAGAATAGTCTCACTCATATATGGGTTTTAAGAAAAATAAAAGTCATTTTTGTAACAATCCTCAGAGACAATTAGAGGAGAGCTGGAACACCAGCTCACTCCATGAAGTTCACCACAAAGAGTGGTGAGCACAGTTATAGAAATAACTACACTGAGAACTACCATAATCAAGTGAATGAATGAGGGAACTGGAAAGCCTGTCTGGAGTACAGGTGGGGGTGGGGTGGGATGGAGGGAGATTTGGGACTTTGGTGGCGGGAATGTTGCACTGGTGAAGAGGGGTGTTCTTTATATGACTGAAACCTTATCACAATCATTTATGTAATCAAGATATTCAAATAAAGAGAAAAAAATTAAAAAAAAAGATTTTTATCTCTGCCTGTTGTCGCACCTACTACCTTCCAGGTGGGGGCACTGTTGAAAACCTAATAGTTTGGGAGCAAGGTGCTCAGGGTCTTTTTGTAAAGTTTACTAGCTGGCTCTAGGTGTTTTTTGGAGCTGGTGGTAGGCTGACAAAGGACTCTGCATCCGACCTTCTTACCCCTTTACCCTCCTGTCTGTGTAGATTATTTACTGCGGATAAATATTACCAAGATCTCCTCCCCCCGCCCCAAGAGGGTAGAGGAATGGGAATCAACTTCTCATTGTGGGAGCTTTTTGAGGATTTATTACTATCTTTTATTACTATTTATAAGGATTAATATAAAAATACATAGCACATTTAACTTTCTGATACATATGTAGTTTAACTTTTCTATTTTACCTATTAATTAATATGTTAATTAATTAATAATGCATCTATAGATTTTTCCAAAATTTCTATAGATGTAATTTCTGACTAACATGTGTTTTTTAGCCTTTACAATTAGTACATATTTACTTTTCTTCCCTTACAACTATAGTTGAGTATATAAAATATAAAATAGAATGTAAAATTGGGTCAGAGAGATAGAGCAAGGATAAAAAAAGAGCAGTTGCCTTGCAGGCAGCCAGTCCCAGCAAACCACATGGTTCCCTGAGTATAAGCAGAAATGTTCCTTGAACACAAACTCAGGAGTAAGTCTTGATCACTATTAAGAATTGCCCAAAAACTATAAAAGAAAATGAATGGAAATAGTGACTTGAAACAAAACTGTATTTGTTTGAATCCTAAAAAGAGAGCTTTCACCCATTTTACCCTAAATGTGGTATATGTTATTGTTCTTAGAGATTCTTACCAACATAATAGTGCTTTACGTTATTGCCAGTTTGTTTCTATAATTATTATTGTATGACAATATTCTAAAATGTCTAAATCTATGTAGATTATAATACACTTTTTTCCTTTATCCTGCTAACATGATAAATGACATCATTTATTTTAAAATGTTAAATCAACCTTACTTTCCTGAAATATACCAAATATGCTATAATGGTTTTATAATTTTTAGGATTAGATATAATAATACTCTTCTCTTTAGAAGTTTTACATTTATGTTCATGGATTAAATGAGCTATGATCTTACTTTCTCATAATGTCCTTACCAACTTTTGATCAAATTTACACTGGCACCTTTAAACTATTCGGGAAAGTTCTCCTTTTCCCTCTCTATTTTCTGTAATAATTCGCAAAACATGTTTTAATATCAATTCTATAAGTACTTAGTAAAACTCATCCTTAAACCATTTGGACTTGAATATTTGTGGATAGGATTATAATAACTCTTTAGGTTCTTTAGAAGTGAAAATATTATTCATATTCATTAGAAATATTGTTAGTTTGCACTTTTCTACATTTAATTTTCTACATTTCATTATTATATAAATGTTCATATTTATTCATATATCTGTTTATGAAATACTTTATGGTTTTAATGTCTGTATGACATTGTTAATTAACATTCTTACAATTCTTTATTTGTGTTTTTCTACTTTTACTAGATTTGTTTCCTAGGTGTTATTAAGCTTAATTTTTTATAAATTAATGATTTATTATTAAATATCAAAACTTCAATTAATTATTAGGTATCTTATTTTCTTTTTATAGGTGTTATTTTTATTCTACTTTGTTTTAAATTATTTTAATACATTTTTAAATGTCTGACTAAAAGCTCAGTGTGTGGGGTTTTTTTTTTCAATTTCTCTGTTTTTAAAGCTTTTTTCTTCTCTAACAGGCACTTACTATGAATTTCTCAGTATGGTTTTAGTTTTACTCCACAAGCTTGTTAATTTTCTAATTTTAATTTTAAATTTATTTGACTTAGAAACATTGATTATTTAAACCTTCTATATTAATTATATATATATATATATATTTGACAGAGAGGGGAGAAGTGAGATTATAAATATAAAGCCATATATACATAAATGTATATATATATATATATATACTTAAACTTTCAAACTAATGATAATTTGGTAAGTTTTCGTTACTGTTGCTGTTCTATAATTTCTTTGAATTTAATTGCATCATAATCCAAATGTATTTCTATTATTTCATTTCATTGTCCCTGAGGTTTATAGGAGATAAATTATTCTTAGAGTACCCACTGATGCTTCTGTCCGTAATAGCCCTGCACTAAAGACAGATGTCTGAAGCCAGCAAACCTACTTTGTCCAATCAAAGGTGAAGCAGGAGAGCTTCAAAAGATCCCTTTGTTTTCTACAAGAAAAGTACTGAACGTCCAAGAAAGAAACAATTACAATAGCTTAAGACTTGGATAAAAGCCACATATATTCTCAATAATATGTGTGGTTAATTTGGAACTACAACATATTCAGTCTGAAAGAAAGATGTTAGGATCATCTTTCATGACCTTGTCTCCTGAGATCCAGGACCTTGACATTTTAAAGACCTCTAAATACAGTACAGTTGGGATGTCACTGGTGAGATTAGTTTACAAAGAGATGTGGCTTACATCTCGACTTCCTTTTCCATGTTTTGAGATTTCTCTCTGTTCCTCTCTAATATCATCAGATGCAGTTTCATAATGACCCACTTGGCCTTTTATTTGTAGATCCACATAGTAAAGAACAATAATTGGTTGAAAAGTGGAGGAAAATCTATCCTTGTCTTTGGCTATGAAGAGCTGTTATTATCACATGATGAAGAGGAACATCACTCAAATGTACTGGACATTTCTGAGCATGTGGTTTCCTTTTGATGCTTGAAGTAAAAATGTAACAGAAGAGAGACAAATCATGGGTAAGATTATTAATTACAAGGGATCCAGGATAAGCTAGATCTCTGAGTGCAGAGCGAGGAGTAAGCTCTAAACACTGTCAGTGTGGCCCCAAAACAAGTACCATCTTTAATTTCAGGGTCAGAGAGATAGTACAGGGTTTAAGGCATTTATCTTGTAACCTTCAGACTGTGGTTAGATCGCCAGTACTGCTAATGGTCCCTAATTACCTCTGGTGTGGCCTTGAGACAAAAATTCAAAAATGAATTACATGTAAAGAATACATTTAAAGCTTTGACAGGGTATTTTTAGATGAGTGGAGATCATAGAATCTTTCATTAAGACTGCAAAGAGTTCAAGGTTGTTGTCCATAGCACTATTTGACCACATGGCAATTTCTATCAAAAGATCCTTTCCACTGGATGTGAAAATATGTCAGAAACTTTTATTGGTTTTTGTGCCACACATAGTGATGTTCAGGGCCCACACTTGGCTGAGAGCTCAGGGATCATTCCTCATAGCACTCAGGGAACCATATGTGGTATCAGGAATTGAATCAGAGTTGGCCACTTGCAAGGACTTAACACTGTGTGTGCTTTTGCATGGAATAAGTTGTAAAGAAGATTTAAGGAAACCCACCAAAATTCTGAAGAAATTACATTAAACAGTATGAACTGTTAATTATGGTTGAAAGTGTCATAAACAATACAAAGTGAACAGAGTCATTCCCAAATTCTACTGGCAGAAAAAGTTCTAAGAACATTGCTCAGTTGCAAAGTACATTTATGAAAGAAGAGAACTGGATCAAGAGCAATAGTAGTTTTCTAAACAAGATTTCAAAATTACTATGAAACAGGTACTTTATTGGCCTCTTTTCTTCTTTATAGATGAACAGATGTCTATTAAAAGTATCTTATGTGTGACCTACCACTAAATGTTGAATATATTAAGACAATGTACTTTTTTTCTAATACCTTGATTCTAGATTATATTTTATTACTGGTTTCTATTGCATCAGACAATTGATGGGATAGCACTTTTGAAGCTTTATTTTAGAAACGGTGGTATCTCTTTTGAATGCTTTCTGCTATCAGCCTCTTGCTCTGTGTTGGTGCTCAGTATACAATCAATAGCAAGAAACCTTTATGTGGCTCAAACTCAGAATGATCTGAGACTTACCAGCAAAATCTTTTTCAGAAAAACTGTCCTGTTAACTGTTACCACCAGTTGAGACACAAAGTTAGAATCTGTTATGCTAAGTGAAATAATGGGGCCGGAGAGTTGGCGCTAGAGGTAAGGTGCCTTGCAAGCGTTAGTCAAGGAAGGACCGCAGTTCGATCCTCCGGCGTCCCATATGGTCCCCCAAGCCAGGGGCAATTTTTGAGTGCTTAGCCAGGAGTAAACCCTGAGCATCAAATGGGTATGGCCCAAAAAACAAACAAACAAACAAACAAAAAGAAATAAGTCAGAGGGAGAGAGACAGACACAGAATAGTCTCACTCATCTATGAGTTTTAAGAAAAATAAAAGACGGGTAGGTGGCGCTGGAGGTAATGTGTCTGCCTTGCAAGCGCTAGCCAAGGAAGGACCGCGGTTCGATCCCCCGGCGTCCCATATGGTCCCCCCAAGCCAGGGGCGATTTCTGAGCACATAGCCAGGAGTAACCCCTGAGCGTCAAACAGGTGTGGCCCAAAAACCAAAAAAAAAAAAAAAACAAAAAAAAGAAAAAGAAAAGACATTTTTGCAATAATATTCAGAAACAAAGAGAGGAGGGTAGAAGGTCCAGCTTGCGACATGAAGCTCACCACAAAGAGTGGTGAGTGCAGTTAGACTAGAGAAATAACTACACTGAGAACTATCATAACAATGAGAATAAATGAGGGAAGTGGAAAGCCTGCTAGAGTACAGGTTGGGGTGGGGTGGGGAGGAGGGAGATTTGGGACATTAGTGGTGGGAATGTTGCACTGGTGAAGGGGGGTGTTCTTTACATGACTGAAACCAACTACAATCATATTTGTAATCAAGGTGTTTAAATACAAATATAAAATTATTGGATAAAAAATGTTGAGACCAAGAATCCAGAAATCTGTACAGCAATATGGCATGTCCACAGGACTCAAGAATGTATGATCATTTTCTTCATAACTTAAAAATGATTTAGATTTACCTAAGAGATGCTGAGGCTATACAATAACTGCATATGGCATGATACAAGCTGTCCTGGAATAGTCACATATAATAAAACAAGAGTTTACAAACAGGAAAACTTAAAATCATGCCAACACAATGAACAATTCTGTAAAACACTGGTCATTTACAAATCAATGTCTGTGTTGCTCTGGTTCCTGCTCTTTGTTTTCCTTTATGAGTGGAGACATCAGTGACTAAATTATTTAGCTATGACTAAATCACAGACTGGCCACTGGTATTTTAATTTTTTAGTCCTCAGAGTCTATGAATGATGCCAACAGCCTAATCTGGTCTCCAGAAACTAAGGAGATTAGATTCCCAACTGATTACCTGGGCAAGAAATAGTAGCAACACACATGCACACACTCACTCACTCACAAACACACACACACACACACATGCACGCACACACACACATTCACACACTGAAAAACAGAGAACAACATTAGTAAAAAGGATGTGAGAGACCGAAGATTTGGTAGATAAATTCTTTTGCCTTATTTTTTCCAGGGAATAGCTGATGTAAGAAATCTCAACAGATCAATATTACACAGCCTCATACCTGTGTCATTCCCTGCTTCCTGCTTCTCTTTTTTTTTTATACTGGCTTCCCAGGACTGCTTTGCAGATAAAAATAATATTATATATACATTTCTACTTTAAATTTTTTTCTAAATATCTTGGACAAAAACGAATGCAGTGTAAAATGAACACTCATGTTTACACCAGTGCGGTTCAGAGTAGGTCCCAAACCAGAACATCTTTTTGAAATGTTAAAGAAAAAAATTCTCAGGTTTATTGCACAATTAATAATTTAGGAAATCTGAAACGTATTTTTAAAACTTTTCAGATAATTTCCTTACAAGCATTTGTGAGAACCATTCCTTCAACTGGTAGTAAGAAGTGGAAAGAGCTTCTTTATAATGGTGTAATCACACTATTACAGAAATCTAGAAAATGGATCATTCATTGGTGGTATTCATTGGGTTAACTAGACAATATTAAAATGGTATAAGATGCAGGGACTCAACATTTTTGGTCATAGTATCATATCAACTGAAAACAAAAATATTGCCTGTCTGATTCAACGTGAATTTTATTTTTGAATTACTTTATTTAACACTAGTTTCATATTTTTTATTTTCAGTTACAAAGTTGTTCACTATTGAGGTTCAGTCGTGCCCTTCACCAGGATATATGTCCCTCACCAAAGTCTCCATTTTCACCCCCACCTTCCCTCCACCTGCCATTGGGAGCACCCAGTTCTTGTCCAATGTATTTCCAACTATCATTGTCATAGTGGTCCCTTCTCTGCCCTAACTGTAGCCCCCCACTATTTATCATGAGCTTCCTAGCATGAGTGGTCCTCCTGGCCCTCATCTCTATTGTCCCAAGATACCATACCATACTATTTTTTTTGTTTTTATATTCCACAAATGAGCGATATTATTCCCTCTAACTCATTTTGCTCAGCATAATACTTTCCCTATTTATCCATGTATAAGCAAATCTCATGACTTTATTTTTCCTAACAGGAGCATGGTATTCCATTTTGTAAATATGCCATTGTTTCTTTGTCCATGCATCTGTTTTTGGATACTTGGGTTGTTTCCAGATTCTGGCTATTGTGTATAGTGTGGTGATGAACATAGGAATGCAGAAATCTTTTCTGCTTTGTGTTTTTGGGATCCTAGAGTGGTATTGCTAGAACATATGAAAGCTCAATTTCTAGTTATTTTGAGGAATATCCATATCATTTTCTAAAAAGGCTGAACCTGACTTCTATTCTTTAACATTAATTTTTCTTTTCTTGTCCTTTTTTAAATATATATAAAGTTGGAGTAAACTCAGTTCTCCATAGCAATGCTCATTTTTAGAATGAGAACAAGGTTCTGTGTTTCCTGAGTCTTCTACTTACCTGGATTTCAAATCTCTTGTAACCTTCATGTTTTCTCTGCCATCCTAGACAGCTATGTAAATTGCTCACTACTTTATTAAATTAACTTTTAGACTTTTGCAACACTCTTGGAGAGCCACAAAGTTGAGTTTTAAGACTGTTAACAATATTAAAGTTTGGAATATCTGCTCTGACTATAAGAGTCACTTAAACTACTTTAAAATATACTTATGAGACTAGCAATAGCTAGTTATGGGAACTATAGCAATAGCATATCAGGTAAGGCTTTTGCATGTCTCTCACCAGAGTTTAATACGTGGCATCCCATCTGGTATCCTGAGCATGCCAGGAGTAATTTCTGAGTACAGAACCCATGAGCACTACTGGGTGTCATCCAAAAACAAACAGAAAAGTAAAAAAAATGCATAAAAACACACAAATATAAACATATATAATATTTATATATTGCATTGACTTGACTTAAGTCATACACTTATTTATATTGATCTTGGTTAGGGTCTGGGTTTCTTCTATTCAAAAAGGTGTCAAGCAAGAAATTTAATGTGTCACCACTTTTTACCAAAAAGTTGGAAAGTTCTAGTTCATACTGTTATTGCGATTTTATCCTTGATTCCATAAACATCAGAGAAAATATAATCATTAAATAGGTTTCTAGTTTTCAAAAAGCTGCTATCACCAACACCTCACAAGAATCATGAAGATTTCTAGTAAGATTATATAGTCTGGACGTTGACAGTATAAGACAGACCAATTTTTTTTTAAAGGCTCTTCAACTGCATCTTCATAAGACTTAGGAATTTTGGTTTCTTTCCTGATAGTTAGTTATCAAGCTTCTTATGGAATTTCTATGACCATGTATGCTTCCATGTTTAGGGTGCAGTCACAGCAAATTTAGTTCCATTAATTCTAGTTGTAGGAGTTTTCTCTTTGCTCTCCAAGGCAGAGAGCAGTTTGGAAGGGGTCTGCACATGTACCCCAGAACATAGTCTGCCTGCCTTCATAGAGCTCCTGGAGACAGTTCCAGGGGTCTAGCCACTATCTCTCAGGAAGGCTTCAAAGAACATGCGCCTGGAGCCAACAGCCCAGCTCTGCAAAGCAGCCTTCAGCCTTATCCTGTTAGCTGGTTTGTGCTGAAATTTTTTTGTGTTTGATTCTCACCTTCTATTCCCTCAGTGAAAATCCCATTATCTCTAACAGCTGTGTGTCAAGAAAAAGGCATGAATCTTGTGTAACAATAAAAGGATACTATACTTGTTTTTCCAGGTAGCCTTAGGCAAAAACATTTTATCTCACTTTCCTCATTTAGAATATAAAGACTTAAACTTCTTTCAGAGACACTTCTGAATGGA
The DNA here is from genome assembly GCF_024139225.1 of Suncus etruscus. Classification (NCBI taxonomy): domain Eukaryota; kingdom Metazoa; phylum Chordata; class Mammalia; order Eulipotyphla; family Soricidae; genus Suncus; species Suncus etruscus. The sequence continues at coordinate 56,090,146 of NC_064859.1, read as the reverse complement.
ATTAAATATCAACAGAAAAGAAGCTTAGACTATTTGTTTTTTTAAACATGGGTCCCTCCCAATGGTAGAAATTTGTCACCAAAATATTACTTGCAATTTATCATTTCTAGATAAATTCATAAAGCGAAAGAAAACCAGGAAGGTGACATACACTGCGTAAGCTTTGAAATTGATTTCAGAAGCATCCGCGCTCACTACAAAAGAACTTCACAGTTTAATTAGGATGGCTCAAATCCAGTGTCTATATTTAGGATAAGCTGGAAATTACAGTGTAGAAATGAGAATCATCCAGCAAGTCTAAATGGGAAGATGAGGAGAATCTGTGGAAAACACACACACACACACACACACACACACACACACACACACACACACACACACACACACACAGCTTTTCTCAGCTAACCGTAAAAGTTAATAACTTTTGTTTTTTACTGGACACAAACTGAAGTGATCTTGGGGGATTTTAGTTCAATTGAAGAATGAGCTTTAACTTAAATGCTTTCAATGTGAACTTTTAAATCTGCCCTCATTCAAATCAGGCACACTCTCTTTAATACCTGTGTTATCTGCTTAAGCACAGATCAATTTGGCATTTAACTTATACCATATCATAGAAGCCTCATTAAAATTCTGAATGTATATAAACATATTTTATACCGTTAATATTTTGGCTTCTTTTTGTAAATGGTTGGCAGAGTTCTCATGGCACTATATCATTAATTCCTTAAATATTCTTGTTTTCTTTTCATCATTGGTATATCATCAAATAAATTAGTTCAAACCCAAAATGTGACAGAAAGAGCCATATGATTGATTTTTTTTTCACTGCAGGAAATGTTTTCAATGATTTTGTACAAATTATATTGGCTTAACATCCAATAATTTGTTAGAGGAGCACATGGTTATTTATGACCATAATTACAATGTTTTGGGATGTTGAACAGGATAGGGTGTTTTTTTTCCCCCTTACTCTGTCTTTGTTGCAGTTAGTTACCTGGGCCTAAGTTGAAATGTGCTAGACAGCTTTTTCCTAAAAGCTGTTTAAATGTTTTAAATATATACTCAAAATTGTTAAGAAAATCAATCGCTTATGGGGCCTGAGAGGTGGCACTAGAGGTAAGGTGTCTTAGCTTAGCCAGGAGTAACCCCTGAGCATCAAATAGGTGTGGCCCAAAATACCAAAAAAAAAAAAAAAAAAAGAAAAGAAAAAAAGAAAAAAAAAAAAAGAAATTCAATAGCTTTTCCTTGGAGCTGACCTAAACATCTAAGATGTTCTTCAGCACAATAAGTGTGTAGCCAGAGAGAAGCAGAAAGACACTAGAATTGAAGAGGAAGAGGTAAAAATTCCTTGAAAGTATAGTGATTTGCTTTGGCTTAATTTTAAAATAAAAGGATGGAAAATTCAAGGTAAAACTGCTCTTACCCAATTGTCACTAATGATCTCTGGTTTAGAGCCTACATTTGCACTAGCTACATGTTAGGGATGATGTTTCCCTGATTTATTACTATTACAATACTTCAATCATTGAACCACTCTACTATCTGTCTAATGTCAGTCTCTCATTCAAAAGGATCATTCAAGTTTTAAAATAGCCTGAAATTTACTAAATTTCAACCCCGAAGACCCAGTGTAATTAAGTTGAGCTTGCTTGCTTGCATGTTAATTTGAATTAACAGCAACTACATTTCAGGTATGCCAATTAACTCATTCAATCCCCGGAATGTTACTTAGGGCTTGGGATTCATATTCCACAGATGAATAAACTGAGATTAGGTATTATCAGTACTGTGCAGTGTCTTAATGAGAAACTTTACATGGGTTCCAATATCAACCTTGCCATTCCCTCTACTGGACCAGACACTATTCAATGTCTCTAATGGATACAATTTAAAAAGCTCTATTCTTCGTTCTCTGATATCAGGATTAAAAAAAAAAGTGCATATATTTACCTGAAACTATTTAAGCAGTAGAAGGATGAAATCAACAAATTTGATTGCAAAATTTTCCTGTTTTCATGAACACCAGAGTATTAGAGATGGGATTGAAAGAGGAAGCCTCAGTTTCCCCTTGTTCCCTGTTGTGATGAGTTCTATTTTAGCTGTCTGCATTACACATTTACAGTTATCCACAAATTCCTAGGCTCTCACTGAGACTGAAGAAGTTCAGTTTTTGAGGCCATGTATTTTGCCTCAGGCCTTGGGCTCACAGGAAACTAAGAGAAGGGGCAAGCTGGGGAGACTGTCCCCACCAGCACAAGTGGGAAAAAAAGATTAATTTTAGCAATAAAAATGGACCCTGAATAATGGAGATTATCTGGGAAACAAATGGAGACCCTCTAAACTTTGATCAGAAACACTGAGTTTTCCTATATAAACTGGCAAAAATCAAGCCATACATAGTCCTATACTAAGTTCCTTCCTTCCCTGCCGAAGAGGTGGTTTTTTGTTTGTCTGTTTGTTTGTTTTTTCAGTAAACTTTTCTCTTTCATCTCTGAATCTGAACATTTTATTACTCAAAATTTTCCTTCTGGAAAACACTAAAAAAATCCCTGAGAACCAGGATCAACACAGATATCTGCCATCACCACTCCTGCATCAGTATTACCCAAAATAAATCTCTTGATCTGCTCTCATTTTCTATCAAATTAGCTGAAACAGTCTAAATGTCTTAATGCTATTTTAACTCAAAATGAAAACATTTCTCCTCCAATCAAAACACCCTTGAATGAACTAATCTGGAGGCGAGCTGTTTGCTTCTTGACAAAACAAGTAGACCAGGCCATTCAAATCTTATTCTCATCCTCTTGAAAGCACTGAGCAGACTGGGGAGGTGGGTTGGGCTGAAGATGAACTCCAAGTCGTCAGCTAACTACTCCCCTTGCTCTGGCTCAAGGGCATCAGGGACAGGCAGAGGATTTAGCTGAGGGATGAGGTAAATTACAATGTAGAGACTCTCTAAGAAATTCTGTGCCTGACACTGCCATCAGGTGGTCTTTCCTGGTAGAGGTTTATTAAAATAAAAACAAACACCTCCTCCGAGGTTTTCTTGCTAATGATCAGAATCTAATCCAGTCTCAGATCTATCATCAGTTTACATGCCAAATGACATGGGAGGATTCAATCAGCCAAATCTAGAAAGCATGAATCTGCAGGACAAATTACCCGTTTCTTTCAACAAATTATTGGTGGAAAGGAAAAAGGAATGACAGTAAGGGAAGGGGAAGACCCTCTGCAAGAGACATTTGAGAGAGAAACTTGTGAAATAAATGCAATACAAATACTTATGTGATATTGATTTAAACAAATCATTAGTTAAAAAAATATGAGGAGGATGTTAATGAGATGCTTTATTAGGCTTTTCATGTGGGGGTTGAAAGCTAAATCACCAACACCAAATGGTTCTAATAGAGTCAAGAATAACCCTGAGCACTGCAAAGTATGTACCAAAGCAATAGCAACATTGAATAGAGACTAGTCACTAGATAATATTAAAAAAATGCTATTTAATTGCGACTACTAATTTTTATTGAGGCAACAATGGGATAGGGACTAGTCAGTAGATAATATTAAAGAATCGTTATTATAATTGTGACTACTAATTTTTATTGAGGGTTGGTAGTGTTATTATATTTATTTTTAATCTCATCTTCATCAATTAACAGGCCAGAGGCACTCTACATACTGTATATGTATCGATGATTGAATGAGGTATCAAAAATTGGTTCAGGGGTAAATGGAATTAGAAATAAATAATTGGAGATTGGAAGAATACCAGTTGTCTTGTGGAATCCAGGGAATGAGGACATGGGGAAAGCTTTTACTGTTTCTTATATGTTTAAAAACACACCTAAAAGGGGCTTTTGTTTCTTTGGGCCCATGCTAAATTACAGGGGAAAAATTATTGTAATTTTTAGTTAAATATAATATATAATATGTTTTTACTTTTTGCAGGGGCACAATCAGGCTCTGCTCTTATCACTCCCCACAGGTCTCAGGAACCACAATTGGCCAAATGTAAGGCAAATACCAGCTGTACTGACTCTCAAACCAAAAACTAAGTTCCAAGTTTTCTGCCTGTAATGTTGTTTTTTATTTTTATCTGTTTAGCTTTCTGACCACACCTAGCAGTTTCAGGATTTGGACATAAATTCTTTGTTAGAGTTATAGCCACCTTAACTTTGGCACTGTCTTTCTGGCTGTACTTTATTCATCTTCAGCAAATTTTATCCATATGGTGGCAAACTTTGTCAAAAAAGTTTCTTGTGCTTACTATTTTTCTCTTCATACATAGACATATATATTCACTGTAGCAATTGGTATCCCATGCCTACGTGTGTTATAGTAAAAATTATTCTCAAATCCTATAAAAGAAAGTTGGCTTGTGAAGCAAAAACTTTGTGAATGCTTAGACAATTACACTTTAAAAGTTAAGGAGCTTCAAGTTGTTTTGCCTTTTCTTTTTAAAGCCATCCTTCAGTGAAACACTTTATATTTAAATTTAAATGTAAATATAATTGTAAATATATATTCCCCTGTTGATTTCTTTTTTTTTGGGGGGGGTGCCACACCTGGTGATGCTCAGGGGTTACTCCTGGTTATGGCTCAGAAACTGCTCCTGGCTTGGGGGACCATATGGGACACCAGGGGATCAAACCACGGTCCTTCCTAGGCTAGCGCAGGCAAGGCATTATGCCTTGTGTCACCGCTCTGGTCCCTCCACTGTTGAGTTCTATGACGAAAACTATATACACTAGTTTCTAAGGTATTTTTCCTCTTTTGTAAGCTGTTATTGCTTAGGGCCTGAATGAGAGAGAATACAGCAGATAGGACACTTGCATTGCACAAGGCCTAGCCAGGTCGAAACAAACCCCAAGCACCAACTGCAATCCTCAAAGGAATGATCCCTGAGCACAGAGACAGGAGTAAGCCTAGAGACCCACTGAATGTAACCCCAAAACAAACAAGCAAACACAAAATTTGTAGTTGCTTAAACTTATTTCAACATATTTTTTCCTCACATGGAGGGAAGCAATCATCATTGACAATGAAATAACAATAGCTGAACTCTAAAAGTCAAATTAACATTTTGTATTCAAATTCCAGAAAGGTAACATCTTCACAATAGCACTGTCTTTATATTTGCAGGAAAAGAAAAAAAAATATGTCTGCGTATTCTCTTAAAATTGGGTGGCAGTTAGCTTGAACTTTCTGGTTTCAATTCCCTAAGAGCAAGAATGCCAACTATAGCACTATTTGCTTATTAAAGGTTAGCACTCTGGAAGATAAGATACTTGTCAAACAGAAAAAAGTAGCAAAGATATATTTACAGTGTTGTTTGTTGTTGTTAAGTAAAAAATGTCTCTAAAGCAGTAGCTATATAAACATTTCTTTCCAAAAATATTTTTTACTTTTGTGCTCTGTATTTCCTTAAGGCCAGTAAAAGTGAGTCTTTAGTGAAAGTACCAAGTATGATCAGAGCATTATTAATCTCCCTGGTGAACGATGCCTTTTCTAAATAGAATTTTTGGGTCTTGGGGGTAGATGCTAAATAGGAATTGCTGGGTCATATAGATATTCAATTATTTATTTTCTGAGAACTGTCCACAGTGTTTCCAAAAGGGCTGAACCAGTCAATATTCTTACTACTCCTGTGGAAAATGAGGGCTTTTACCCCCCTACACATCCAAGACAATATTGTTTATTTTCATTCTTTGTCATGTGAAACAGGCTTATTGGTGTGAGGTGGTACAGCTCATTACTGTTCAATTTGCATTTCCCTGATGAAGAGTGGTGCAGATTACTTTTAATATATCTTTTGGCCATCTGTATGTCTTCTCTGAGGATATTTCAGTTCCTCCTATCTCCCCATTTTTCCTTGTTAGAGTTGATAGTTTTTTAATTGTTAACTTTAACAAGTACTTCATAGATCTTGGGGATTAACACTTTGTCAGTCTTGTAAAATTTACCGCAGCTTTAAGCATATACACCTTTATACAATAATAGCATAACAATATACAAATTGGGGGCAGTCTAGGCACTACAACATGAGGTGTCAGGTAAAATTACAAATCAGGTATACTCACTTGACACTCACAACTGCCCTCTTCCATGCACACACACACACACACACACACACAAGCAAAGTGAATGAAGGCTTCTGTCTGTGATGACTGTGTCATCTCTTGCCTGTCCCATTTTTCCTAATTGAGGGGGTTCATACATTTTAGTCTCTTTGCTTGAAACAGTCCCCATCTTGCTTCATGTGCCAACTAGTTCTTGGTATCAGACTGTCAGCCAAAGCTTCTGTAAGCCTTTTTTTAAAGCCCCAATGTCCCTTCTCTGGAAGAGATAAAATTCTCTTTAACAATTCCTGGGTTTTCAATATTTATTGGTAGGAAAGATGAGTTTGTTAATTAAACTTCTCTCCCACTAGACTGAGTTCTAACACAGAATAAAACTGTCTGTGCTCTCCATAGTTGGGTATAGCAAGTCCTTAATAGGAAGGAATGATGAGAATCCTGCAGAGCAGACCTGGGAAGGAGTTTACAGGACAAAGTGCTGGTTCTTGGCAACTGTAGGGACACAAAAAGAAGCAAAGAGGCAACAGTATCTGCAGCTTATGCAGCTCTTCAACCCTTCTCTAAGCAAGCTTTAAGTGTCCAATCTTCTCATCCCTACAGCTCTGTCAAAGAGCTAGAATTGTGATGATTGCTGCTTTATAAATGGGATTATTGAGAGCACCGAATCCTAACCACTAGACCACTAGGGAGGTTGATAAATGGGATGTTTGAGCCAGAGGGAATTGTAGTGAGCATTCAAGATTATAAAGCTAGTAAAATACGAAGTCTTCATGGATAATCTAGGGTGAGCGCTGGGGACTTCTCTCTCTACCACAGTTCCCTGCTGCAATGAGTCCTACTAGACTCTGGGTCTCATCTGTGTCTTCACCAACATGGCTGCAGGTAAATACCCAAGGCTAGAGACCTAAATAAAAAAGAAGTTCTGTTCTCCATGGGAGAGTATATTATATGCTTATAAAATAGTACTACATGTTAATAGGAGTTCAATAAATAACTGCTAAATGAGCATGAGGAAATTCAATCTAACCTACTGCCAAGTGAGGCCTGAAATCTAATGGCAAGATTTCTGTTCATTTGCAAGAGGTCTCATGGAAGAACTTTATTCTTTGAAGAAGTTTCATTACTCTTATAAGAATACTTGTTATTAAGCAAGAGCTCTGCAAATTTGGACAAGTGACTTAACCTCTCTGTGTTATCAATAATCAGGCTATTACTATGAGGATTGAATAAGAAAATCCACTGGAAGTAACATTGTACAGGCACCAATCAACTAGTCCCTGCCACTAGGACACCAACACCCATGCACTCCCTGTGCTGAGTTTTTGTTAAATCACTGGTCCTAGTCCAAGTCCTGGTGCAAGTTCAAATGCTCTAAGGACTGAGCCACTGTCTAGAAGGGGTGAATAGGAGCAGCTGCAGGTATTACTTTCTCATTTCCTAGGAAGCAAAGACCTGGAAAGTCACCTTTGAAAGTCACATTTGCTCTGCTCCTGAACCTGACTAAATCTCCACACTTGACCTCAGCCATTATTATTTTCCTTCTCAGGGAAGAGACAGTACTATCCCTTGAGTGGTCAGAGAGAATAATGAGCACAGTTAACTCTTAGGTAGCATAAGGAGAGGAAACAAGGACATTCATGGCAGCAAGAAGAAAGGAACTGGTAAAGCAATGAGCACTTGGGTCTCAAACGCTGGCCTTAAGGCAATGTTGAAGGGGTGTGAACACTGAGTCCTTCCCTTCCTGGTGCTTCCCTTGTCTTCCTTTGTCCTACAAACACAATGCACAGACCTCTTGCCTGGGATGAAAACAGAAGCAAGGCAGGCCAAAGCAAAAGTCAGACAGAAGGAAGAAAACATCTTTGGCCTAAGGCTTTGACCTGACTCCAGCCTGGAATGACAGCTCTTTCTCCAAGCCAGAGGATCTGGTAAGCAAATCAGGCCTACCGCCTGGATACAATTAACAAACAACAGACTCTGGGAATTTGTATGCAAATGTACCCATAATGCAACTTTAGTTACTTCCAAAGGATAATTAAAAAAAATACTCATGAAGGAGTAGAAATATCTGAGACAAGGTGGCCTCTACTGACCACTAGGTCACCCTCTTGGTTCCTGGTCACAAACCACGACCCATTAATCACACTGACAGGAGCAATTACAAAGCAGACATTCTACAAAGGGAGCATTGCTTTTCCCTGCTACATGTGAATGGATGAAGGAATGGATAATTGGAAGCATTTTTGGAAAAACAAATACTATACTCCCAGTTTCCTTTAATTATAAATATAAGCAGATATGCATTTCCTTCATTCATCTAATAAATATTTATAAGCCATGGTTATAGTAGGGGAAAATTTCAACAATAAGCATTTAAGAATCAGTGAAAATAATTTAAGCATTAAGCATAAAGAGAAACATGTTCAAAAACAAAAAACAAAATTTAAGACTTGCTCTAAACTTACGAGTGGTTTGCATTGGGAAGATGCACCTTATCCAAGTAGACAGGTAAATGGTGAGATCTATAAAGCACATGTGATCCATATTCAGGGAATGGTTTATGCCAGTAAGTGGTCGACAAATTTGGAGGAAGGAAGTATTGTTGATGCTTGATGAAGTTTCCAGAAGGGTTCAGGATTTTGAGAGACTTTAGAAACAGAAAAAAGGAATTTCATATATGAAATGGAATGGAATTTACTAGGAGTCTCCTCATTTTTGAGAAGAATTAATGAAATGACATCATCAACAGACTCAATCACAATAATGTATCAGAGGATGCTCTGTGTGCACTAACAGACAGATTCACTTTCGTGGCTTGAATAAAATGAAGTGCTTATGGGAGATATCAGGGTACCTTGGAATGGTAAAGAATTGAACAGGATGGGCAGATATAGGGTCTTAATTTTCTAAATGCAGCCATCATCAACAGAAACAAGTTTTCGTGATGTTAGTCTCTGTCTCTACTTAGATCTTACAATCTGTGGGTATACCACATCTGTGTGTCTGCATTGGGTTGGAAACCTGTAGCCTGATTCAAAAGCCATGGGCAGGAGCATGGCAATTATTATAATCTATGCATTTATCAAGATAATTCATGAAGGGACATTAACTGTCATCCAGGCAACCAGCAAGAAAGAAGAAAGTTCTATTCTAAGTAGACACTGGCTAGTTCCCAGACATTTTGCTATGTGGTGAGATCACTTCATTATGAAGAGTGGCTCCCAAAGATTTCCAGCTAGCACTGACAAAAAGATGTGTGCCGCTGATATTGTATTGACTTGTTGCACACAATGCTGTAATCATGGATTAGGAAGTCAGGAAAGATAGCCTGGATTTGATATCTGGGATCCCACCCCACCCATCATATTCAAGAACCACAAAGGCAAAAATAAGATTAGTGAAAGAAATCTGCACTCAAAGGGAGTAGTGTAATGTTTTATAAATGATGGTGCCCCTATGCATCTTTTTTGGATAGAGAAAATTATGATAAGGAAGAGGCAGGGGGAAGCTCAAAATATAAGGCTTAAGGACAGAATCAGTGAGAGAAAAAAAATACAAAAAAAGTAAACAGAACAGAATATTGGACCTTATAGCTTTTATTTTTTAGTCCTAGAAGATGTCTGAGCAAAGACAGTGGTGGGCTGAATCCCAAATAGGATAAACTGGTTCTCTTTCTAGAATTGATCACTTAGACATGTATGAACTATATCAATTCCAAATAAAATAAAATATTTAGATTTTAATAAACTCTTAACAGTATTCCCATGGTGCCTCTGGATTCAGATTTAACTTGCTGTACTTACCAAGTACTTTCATTAATATCCTTTTATTTGACCTTAACAATTACCCTGTCTTAAAATTGAGCCTCAAAGTTTTAAATTATGTGACTTAATCAAAGTCATGGAGAGAAAGAAGAGCGAGATAGATCCTAAACACAGATTTTTGGACTCCTGAATTCTTTTCATAACATCAAGTTACATCCCTTACTTAAGAAAGTACAAAGAAAATACCTATGCAGACACTGAGCAAAAAGAGCACCAATGAATTCAAACAGCAGTCCTGGCAAGTCCAAAGCATCTGGGAATAAGCAAAGAGGTAAAGCTTTTTGTTTGCCTTCTGCGATTCGGTTCAAGGCCACTTCTTACTTGGGACTCAGCTTGCTAAAGCACAGCGCCTCTCGTTCTGTTTTAGCAATTCCACAGTGACCCCTGCTGGGAAGGAACAATTGCTCAGCTTCTGGTTCCCTGCTGGAGAGCTCCAAGGCTGTGTGGAGGGCTTCCAGCCAGGGGGAGGTAAAGGACCTGCCACTGCTTCCTTTCTACGGGGAACTCCTTAGGGGACAGGGCAAGGGGCCTGTGAAGTTCTACCTGGATGGTTAGTAACCTGGTGCTGGTCCCTGTCAGATGGGGGATGAGCTTCAGCAGACCTTTAAGGAGCCAGAAAGGGCAGAGATGAGACAGCGGGCACTGTCTTGTCACTGAATCTGTTCTAGCAGTTCTGTCCTCTGCCACCCACCCACCTTGACCCACTGCATCTTCTCTGCGGATCTCTGCAGCATGGCACTTAATAGCAAAGAAAAATAAAAATAGCATTCCCTGCCATAACTGAGAAGACGAATTCCATGGAAAGTGCCAAAATGTTTGCAAAAGCAACACAGACAACAGAGTGCTTGCATATTTCACCAGGCAGGAGAGTAATTTATGGGAAGTATTTTTAACCGTGAGAAGTGATAGGGAAAACCACTTACATATAATGCAAATTGAATATTTTACAGTTATGCAGTAGTAGGTCTGGAAAAATATTACAAAAATTGTGGGATTGCCAACAGAGAAATCCTAAAATTGGAGCTCCTGTACCTGTGCTTACTTCCCCTGGACATCATCTGACTAGGAGTTTGGTGCTTTCTGGAAAAAATCTGCATTTTTTTTTCTTGAAAGGATGTGAAGGTATACCTTGTCAAATAAATGTTCTTTATTACAATCGCCTTTCTTCAGCTTTTTTTCCTCAGCTCTCTATAATGTGGAGATGACCTGACATCAACTCACAGTTGTGCAATCTCTTTCCAGTCTCATTTTTTCAAACCCAGATATATTTTAATATTTACTTTAGCATCTGTTCCATATGAGGTAGACAGTCCCTTCAGATTATACTGTCATATTTATCAAATTTGAATCCCTTCCTCAGAAGAGTTAGATTGGAATCAACCATCTTAGATTCTCTCTGGAATGGGTATAGGATGCATTTCTAAGTAATCAAGAAGATTCAGTGTCATATGAGCAATAACTTTGAGTCTCCCCTTGCCAGCTGTGCCATCTGTCCCCATTGACCTAACACATCATTCCCAAGGACCTGGCTAATACCTTAAACATTCTAACTAAACCCTAGAATTCTGCCCCACTAAGGAGGAAAAAATTATGGTCAATGCCTCCGGCAAATAGACAAATCCAAAAGACTCAGGCCAGCCAGAGCACTCTGTAGGATCCTAGCATTCTTCCTAAAAGAAATTCTAAGAGCCTTCTAAAACCTCTACACAGACTCTGTTTTCCTATAAAAACAAACCATATTAACTTAGTCCTTTACTAAGTTCCTCCCCATATGGTGAGTTTTATTTTTTTCCTCCTTTATTTTCCAATAAACTGTTCTATATTCTAACTCTGAGTCTGAGCATCATTATTGCTCAGTATTCGCATTCTTAAAAACGTTGGAGAACCTGGGAACCATGAAGGACCTCAGAGACCCACCGACTCGGCTCCTGCATCAACTTCACACGTAGGTCACACTGTCCCCTGCAGTCATTACAGACCCAGGATATGACTTTGTCTAGAGGTGTCCTGCCCCAGTTTTCAGGTGTACTCAAAAGCCATTTGAAAAGTTCCTGAGTGGCCAGTGGAAACATTTCTTTATAGATGACATGAGCCCTCTAGTGGAAATTTTGGAAGTTACAGTCCTTGTTTTTTTAATTTTGGAAAAAGCTGATAGGGTTTCTTCTAGCTACCATAAATTACTGCTTGCTAATACCCATGTAAATCTCATTGTTTACTGCATTTTCTTTTCCACAAATGTTGTCAAATGTCTTTTCCTAGTTTGTATCACCTGGGAATATTTCTCTATTGCAACCTCTTCATTCTTACCACTTGGATACCAGAGGCTTAGTCTGGATGCTCTGACTTTGTCTTCCTCTCTGTTGGAGATCTTGACTTTCTGACATCACCATTTGCATGCTAAGAATAGTAATGCCACACTTTCAGTAGGTTAGGTGGACTAACAAACACTTCTCTCTGAACAGAAATATACACAGAAATGGACCTCTTCATAAAAATCTCATTTTCTAATTTGCCTTCTAATCAGAGATTCAACTCCTTTGCATATAATGATGTTTCAATATATACCCTATGGTCACCTGGTCCCATACCTCAGTCATATTTGATACCTACATCTCTGCTCTTACAGTGCCCCCAAACAAATGGAAAAGACTCATTCTGTCAGGGAAAGGCACTGGGAACAGTAATCATTTGCACTTTAATAGGGATGATATCAAAGTGGTAAAAGCAAGGATTCATCCCTGGATGCTCACTTAGATGTTTTTGCAGTAGTTGTAAATCAGTTATCCCCTTCCATTCTGAAACTTTTCCTCAAGATCAAAAATCCAGGTTGCCTTTAAACAATGTTCCTGTTCTCTTTAAGATCCTAGGAAGTAAAAAAAAAAACAACAACAAACGTGGTACCCCTTTTTATAAGTTGTGAAACAAACATAATTATAAAAATAAAACAAAAAAGTGCAAAGGTTAGAGAGAAAGTGGTACAGGGGTTAAGATACCTAATTTGCACATGGCTGTTTCATGATTATATCCATTGGATCCATTGAACACAGCTAGCTGTGATTCGTGAGCACACAACCTAAAGTAAATCCTGAGCACTGCCCCTAATGTGACCCAATTCCTCCCTGTCAAGCACACACAAAGAAAAGTTCCAGTGACTGAAGAACTCACAGTCAAGTGAAAAACAAAACAAAACAAAAATCATCAAAGAAACATAAACACAAAAACACAGTACTATTTTTCTGTGCTTTATGAGGTATTACTGATTAACTTCTGGGTATATTATATAAAAATTTAAGAATAGGCCATTGCTGAAAAAATCTCCTGCCCTGTGCAAAGAAGATCACAACCAGACTACTGTTGAGTTTCTTGGAAAAAGGAAAGCACAGAAGAACCAAGTGTGCTAGAGGCGCTAACATCCCATCAGCCTCTATTCTGCTGTCTAATCAAGTGTTCTGCTGACCCGCTCTCAACTGTAGATCCTAAGGCCTCTTTAACTCCCAGGTCCAGCGTTGCTAGCAGCATGTCAATCAGGTGGCTCTATAAAGATGTTACTCGTTTCCCCCAAGTCTAACTGAGATGTCTGACAGCATCACCGACATAAAAAGATTTTCTAACTTATGTGTCTAACTTATGTGTGTCTGTTCTGACACCTTAAATCTGTCATTGATTTCAGGAGTCCTAATGTTTTCAAGAGCAGAAAGAAACTAGTCTACTCATAGCAGTAAATCATGATTCATCAGTCAATGTGTACTGTGGCACTTTTGTATCTTTTGACTCACATTAAAAACAAACAAAGAATCTTATTTTTTTCTATGAGCAGCTTTATAATTCTTGACATTTTGTGAATTACCATCCCTTAAATTGGTGATGCTTAGCATTTGTTTTTAAATTTGAATTGGGTGGAAACTAAAGTTCAAAGAATTCTCTATTGAGTATTTTAGAGACAACCACAGGGTATCCTAGAATTGGGTGTAGAAACTACCTAAGGAATTTCTGATATTGGAGGGAGGTCCCATAACAGAGTTCTCATCTGTATCCTGGACTTATGCACAGGGTAAGCAACAAATTTCAACTGGAGAGTTTACTAAGTTTACTCAAGCATGTTAAATTCAAGATAAGCCCCCTGTCTTTAAATCAGAGCATTAAATAAAATGCATTCAAAATAAACACTAGATCTGAGACTCCCAGAATAGCCATTATAAAGGTTATTTGAAACAGGGCCATCTGGACTCCTCATTGTAAAGTCAAGGATTGTGCACCTTATATTAGAGGTCGATCTTGACATAATTGACAGCTGAGATGGATGTGACAGAGAGGCCTAAGCTGACACAGGCTTCCGTGCTTGTGTCTTAACTATATGATTTCCAATGAGTCCTTAGATATATCTAGAATCAGTGTCCTCTGTAGTTGAAGGGGGCAAGTAATAGCACACAAATGCACAGTCTCTGACCAAGAGACTATTTGACTTTCCTTGCTATATAGGACAATTTGCACCAATTATACTATTTGTTCCCAGACTCTCTAAACTTCCTTACACTTTTCTATGAGATAGAAAACTTAATATTCGCTCTTTTTTCATAAAATTGCTCTAAGTGTTAACAGAGATCATATTTTTAGTACTTAATCTAATATCTGGCATATACTATGCACTAAACCATTTAGTAAAAGTAAAACTGTTGCACACATTTAAGTATTTTGTGGCTAAGGCCACACCAATTTGGGGTCATGGATTGTTCCTTGTGGAACTTGGGGGCTATGCATGGCTGGAGATCGAAAGCAAAGCTCCCACATACAATTCATGTGCTCAAGATCTTTGCACCATTACCCTAATCCTAGACAGGTTTCAGAATGACCTAAATCTATATCACTGACACCTCAAAATGCTGATCAGTGAACTTCACTGTTGGTGAGACTGCAAGATGATACAGCCACTGTGGAAGAGGGTTTTCCAGTTTCTATAAAACCAAACTCACTCATCATATAATCCAGAAACTGTGCTCCTTACTATTTACCTAAAGGAGCTGAAAACTTGTCTACACCAAAACCTAAACACAGATGTTTATTGCAGTTTCATTCAGAAATACCAAAATTTAGAGGCATCCAAGATGGCCCGAGTAGGTAAATATATTAAAACAACTCTGATATTCCAGGAAATGTAATATTAAGTACTACTAAAAATAAATACGCTTTCCAGAAAAACAAGGTAGATACATAAATGAAAGGAGTCAGAATGTAAAGGTTACAACAAGATTTCCCTATTGACAGTCTGGAAGAAGCAAACTATGGAAATAATAATAATGAGATTGCAAGCAGAGGAGAGATAACTCAGTGGATCACAGAGGATATTTGGGGAAATGTGTGATTCACGTGGATACATTATATATTTGTCCAATTGTGATGCATTCTGCATTACATTGAGTGACTTCACTGGGTCACTCTGACTTTGGGTGATGATGGTTTGGTCAATTAGGTTCATCATGTATAAATGCACTGCTCTGGCAGGGCGCAGTGTTGGTAATGAGGGGGCCTATGGGAAGAAGATTAGGAAAACAGGGAATATAAATTGATATACAAACTTTGGACCCCTACTCAGTATTGTTTTCACCCCAAAACTGCACTATTTAAAAAGCTATCTGTAACTACTCTCATCTAAAATCCTTCCTAGTTTTGCATTTGATACCAGATAGAATGACTCTTGACTGAAGCTGAAGTTGACAGAGTTTCTGTGATGAATTTGCAGAGCTCTCCTCATTCCAAGCACTGCACTGCACATTTCCACAGCACGTTTTCTTGATTTTGGCTTTCCCTACGCTGTTAAAAGTGTTGAGCCTTTTCTACCCCTTCGTCCCCCACTATGACTTTGTGCGCAGCTGATTACTATTATTACACTTAATTTTCAAAGGAGGAAACAGGCACAATGGGACCTCATCTAGGAGGTGTTATTTAGGCATAAATAACACCTCAGGTGAAACAGGTGAGGCATCATTTGCATCTTGGCATTAAATTAGAAAGACGCCAGGAATATTTTATTCCTGAAATAACAGCCAGCAACTGAAAAAAACCAGAATGATTAACTAACGTTCCTTGGCTTTCATAATCACTTGGTAATAAATTCTGAGTTAGAACCATCTGCATAGAGACTGGACAGCACTGAACCCCAGGGGTCCGGAGTCCCTTCTGCTTTGAGTGAATTGAGTGTTGAGGCAGGTCAGCCTATCTGAATCCAGTAACTGACTCAGCATCATCACAGTTGCACCATCTCGACAACTTCTTGAACCTTTCTCAGCAACATTTCATCAGTTCATCAAATGTTTTCCAATTTGTGGAAATACTTGTTCTGAATTGTTTGCCTCCCAAGGACTTCAACACAAAAGATAAATGTGAAATGTTTAGATAAAAAAGAGATAAGTCCTAGATTTTAACCAAATTGGTGCTTCTTTCTTCAGGTGGATAACTGTGCACAAAAACTCATCTAGAGGGCCAAAGTGATAGTCGAGGGGTAGGGTACTTGCCTTGCACATCGTCAACCCAGGCTCAATCCCTAATATCTGATGGTCTCTCAAGAACTTCCAAGACTGATCCTTAAGCACAAAGTTAGGAGTAAGCCCTGAGCACTGTCAGTTATGCTCCCATTAATAGATTAATTAAATAATTAAAAATTATGACTAAACATAATTAAGCTCAAACCAAACTAGAATTGGATTGACTCATAATGGTTTAAATAGCCATAGTATTATTAAAGGTATATTGAGAGCTATATACATTGTTTGGTCAGAAATGATAGAACACAATTTAAAAAATGTAAGAGTAATTATGGTTTCAAGTATTGAATACTTTTTTAAAGTACATACGTTCTATTTAAACTGTACATTGAAAGTACCAGTTAAAAGAAATAGCTAACTTACTCATTAGCAATCTTCCTCTGGCCTTATCCATTGTGTGTATTAAGTTATACATTAGCATTAAGGATACCATAGCCAGTAATGGTAGTATCAATACCTGTACCCATAATGTTTGTATCACATTATAGGAGACACTGAAAAGAGAACATCATCTCTAGGAAGAATTCTTACCTGAAGCTTATGACTGCCAGCTGTCAAAATATCAAAAAAACTAAAATGAGAGAAGCTTGCCAAGGTCCTTAACAAGAGCACCTCTAAGTGTCAAGGTCATAAAAGACAATGGAAGACTGAGGAAAGGTTGCAGATTGGAGTCACTGCAATTAAACTTAATGTGAAATCCTCCATCCAATCCAGGAACAGAGAAAGGCAGTGGAGGAAAGATTGGTTAGATTCAAAGTGTGACATTCAAGTTCGGGGCAGTGTACTGAGGTTCATTTCTTGGAAGTGGTATTGCAGTTTCATAACAGGCTAACACTGGAGGATAGAGGTAAAGGAGTGTGTGGGAGTTCTCTGCTCTATCTTTGTTCATCTCTGTAAGTTTAAAGTATTTTCAAAATAAAAAGGGAAATGGGAAAAAAATTACAGTTCTTTCTTCTCCAGGTCGTGGCCATAAATATTCCAGGGAGGATAAAGCTAGAAGTGCTTGTGGTTCAGGAGAAATCTATACAAAGCAACAAAATTAACAGGTTATTTGAATAAGAAGGTATATCTGTAATTGATTTATTCTAGTCTGTGAACAAAAAACTGGGAGTTCGTTTGTGAGTTCCTACCAGCAATCTTTTATCTGTAACCCACCACTCCTCCTTTGACCTCCACCTGCCTGAAAAAGGGAACTCCTCCATGAAATCATAACCGGTTCCAATTTTTGTGTCAGCCACTGCAAAGGCAATGGCTCTTTATTTTTACACTGTTCTCCTGAAGTATGCCATTAAAGGCTCAGAATAATAAAGACTGCTGTCATAATTAAGCTCCGGGATGTATTTCAAAGACTCTCAGACATTCGAGATGAGAAAGACCCAGCAGGTCATCCAAAGCCATCTCCTTGCCAGAGCAGGATGACTGTGTGCAACTTGGCAGTTCTGTTATCGGGCTATAAAAATTCTAAATGATTCCCCAAAATTACCACATTGTATAAATTATGATAAAAAAGTTTACCCTATTCCTGGTTAATTCTTGAAGAAGGGGGAGAAGTAAATCACTAAATAGATTTCTAAAAACAATTACTGTCCTACTTAGAATATATTTTACAAGGTGAAAATGTGGTTATTTTCCATTCCCTGTGACAGCCTGGCTTATTGTTATGCAAGAGGGGCCTCTCTGCATCTGATCATCTAAAATTTAGCGCTGACCCCAGCTGTCCCTCACACTGTATTAGAAAATGTGGATTGCAATAGTTCCAACTTATCCTGGCATATATATGTATATATACATATGTATGTATGTATGTATGTGTTTTATATATATATATATATATATAT
Source organism: Suncus etruscus (assembly GCF_024139225.1). NCBI lineage: Eukaryota > Metazoa > Chordata > Mammalia > Eulipotyphla > Soricidae > Suncus > Suncus etruscus. The sequence goes on along the minus strand of NC_064859.1, from coordinate 56,071,865 downwards.
ATATATATATATATATATATATATATATATATAAGTTCTGGACTGGAACACAATTGTATACAATTCTGCCTTTGCTTCAGATTTCCTAGTACAAAAAAGAAACCCGGAAAGGACTTCAAATATAGATACTCAAACCGCTGTTCTTTTCAAGTTGAGTAAGGACTTCTTCTCAACCAGAATCTAAAATTCTTGTAAATTGCATAATGATATAGAAACCTGGTAGAACATATCTATCACAACTACAATAACAGAAGTAGGAGCTCTTTTCAGTGGGTAGAACTTGAAGGGAGATTGAGGCGAGACTGAAATGGAAAAGTTTAGAATGAGGCAGGAAATACATCCTTCGAATATGTTTTGACTGTGTAGTGTGGAAACTCAGCAAAAATAAGAAGATAGACAGATAAAATCCAGAGAAATATATGACCAACTCATCCACCAAGAGCATATCCACAGATGTTTGTCTGCTAATCTTCTGTACTGGGCACAAAGAAGCGAAACAAATTAGATTGAGGCAATACTTCATATTTTGTCTTGGGTTTCTGCTACTTCCTTTTCTCTTGAGTCTTTTCTACTATATATCTCACCCCTGTATAAAACAGCAAAAAAAATATCTGTTCTATGTGAGGGGAAAAAAAGAGCATTGTAGCAAAAATTATGCTTAATATTTATTTCCAAGTAACCATGTTTGCGTACATCATGTCTGCAATTGGTCATGGTAGAAATACATTAAGAAGCATATCCCAACAACCAGAAGTTCTTCATTTGAAAGCCTTCATCACTCTTCTTTTAACATGACTGCATGAAAAATATACACAGGCAGGACCCTGTTTACAAATGGTTTGTGTTCCAAAACTTTATTTGTCAGTTGGTTAAAATCTACAATATGCTTTACAGAGACCCACTCCTGTGAACAATAGCTTATTTCCCAGGGCAGCCTACAAAAGCCTTTGAAATCGTAATTAGAGCTGGTTTCATGGCCTTGATCAGCTCTATCTACAATATTCTTACAACCTAAAATGCCGAAATTGCCATTAATTCACACACCATTAGAGCATATTGCCAGCACTTGTGAACTGAATTCTGAATCCATAGAGTAAGAAAGGTCACTGGTATGAAATGGATGTCAAAAGTTTATTATTCATTAAGTCTAAGGATTATGGTATAGAAAATAATAGGGGTTTAGACTCATGAAATTAGCTGCAGTTAACAAGGCATCTACATGACTACAACAAACGGAAGACAAATTAGATGTCTCTAAGAGACAGGATGAGCACAGCTGAGTGAATCATATAGTAAATTATCAACTGGCGCAGCTTTCCTGATTCTATCAATATATACAAGCATCATGAACATATTAACATATTTCCCACTACTTGTCAACTACCATTCTTGCAAGTAGTATGGATGTATTTATATGACGTAAATAACTTATACTTGGTCAGATGGACTGCCCATAGAGTTTCCTTTTGTATTTTTGTTGAATACTTTTGGTTGTCTAAATTGATACACAGTCTGTGTAGTTTAAATGGGGGAGGATGTGTTCAAGCAAAGTATGTGTTTGTGCTAAAAGAGAAAGTCTCCGCAAAAGCCAAGAAGGGTCCCCTTAAAGACCGATGGCTCCTGGATTCTGGAACTGAAGGCCAGAATTTGTTTTCAGTCACAGCAACAACGGCCTTGGGATCAATGACAACCATCTGGCATTCATAGGATGACTCTGTTCTGTCCATGTGGGTGGCTTTCTGACATACTGGCAACGATTTCCATGTGCTTCTAATGGTCTCCATCCCCTTTCCTTCTGACGGCATAAGGCTCATTCCTGCATCTCTCCTGTTCCCCTGATGACTGTTGATGGGTCTTTCAGGCTTCTGCCTCTAATTTTTCCTAACACTCTCTGGTACATACCAGAATAAATTATTGAGAAGGGTAGTAGCTTGGGAAGACAGAATAGAAAGGAAAAAGCTGACTACCCAGCTCTTGACCTGGGTTATGAGCAATTGGATTGTTCAATATTCATGATTGTACCAGGTGTTCTACCATATACAATTAGCTCTACCAGTCCTAGAACATATACAAGGTACTTGCTCCCTCAAAATTGTACCAAGAGCCAGCTCAGTGACATTGTTAGCACCTTATCTTATGCGAAGTCTTTGAAAATGGCTCTAGCTAAATAAATTTGTAATCAAGTTTTCTATGCAGATGAAGGAACTAGTATTGACTGCTAATAAATTTTTGCTACCTCATAAATTCTATTTCTTCTGGGAACTGAAAAAAAACTTGCTCATTAGTATATTATAATAATAAAAATAAAATAAGAATAATCAACAAAAATATAAAAAAAAGATGAAACCTAGTGTAATTGCTAATTTCTCTCTTCCAACTCTTTAAAGGAATGACTTCTTTTGCTAAATGACCATAAATAGGTCACTGAAAGAATATTTAACATAAATATTTTCATGGGCTCCAGTTCCTGCTAAGTCACTGACAAAAGTGACCTTGGTCTGAGTCATAGATCCACAGCAAAGTGATCCATTTACTTCATTCAGTCATTAATTTAGCCACAATTAATTGAGTGCTCGCCATGGAGACTTGGAGATAGGGGCTATCTGCAACACTCCCCTTACCTTGACTATTACTTGGAAGACTTAAAGACCATGAGCAATAGGCCATTATGGATCAGGAGCAGAGGGAAGGTCAATATCATGACTAAGTTTTCTGATAACTGCTTTACAAAGATAATTGTGATAAACTCCTAAATTAACTGGTTATCTTGTTGTCTAAGCTTTCTCAATAACTCAACTTCACAGATAGAAAAAAAAGAATGTATTTCCTAAAAAACATATAATAAGATGAAATAATAAGTAAATTATAGTAGCATATAGAATCAGTATCTTTATCCCTATTTTCCTATAAAAACTATAAATTCTACTAGTTTGTTTCCCCAGTAATACTTTATAACATGTGTGCTGAGATGCATTTAACACTCTTTGATCATACATAGTCTAGAGATTTAATTCCTTTCCTCTGGTCTAATAGCTGCCTAGTGTCACATATCCTAACCAAGTCACATTCCAAAACATTTTGATTTCTCTAATCCTAAAACCACAAATCTCTGTTATCGGTGTACATACTAGCCAAAGTTTTTTTGAATGTTGTTTGTTTGCCTGTTTTTGAATTTCCTGTGAAATATAAATATTGAAGGCAAAAAGGTGAAGCTTAAATCTGTTTTTCTAATACTCAACACACCACCATGCTTCCAAATATTATTTGAGGCATTCTTAGGCTTAGGCAATGGCAAATGGTTTCTTTTTAAGAAACAATCTTTCAAGATCAATGACATGCCAAGTATTTCTCATGGAAAAGATAAGAGAGACAATCAAAAGGAAAAGCTTAGCTTCTAGATAGTGGAGAAGCTCAGAATAGAGGTTCTTGAAGCTGGGGGATATTTTTAAATTATTCACAAATATTCCATCTACCCTTCACATGTCATTTCAGTCCATTTAGACCTTTTTACTTTTAGAGCTTAGAAACTCTTAAACAAATAGAGAAAGAAAGAAAAACTAGTGTTTCTTGTAATAAAGTCTCACAGACTGACAATTCAACTGAATTTCTCCTGTGGTAGAACAAAATACTAGTCCAAAAAAGACATAAGGGAAACAATAGTATTACTAAAAAGGAAAAAGAGGATCATAGAGATCAGGCCTTCACATTCAATTTCAGAGAAGAAGACCCGGAGCTGCTTTCTGTTTAGCACAGTGTGTACCAGTTGGAACATGGACGGCGAACACTGCAGTGCAGTAATATGATCTGTGCTTTAAATAGCTGCCAAGTAGCCATGTGGTGGCTGGCAGCAGCTATGTGTTGCGATGAGAGCGATCTGTTTCAAAGTAAAGCCACATAACAAGAGGGTAAGTAAAGCTGATGTGCTAGGGAGCCGGTTTTCATTATCTTTCTGTGTTTTCTTTCTTACATATATTTAAATGGATTCCCCATTTCAGAAGGGCACTAATTCAATTTGGGCTAGGGCAATGGCCAACCACATATAGAAACTCAACAGAGTCATTTCTGGGATAACTTCTTGAACAGTTGCTTTCTGTAGAGGGGCCATACCATTGCTACTACAACAACCTCCCCACACAAGTTTTTCTTGCTCTCATCACACTTCTGGGAGCTTGCAGAGGCAGAGAAGTGTAAGATATTCCTTAAATGATTTAAGGAATTAGTACAAAGGAAATGGCCCTGGAAAAAATGATATACACTAACTATGGAAAAGTGAAGTATAAAATGGATGGGTCAGAAATTATTTTAAACAAGGTTATTCAAAACCAAACAGCTGCTGGTGATGTTAGAAACAGCACAGTAACAGTTGATAATATTTACTTTCACTTGGAGAGAATCTCTGATCCACAACACCATCATCAACATGTTTCTGTCCCACATAGACAGTGTGAGGCAGAGAGAAGTAAGTCAAGTTTTCAAGGTCAAAGGAGGAATGGTGGAAATCATATTACCCTGTATCACTCTACTGATATCTGTCTCTCACTCTTTCTTTTTTCCTTTTCTTCTCCCCAAAATGGCATTGAGGGAATTGTGTTAAAAATCAATTACAGACCAAGAACTCCATTGAGGAGTTGGCCCAAATGTATTATTTGGATTAAAAAAAAAAAGGCTAATAGCTTTTCTGTGACTACACAGGTAGGTTTTGAAGACTCAGAAGTTCATGATTTCCCCAGATATTCAATCAATTAATCTCTGATAAAAAGACAAGAAATGCAAAATGGAACAAGGAAAGCCTCTTCAACAAGTGGTGTTGAGACAACTGGTCATCCTCTTGTAATAAAGCAAACTCAGACCTCCATCTAACACCACACACAAAGGTCAAATCTAAATGGATTAAAGACCTTGATATAGGCCCAAAACCATAAGGTATATAGAACAACACACAGGTAAAACACCCTATGACATTGAGACTAAAGGAATCTTTAAAGAGGAAACAGCATTCTCCAGACAAGGAGAAGAAGAGATAAACAGATGGGACTATATTAAGCTGAGAAGCTTCTGTAACTTAAAGGAAATAGTGCCTAGTATACAAAACCCACCCACAGAATTGGAGAAAGTAGTCACCCAATACCCATTAGCTAAGGGGCAAATATCTAAGATATACAAGGAACTGACAGAACTTAGCAAGAAAAATAATCTAACCACATCAAAAATAGGGAGAAGAAATGAACAGACACTTTGTCAAAGAAGAAATACAAATGATCAAATGGCACATGAAAAAATGCTCCATATCACTAATCAGGAAGATGCAAATGAAAATAACAATGAGATACCATCTCATGCCACAGAGACTGGCACATATCACAAAGAACAAGAACAATCAGTGCTGGCGGGATGTGGGGGAAAAAAAAACTCTTATTCATTGCTGGTGGGAATGCCCACTAGTCCTGACGCTATGCAAAACAGTCTGGAGATTCCTCAGAAAACTGGAAAGTGAGCTCTCATATGACCCAGGTATACCACTCCTCAAGATATACCCTAGAAACACAAAAACACAATACAAAAATCCCTTCTTCACATCTATATTCATTTCAGCACTATTTACAAAAGCCAGACTCTGGAGACAATCAAGATGTCCTTTAACACATGAATGGCTAAAAAAAATTGTGGTACATATACACAATGGAATATTATGTAACAATCAGGAAAGATGAAGTCATGACATTTTTCTTACATTGATGTACATGGAAACTGTAATGCTGAGTAAAATAAGCCAGGGGGGAGAGAGAGAGAGGAGAGAGAGAGAGAGAGAGAGAGAGAGAGAGAGAGAGAGAGAGAGAGAGAGAGAGAGAGAGAGAGAGAATAATCTCACTGATCTATGGGTTCTAAGAAAAATAAAAGGCACTATTGTTATAATGCCCAGAGATGAGGACCAGAAGGACCAGCTCAGGATATAAAGCTCACCACAAAGAGTGGTGAGTGCAATTAGAAAAATAATTACACTAACAACTACCATGACAAGGTTAATGAGTGTGAGAAGTAGAATGCCTGTCTCAAAAACAGGCAAGGGGTAGGGGAGGAGGGAAATTGGGGGCATTGGTGGTGGGAATGTAAACTGATGAAGGGGAGGTGTTCTTTGTATGACTGAAACCCAAGTACAATCATGTTCGTAATTACGGTGTTTAAATAAAGACATTAACAAAAAAGTTCATGCTTTCTTTTTCCCTCTGTAACTGAACAACAATGATATTGAGAAAAAATTTATTTCAGAACAATCTCAGATTGCTAAAATTCCAACTTTCTATTTTGCCATCAGTGTCATGATACCTTAAAGTGGTTTCAGACTTCTATTTCCTCACACCAGATTCCAGGTCACTGAATTCACTGGGCATGTCACAGGGGCCTTGACATACACACCAACCCATTTAACGCATGAAGTCCAACACTACATCAAAGTAAATGTAGTCAGCAGAGGATTTAAAAGCAGCTCACTCTGTGCAATTTGGTTTTTCATTCATGCAACTAATCCAGCATGTAGGACTAACCATTCACAGAAATCTTTGGTATGTTCAAGGTATCTTTCTCCCCTTCGCTCTTGGGGAGAAGTTGACCAGTATCACAGAAGGAGCTTGGAGATGTGATCTTAGACAGGTTCAACGCCCCCCCTACAGTTTCATTTTCTCAACCCTCATGGAATTATTCTACTAAACATGTAAAAGTTCACAAGCACATGCAGGTGCTCAAACATCAGTGTATTTGCCATTGTTAATACTGTCTTAACTTTCATTCAGTGTGACTTTAGACGGCTCTATTTTTCCAAAATTATTTCTAACTTTCTACAATGTTCTAATTCACTATGCTTAGGGAGGATGGTTGTCATTATTCCTCCTTTTTGAAATATGATCACAAGGAGAAGAGCAAAATATCACAATAACAGGAAATAGTGGATCTTCCCACTATCTTCAGCATGTTTATGAACTATGCTAACTTCTCTGTTACTGAAAAAGCAAAGATATATTTTGGAATAATTAAACACAAGTATTAAATATATCTAAATTAAATATTAAATATTGGTAAGTTGTTTCTGCTTATCAGTACTTCTTGCATTATCTAATGAGTATGCATTACAATGGAACAGAAAACACACCGAAGAATTTAAAGTATTATTTAGCTTTATTCTTCCCTATTGTGTCTGTGAATAGGCAGATAAAGACCTTGGAAATATTTCCCTAAAAATTTAGTAGTGAAAAGTGCAGTTTTTGTGATTAAGAATTTATAATGAGAGAAATCATATTATAAAATAAAAATATTAATTTGAAACAACTTGCTGTGTATTAACAATAATGTATAATAATATAAGTATTAGAAATAATGAAGTATATTCAAAATGCTCTTGATAAATCAAAAACTACACTATCTAGGGCAGGGGTCTCAAACTCACGGCCTGCGGGCCGTTTGCGGCCCTCCATACAAAATTTTGTGGCCCTCGGCCGGCCTTCAAATATCGCAGTATTCGAGATTATTCGCTTATAGAATAATCGCATTAGTAAGAAAAAAAATCACATTAAACATTCGCATACCCTTAGCAGTTCCGTTCGGGGTATGCAAATGTTTAATGCGATTTTTTGCGATTTTTTTTCTTACTAATGCGATTTTTATTGCGAATATTCAGTAAGCTAAATCCCTTAGGCGGCCCTGCCTCACCCGGTCTTTGCCTCCTGCGGCCCCCAGGTAAATTGAGTTTGAGACCCCTGATCTAGGGGTAAGAAAGATAGCACAGCTTGTAAGGTACTTGCTTTGCATGTGGCCAATCTAGGTTCCATCACTGGCAGCCCAGAAGTTGCCCCAAGCACTATCAGAAGCACTAAGACTAAGTGCAAAACCAGGAATAACTTCTGAGCAAAACCCCAGTAAATAATTGAATAAATGGACTCTTCAGTAATTAAAATGAAAAGTATGTGAGATGTAACATCACTGTACATAAACTCACCTATGAGAATGACCTATATCAAAGTCAAGCACTGGTTAAGTTACAGAGAAAAGGAACCTTGTATAACTGCTGGTAGAAATGTAAATTGGTGCAGCCTCTATGAATATTTCTTTTAAAATAAAAATGAAAATACCAATATGTTCAGAAATATAATTCCTAGGCATTTAACAAAGAATATTAAAGCAAAATGGTATTTAAACTGGCTATAACTATAGTTGCTTATTCACAATAGCCCAAACTTGGGTCGACCTAAATTTCAGCTAAAAAGAGCTATGATATGAAATTTTCTTACTTCTTAAAGGTAAAACAGAAGTTATGACATAAATAATAAAACACTATTTAATAATTTAACTATTTTAATAAAACACTAGTTATTTAAAAAACAAAGTAATTTTTAATGTTAACATGTTAATGTCACACCACCTGTGTGACATCATAGATAGCCCTTGAAATTATTCTGGTAAGTGAAATAACTGAAGGAGATAGAAAACAATTACAAGATTATTTCATTCATATGTAAAATATTTATAATCAAAGCAAATGAGAATACAAATATCTCAACCTGTTAGAAAAAGAGAGTGGTTATGTCAGTAGGGAAAGGGTAAGTGATGAGGAAGACTATTATTCTTATAGTATGATAGAACTATAGTGGCAAGATGCTGATGAAGATACAGAAAGGTAGAAGCTGTACTCCTGCTATTTTGTAATATTGCAAAAAATACAAAAATTGTGGCAAATAAATAAACTTTTGTTGAACTTAAAGGAAGATAATTTTAATGCTGATAAATTAACAATTTTTCAAAATGTTTCTGGATATTTTATTTTCACTAGTATTTATATACTTCAGTTTCTTTTTTTTTTCAGTTTTTTTCTTATGATACTTTTTCAGTTCAGAAATATTGGATAACCTAAAATAAGTAATATAGAGTCCAGATTCAGGACTTGGTAGAGTATATAGTATGTTTCTTGACTGATCAGTAATAGAAAAATTGAAAATCCTTTAATACCACAGAAAATTCTTACTGGCACTGTTGTTATACTTTGTGAGTGCTATATAAATCTTAGATATTAGCCTTTTATCTGTTCTATTTTTGCTGCTATTTTTAAGCACTTAGTAAAGTGTGTTTTTTTCTTATTTCACCACAGTTTCTTTTGCCATGTCAACTTATTTGATGTAGTCACTTTTGTTATCCTCCAAGGTCCATATTCTAAAAAGTTCTGCCTCCATTTTCTTTAGTGTTTTTTTATAGTTTTTAGTCTAATCTCCAGGTTATTGATGAACTTTTAATCAATTTTTGTGCTTGATTTTGACCTATGAATCCAGTTACATTTTTTTTTTTGCATCTTGATATCCAATTTTCACAGCACAATTTATTGAAGAGGTTTTCTCTTATTCCACTTCACACATCCAGCTCCTTTGTTATAGATTAACTATTCATAGATCTGAGGGTTTCTCTCAGGGTTTTTCAATTCTATTCCACTGGTCTCATGTCTATCTTTATTCTGAGACCACCCCATTTTGATTACAAAACTTGACAGTACAAAGTCAGGAATGTTATACCTCCATTTTCTCCCCCTTGGAATGTCATTGACTATTTGGAAAGTTTCTAGTCCTCATACAATGATTGGTAAGAATATCTGTATCAGCCTGTATGAAAAACAGTAAACAGATTTCCCAAGTAAGAATAAAGCTTACTTATGACCCAGCAATTTTACTTTTTGGCCTTTATCCCACAAATTTAAAAAAAAAACTTACCACATTAATTTGAAAAGAATATATATACCTATGCACACAGCAGGTACATAGTAAATAGCTAAGATAAGAAAACAACCCAAATGAACAACCACACTTGTTATGATATACATACGTATATATTAGTAAATTAAATACTATGCACCCATAGAAAAGATAAAATCATGCAATTCGTTGCAATATTGATTATATTTTTTGTTAAAATAAGTCAAATGGAGAAACTCAAATACAAGATTATTTTTCTTATATGCATAGAGAAACAAAAGAAAGGAATAGAAGGTAAGAAATGATAACAAGTCATTGGCTCTTGATTACAGAATTGAGAATACCTAATAAAGCTAAGGTATGTAGGTGAGGGAGAAATGATTTAGTAGACTGGAAATAACAAGAGACATTGCTATAATATCTTGAGAAATTACATGAGTACAAATTTATTTCTATATCATAGCAATAAATAACATTTTTAAGAAAATAGAATGAGTAAAGATAGAAAATTTAGATACAGATTTTTGCTCAGTGATAGAATTCATTGACTGTATGTGTAAGGCTCTGACTGAAACCACAAAATAAAATAATAAAGGCAGCAAAATAGGAGCCAGAGATAGTACATCTGGAGAGATGCTTGCTTTTCACACAGTGAATCAAAGTTTGCTCTCCAGCACCAAGTATGATACCCAGAGATCCAACCAGCTTGATTCCTGAGCACAGATCAAGAAGTTAGCCTTGACCATCACCTAGTATGCTCAAACAAATAAATAACTAAAAATAAATAAATAAATAAATTAAATTAAATTAAATTAAAAACCCCAAAACAAAAGCAAAATACAGACTTGATTTTATTTCAACAGATGTGAACAATGTTCTTTCTTGACCTCATATTCTATTTTGCCCAAATCGTTGGGTGGTTCCCTGCTCACTTTCAAAGGCAGTTTCTTTAGATGTTATCCAAGCTCTTTCTTATTCCTTCTCTTTAACTTCTCAAGGAATTACATCTGGCTTCCTACCTACCATTATTCAAAAATTTCACTGTCTGAAAAAAATTCGAAGTTTCCATACCTGCAGGCCACTTTTCTTTCTCTGTTTTATTCAACTAATCAGCAGTACTACTAAATATCCAAACTCAATGCCTTCACCAAATATTTCCCTCTCGAAAATCCTTCATACTACCACATTTACCATTAATATTTATGTCTCGCTCTTGGTGGCCACATAGGAGTTTATGGGAAATACAATTAACTTTACCTTCTCCAAGGGAGTCAAATGAATGCATCAAAGGATGCATGCTGCTTTAGAAGAATGATTTTATTCAACACAGTTTATAACTGTTGAACAAATATTTGTCAATGGCTATCAGTTATTAGGCCTCAATTGCTAGAAATTGTTCAAAGTAATTATTATTGGAATTTCCTAGTAGACTGTAGAACCTGGCAATTAGTTCACATTTACCCTGGGTCTAAGGGAGCAAGGTCTCACACACACACACACACACACACACACACACACACACACACATCTTTCTCTGTCAGAACAAGATGCAATCAAGCCTTCTTACCAGAAAATTTAAAGTTCTTTGGAATGCTTGAGACAGAGAAAAACATAGAAAAACATGTATGTATATATACAAATAAATATGTCTTTCTAATTAATTAATATACAAAATATTTTAAGAATAAAATATTAAATATATGTATTTGGATATGTCTATTGACAAATATATTTTAAAGTAGCATTAACAAATATAGGTATGTAGATATTTATGAACACACAGCAGATATATTCATACAAACATGCATGTTATGTGTGTGTACAAGTACATATATGGGTATATATAGATTTGCAAATATACATATAAAAACACACAGTATAATCCAATTTCCTGCTTGACATCTCCTCTAGATATGGACACATATCTATAAAATTTTTGACAGATAATTCTCATATTTTGGGGCATACAGACAATCTATAAGTATCTCATCTTGGGTTTTTGTATATCCCCCACCAAAGATGAAGCAATTTACATAGGTCAATTTACAAAGGACTCCCACTTTATTACATTGTTTAAATACTTACTTGTTTTAACATTTTTATTACATTTTTATAATATTTATTATATTTATATAATATTTATATATTTTTCTATAATTAGTATAATATTTATTATATTATTTATTAGTATTTATTTTATTATATATTATATATTATATTATTATTTATTATATTATACTACTATCTGAAAGCTTTAAAAAAAAAGCCATGACAGAGTCTCTCTTTGGAAGTAATGGAAAAAGAAATTCTAAGGAAAGAAAAACTGAATTATCTTATAAGTTATAAGAATGATCTTATAAAAAAACATCTTTTTTTTTAGTAAATTGAGTCAAAATGGCTCCTGAATTTCCAGAAAACACACATATATATGCATATTAATTGTGGGTGGGGAGGATAAAACCTGCAGTCCTCAAAGTTTACTCCTCGTTCTGTACTCAAGGATCACTCCTGACAGAGCTCAAGGGACCATATGTAGTACTATTAAACCCAGGTCTTCTGTATGCAAGGGAAGTACCTTACCTCTGTGTTATATCTTCAGTCCTTGTATTTTTGCTGTTTGTCTGTGTATGTATTTTACCTTGTTGAGCCCTCATTCTGCTGAATTATAAATGGAATACTCAGAATAAATGCAGGAAATCAATTACGTCAACTATACTTTTTTTCATAAAGCTAATTTTGGTTTTTGTCTTTGTGTCAATCAGAAAACAATCAATAATTGAAGAATTAGAAATCATACTAGTGTATTTACTTGCCTTATAAGCACACATATTTATGCTGCATACTTATTTGTATTTATACATATATTTATTAATAAATTATTCCATTTTATCCAAATCTATATATAAATAGGCACACACATATTATATTTACATAAATATGCAAAATAGCAAAATCAGATATACTATATAAATCCTTATATCCAGAGAGGGGTTAATTTGCAAAGTGAAATTGTCCAAATATTCTTTTAATTTTCTATAGTCAGAGACTACACATGTAGGGGGAAACGATGCTTCTTAACCTTGAGCGGGCTTGTAAGTACATCCCCCTTCTCTTCCCTTTCAAACTTGCCCTCTACAATACTTTGAACCCCATCAACATTGGGCTGGTCCTAATGCTCACTCACTCAGGAAACTCGAAACTCTAACTGGATCCTTTTTTCTCTCAACATTCCCCTCTAATTAGAATAAAACTTTTGCCGAGATCAAGCTTATTGTAATATGTATGGTGTTAACTTCTTAAGCAAAATCCTTGATTTTAAGGTTTTTCTGTTTGGATAGCTTGGCCTTTACCAAATAGTTATTGAGAAAATGTCCTTCTATATTGAACACCAATTTTAAAGTTTGTTTCTATTTCTTCTCTTTGGTATGAACCCCTCCCCAGACCTGATGGAGTCCCACAGAAATTAGATTGGAAATCATGCTCTGACTCTATAATAAATTTGTTTCCACATAATCGCAACACACTGGTTCTTCTCCCCATTCCCCCAGCCCCTGCAGACCAGCATGCAGCTTGTTTTCACCAGCATCCGTATCTGTCCAAGCCTGCTGACTTCCTAAGTTCCTCTGAAAACCTATTCTGATACTTTCATTAGACTATAAACCAATTATGCTTTGAACTAGATACACACACAGTCACTAAGGAAAACAGCTGAAGTGACACTAAGAAAACAACTATATGACTGTTCTCTGAGAGATGATTTTTTTAAATTATCACATCTCAGATATATATTTCCACTATCTACTTTTTCTCTTTATTATACCCAATAATTTTTCTCGTTATTATACTCATTATATATAAGTATATAACACACAGGCATCTGTAGGTAGAAACAAATACTGACACTTCCATCATAAGCCTTATAATTAAATGTACTCTTCAAATTCAGTTTGTTACAAAGGAGTCATGAAGTAACCAATGACCAATAATAACATATCACAAATATGCAAATATATTTAAATCTAATCCTCAGGTCCCAAATCAAACACCATCCTTCAGATCTCTTATTTTTTCTGCCAGTTTCAGTGTTTGTTCTAGCTGCCTCCTGACTGAACAAAACCTACTGGACAAAGAAAAGCTGAAAAATTAGTCTTCTCCAAATTCCAAAAGGTATTCATTGCCCTTATTTTATTCTTCTAAAAATTTAGCAAAAAATATGTCTTATTTGTTAAACTGATAATTTATGATGCAAAGTAAATTTTAACACTTCATTTGGATACCTCTGTAAAGTAATCAAAACATCAAAAAGAGAATTCAAACTCTATTCTGTGTCAGAAAAAAATTTATGTTAAGAATATATCAGATTAAACTATATTTTGCTCTTTGCAGCAAATAGACTCACCTTCATTCCTTCTGTGGGTTGCTGGTAAGTGGGTTGAGAAATGTGTTTTAATTAATGCGAATGATGCATTACAGCTATGAAATAGTTCCAAAGTGTGGATCTATGTAAAAGTGTAGCACAATCAGACATTCAGCTAATTGCCGTGTGATAAATATATGATATCTGCAAGGCTATTCTAGAAAGTGAGGGTTACCATCTGAAATTTATAAATATTCACATCGTTACTAAAAGCAGCTTGAATGTTAAATTTAAATGACATATAACACAGCAGAAAAAGGCTCCATTCCAAAATTCTACAAAAAGGAATTGTATTTACAGATGACATGATCTAATCAAATACATGTAGCATCGTCTGGAAAACTTAATGGCATGCCATAACTTAATATCACAGTCAATATGCATAACAGAACCCATCATTATGTTTAATAATCAAGCCAAAAGCAAGGAAATAAATGAAGCAATATAAAAAGGAAACAGAAAAAGACCCAGGAAAGTATCAATCACAAAATTATTAATGATATAATTGCGATGACTTGAGGAACCAGTTAACCCCTGAAGCATTGTTGTTGTTACAGTTTTATTACAGGTCAGCCTTGTCATTAAACATGAAACTGTCCTCTTGGTTCTGCAGATACCTCAGACCTTTGCTATTCCTTCATAACAGTGGAAAGAAGGCCATTCTGGTGAGAGGATTGATGTTGGAATATTAAATTTCTGAAACAATTCTATAATGAACAACTTTGTAAACCACGGGAGGCAAATCAAGAAGGCCCAGTGAATCTCTGATAGGAACAGCTGGATGGAAAACATACTCTCTTCCATAGCATTATCTAGGTGGTCACTGTTGGTTCTCCTCTGAGCTGTGCCTTCACAACAGCTGTGGAGCAAAATGCTGCTCCCGGAACAAAGAGAACAAACTGAACTGTTCCTCTCTCACCCCGAATTCCCCCATGTCAAAGGCTTCCAAAATGCAAATACAACTAAGGCTTCTCAGATGGATTTGATTTCAATCAAAATTATTGCCAAACAACATCTTTGATATGCAAAATATCTGTAATAGAAAATAATAAAGAATTCTCCCCACTACTCAGCAAAATATTTTTTTCTGAAGGAAGAAACCTATAATTGTTTATCTACCTGTTTGAAAGATGAAGAAATCAAGGGACAATAGTGAATGGAAGCAAATGATCAGAAGAACTGCAGTTCGTAAAATCTTGGAAAAGTTAATATTTCAGAGATTTTAATAAAGCAAGGCTATTATCATCCTCATATGGAAGTATTTTGAAAGTTTGTAGCTAAGACCTATTAAAAGCACATTTCGTCAATAAATTTTCACATATTGGACATATTAACGACATAAGTTTTAAATGGCAATTTTTTCAATATCAAATAGAATTTTGTACTAAGCTAAGGTGCTTGTTTTTTTAAAATATTTTCAACATATCCCATATATAACTGAATCACTTTAAGTTAATAAAAACCAATCTGTGTAATGTGTAGTTTGGTGTACATATTTGCTACATCCAAATATATGTAAAAGAAAGGTACAATTAAATAAAATTAAGTAACCAAACCACTGCTGGTATGTGGAATAAATAAGTGCTTGTTCTTAATTTTTACAGTGACCTAATTTAACTGATGAGTTTGTGACTCCTACAGCAAGAACAATTGCTCTCTATTTTTAAATAATAACTAAATTATTCATAGGAGTCAGTAAATGTGTGTATGGATAAGAAAAATTATAGAGTAAATTATACTATAAATTTTTTCCATGACTAATTATTTTCCCCTCAAGTTTTTTAAAATAGCAGTGGATATGAATGCCAAGATGGTGGGTTTTAAAAAAAAATCTTGATTTCATCAAGGTTGTGGCATTATGCTATTATTAGGCCCTCAGAATTTTCATGCATTGGAGTTCAATAAAAAGAAGCTTTATTTATTTTCTCTCTAGAAAACAAGGATCTTTTCAAGCACTTAGATAAGATGGAAACATGCTGATGTCTGGATCAAGGCGAAGATTGTTGAGTTATAGAAAATTGCAAAGAAAATGGTTATTTCCAAGAGCAACCAAATAGTTATATCAACTAGTTTTACACTGGCATCACTGAAACAAAATGAAAGCATATGCTTCGTTTTCAAATCACTCAAGAGAATACACTGGCAATAGTCAGACTAGTGATGTATCTGAATATGTCGTCCAATAACTAGAAATAGTAAACCAGCTAACAAAGAAAAAAATATTCCTGCTGGAGCCAGGAAGAATGACCAGCCATATAGAACAGATGGGGTGAAATCCATGCAGTCTTTCATTTTCATGTTTTTGTAGCTTTCCATGTCTGCCACTGCCTGGACCCAGATAACATATAGCATCACCACCAGGGAGAACAGGATGCCTGAGAAGAATAAAACAGAAAACTTTAGCCTTCCTGAAGACATTTTCCCAAGAACATTGCAGTAGATTAAACATTTGCCTAATTCTAACCCTAATAATTCTAGTTAAATCACTTATTAGCATCAGATCCTTTATTACATGTTTTATAAAATTATTGTTTATCTTTAATTTCCAAAACATTGAGAGAAGGATTAGAGCAAGATGACTAGAACAACGGCAAGAACAGATGTGTCGTTATTGAGTATTTGCTATGTCCCAGGCTCTATTAGATACCTTGTACTTATAAGTCAGAGATCTTTGCTTAGTAGATTTCATTTTACAATATTTATTTATTCTAACTGTGTGCTTGACTTGGGATGAGCACTGTAGTGATTATTTCTTTTCATATATACAAGAAACAGGGGAAGTTGATACTACTAGTGCTCAGTTTCAGATCTGACTTACAACTTGTCTTTCTCACTATTATTATATATTATAGCCAAGTTAAGTACTGCCTCAACTGAAAATGGCAATAAAAATAAAAGCTAAGGTAATAACCAAACAAAAGCACAGATAAGAGCACTGACCTAATTTAAAAGACTATACTTGATTTAAAAAAACACTGAATTATATATTTTATGACTGATTCAGCTAAAGGAAATATCAAGCTGTGAGAATGAAGTTGGGGATTGAAAATGTGAAAGTCTGAAAAGTCATACCACAGGTTGGTGGGGAGGTGGCTAGAGAATTAACCCATTTTAGAACACTGCCTGGCATGTGGCCATCCCAGATTCAAGCCTCAACACACCAGGAGTGATCTTTGAGTACACAGCCAAGGGTAAGCCCTGAGCATAGCTGGTTTGCCCCTCCATAAACAATTAAAATGGAGGTTTGAGAACAAGAGCCTTCTTAATACACAAGAAAATGAAAGGGAAGGAAGGAAGGAGGGAGAAGAAGGAAGGAAGGAGGGAGAAGAAGGAAGGAAGGAAGGAAGGAAGGAAGGAAGGAAGGAAGGAAGGAAGGAAGGAAGGAAGGAAGGAAGGAAGGAAGGAAGGAAGGAAGGAAGGAAGGAAGGAAGGAAGAGAAGGAGGGAGGGAGGTAAAGGGAGATTAAAACCATTAACCATTAATTAGAAGGGAGCATCACAAATTATCAACAATTCCAATGTAACTACAATTCAACTATTCAAAAATTTGACTGGAACTATGAGTAGAGCAAGTATTATAATGTTGAACCCATAACCTCAACATGCAATGGCAAGAAGATTTTCACAAATAGAGAAATACAAAAATACCAGTAAGCTTCTACTTTTCCCCAATAATGGTCACTATAACAAGCAGAAGCAAATGTGGTCACTCCATTGAGCTGCAAACTTGGGAGTGTCTGCTGAGCTGATTCACTAGGGAATGAGTGACACTCTCCACATATAAATCACCAACCCCAAAGATTTTAAATTGGCCTGGAAGCAATATATCTTTGAGGTCACTAACTATTTGTTCAAAGTTCAGTCCAAACATTCCAAGGATCTATTATGTTCTATAAATGAATGAACTGAGTTGTCAGGTATAAAGTTTCCATGCCCTAATTGTTGGTCTTTCTGAAAGCTAAACAGAGTCCAATGGCTTGAAGCAGGAACATTGGCATACTGGCAGACATGAATAGGTTTTAAGAGTCCATTGAAATCCTCAAGTTACTTGTACTTCTCCAGTAATCAAAATGCTCTCACTCACTCACTCTTTCTCACTCCAACCCCTCTTTCTATTTCATCATTTAGCAAAGAATCTTGTAAAGTAAATATATGGATAATGGGTGCATAAGTATGTCGAGATAGGTTGGTATCACAACTTAAACGTTCTCACAATTATGATATAAGCCCTAGGACAACAAAGATTGACCATAATGCTTTACTAATAAGAAGCATATTTCTTACATGGTCTGGAATAGAAATGCAGAAAGTGGAGCACAAAAATGGAGCAAATGAACCATTGAACAGTAGCACTATCATGGGGAAATAGTATTAAGTCATAGCTGGGGAGAAAATTTTTCACAAAGCAGTACCTTAGATTTGGACAACAATATAGCACTGCCATGTGCTGTTTAGCAAATCTGTTTTCAGTACATTATTTTCCATAAATATAGAAGCAGTGTTCTCTGATAATGTAAATGCCTGACTTAGTTATTTGAATACAGTCATTTCTCTTAAGCAAATGCCTTTCAAACCTTTGTTGATTTTGCTTTTATCTTCTCTGAATCTTCTGAATCTCTTGTGCCCTTATATGCTTTTATAAAAAGCAAAAATTGGTTTTGTGAAATCCTGGTAGCTTTGAACATATTTTTTTCAAGAGTTGCAAAAATCAGTACTAAATTCAGATTATTTTATTTATTTAAAGAGATATCATAAATAATCTTATAAACAAGTCTTAATAAGAAATAATGAGCTTTCTTATTATTACCTAATAATATTATATAACAAAAATTATATTCTGAAAATAATAAATAATCACTGTATAACTAAACCTATGACTTTTTCATAAATTGAAGATCATTCCCCTAATTCAAATCATATCTTCATAATGATATTTTCCCTAAAGTTTAAAAGTATTTTCTGAACCATTCAGTTGTCAGTGTGTTATGAATGTGAAAGTTTTGTGGCTGTGTGTTTAAAGGGATAGAGAAGTTAAAGGAGAAGTATTTTTATCAAGAATTAATAATTTAGCTGATATGAAAGAAATGATTTGTTAGTTATGCCCATTGGAGGCCTAAGAGACTAATATGGACCAATAAAAATGAAAAAGTGTTTTAAAAAGATACTCTTCACTGCCTGAAAGTTGAAAAAGATATAGCAAGAACGAGTTGTATAGTGTTCGGTTAGAATTTACCAGTGCTGATGTATGAATTGGATCAAAAGATAGATTGACAAATAGAAGAATACAAAAATAAAAGTGAGTACTTTAAAATATGTCTGAAATGCCAGATCCATAGTACAGCAGGCAGGTGCTTTCTTTGCAGACAGCTGGCCAAAGTTTGATCTCCAGCACTCTATATGGTTCCCGATGTGTGTGGAGAGTGATCCTTAAGCACTGAGCCAAAGTTAAGCCCCAAGCTCTGCCAGGAGTGTCCCCCACTGCTTGTAATCATATACTCAAATATCATTTCTCTGTTATCTGAGAGGATTTTGAAGCAAAAATACCACAACTTCATGTTGCAATGCTGTTCCCATCTATGAACATATTGACTTTTTAATACAAAAGAGCAAGTTTTCTCAAAGAGTAAGATGAAGGCAGGGCTAGAAAGTATACAATGTTTCTGAAACACCTTGTTATACCAAAAATATGAAGTTATATGTTTTCAGAAAACAAATTTCTGCAGCTTTTCCTATCTAATCCTGAGGCAATGTGCTTGGCCATCAATGAAAGTGGCAAATGATATCTCACTGGATAAAAATATGAGTCCAGGAATCCACACCAAAAAAACAAGTAAATTAATCATTGAGAAAAAGCCTACCTCTACAACTTGCAAATGTAGAAGACATCAGTGAATATGAAGACACTATTGGCAACCATTTAAAGAATGATCATTTTCAGACAAAGAAAAAAAATGGACGCTGAAACTAGGATATAAAAATGAGTATAAAAATATTGTGTGAAACTAGGGTATAAGAAATTCTTATTTCCATAGATTTCATGTATCTTTTCCCAAAACCCCTATAATATGTAAAGAAAAAAAAAAACAATCAAAATCACCTTCTGCAAGTGATCAGTGCCAACATCATCAGTGCTTGACAAAAGGATGTCACCTCATGAGAAACAGTGAGAAGAATACAGGATCCTTACAAGGATATGGCAGACAAAGGTATGGAGCCCAAGTCCAGTCATCAGACAAACCAATTCAGAAACAGTCCAGAAAGTTAGAGGCCTTTACTCTAGTAGAAATAAAGGATTTGTTCTGGTTTGGAGACTCAGATGACACAATATTTTATGGAAAATATGATCCAGGAAGGGGACCTATTAAATAATTCAAATAAAAATTATTCATAAATAAATAAATAAATGTTTAAGCATTTATTTAAAATAATTATTTAAAATATTAAAATAAAATAATTAAAATGTTATTAAAATATTATTAGGATGTTAATGAGTAGGAGAAGTCGAATGCCTGTCTCAAATGCAGGCAGGAAGTGGGGGAGAAGGAAAATAGGGGGTGTTGGTGATGGGAATGTTGCACTAGTGAAGGGGGTTTTCTTTGTATGACTGAAATCAAATTACAATTATGTTTGTAAAAAAAAAAAGGAAAAATGTCTATCATGTCTCACAAAAAATAAATATTATTAGAAGGGAAATAGTTCAAAGAATTGGGTTGACATATGGTCTAAAAGGGAAAAAAGGAACAGAAAAGGACAGGGAAGAGGGTGGAAGGGAAACTGGAAACATTGATGGTGGAAAATGAGCACTGCTAAAGAGTGTAGCACATTGTATGACTGAAATTCAGTCATGAACAACTTTGTAACTATAAAATAAATAAAAAACACAGTAGATGCATGGACCTTGAATGCTGTCCCTGGCACCACGTGATCCCTGAGTTTGGCCCTGGTGATGCTCAACTTTAGCATCATTCCTTAGTACTGAAATATTATTCTGGTAAGTCAAGTCCCACCAAGAACTGTCCTTGATACCTTGAGTATCCCTCAAGTATACATAATTCCATTTAATAGTGAGGTATTAGCTCAAACTTAGCACTATTTTTTCTTCCTCTAAAATTATGGGAACAAATAGGTTTGAATTCATACACTCAGCTCAAGAGAGCAACTGCTCATGTCCTTATAAATGCTGCTCTTGAGATACCAAAGGATAAAAATACAATTTTATTTCATGATATTAGTATCCAGAAGAGATGGTCCAGTTGATAAGTGGAGTAAGGCACTAATATTACAGGTAAATGGGTACATCTTTCTGGGAAGGCAAATTAGTGCTCTCTCCTCATTTTTCAAGCACATTCACTTGCAACCTGGGTCAGATCCTTTCTTGAATGAATCATTTTGTATTTTGTTTTGAAGTTTATTCAGATTTACTTACAGAAAAGGTAGAAGTTTACCAAGGAATCATTCATGTCTTGCTGACTATCCCAATCACTGCTTTATTCAGTGGGAGGGAGCAGACAAGCTACCAAACAGTGCTCAGGATGATCACATGTGACTCTCCAAGATTCTCCTGGCCTGGCTGCTAGAGGACCTCACTACTAAGGCCTGAGGAAGCAGAACTACTAGGTGCTACCTAATCTCCTGATATTGGAGCTACGTAGCAATGCCTGGGCAGTCTTCATGGCCACTCCAGGGTTATACCAAGTCATGTTCAGGAAGTCATGATATCCAGGGAAGCCAAACTACATGAGGCACATGCAAGGCATGTACCCTGGATGATCTCCACAGCCCCAAACAATGTCATATTTAAATTTATTTATTTATTTATTTTTGTTTTTGGGGTCACACCTAGCAGTGCTCAAGGTTTACTCCTGGCTCTGACTCAGAAATGGCTCCTGGTAAGCCTGGTGGACTATATGGAATGCCAGGAATCAAACCCGGGTTCGTCCTGGGTTGGCTATGTGCAAGGCAAACATCCTACCACTGTGCTATCTTCCGGCCCCATCAGATTTACATTTTAAACTAAAATTTATTTTTCATTAAATGGTATAATCCTTTTGTTTTTCAACAAAACCTAATAAAAAATAATTCACTAGAGCTTTAGTCAAGTAATCAAGTATGGCTCTGAAGCTTATAAAGAGCTGTAGACATAATGAAACGCTAAACAAAAAACATGTTGGTCTTCTTAGTGATAGAGCACAGGAAACCCTTCAAGCCTATGATTTTGCATGGATTTTCTTACAAAGTTGAAAACATTCCCCTCTGAATGTCATGAATTCAATTTGGAAATGAGTTTGATTTTTTTCCCTGAAACAAAGGTCACACAAAATTTAGTCTCAAGTGGTCATTAGGGACACAAGTGCTAATGATAAACAATGTGGAAGCAATCACAAGGTGGAAACAAAAACAGAAGAATTTTCTCAGTGCCAAGTCACAGACTGAGAAATAAAACTGTATGCTGTCAATATTTCACAGAACATGAATGGAAAAAGAAGGCATACCTTAAAGATTTTTCTAAGCATATTATAGAAACCAGATTTCAAAACACATTCCTGGGGGAAAGTTGACCACAGAAGCGAAAACTTTCTTCAAAAAGATAGGCAAATGTCCAACTGCTATAATCTTGCTTAAAAGTACATATTTCTGGATTCTTTTTAAGTCTTTTGGAGTTACTAATAGTGATAAACTTTTAACTGCTTCTATGTAACTGAATTGACTAAGATATGAGTGATATGCATTAGCCATCTGAATAATTATCAATTGGTTACTTGAAAAGAATCACAAATTCAGAACCATTCATTGTCCTATTTCTTTTTGTGGGGGGTCACACTCAGGGTTAATCCTGGCATTATGTACAGGTATCATTCCTGGTTGTGCTCAGAAAAACATACGCTGTGCCAGGGATCAAGCAACATGCAAGGCAAGTGCCTTACCTCTGTGCTATCTCTCTGGCCCACATTGGTCTCATTTAGTCAGGCTTCTACACAACTTCAAGGGAAAGTCATTTCAGCTTTCAATGAGCATAAGAGATGCCACCAAATACTGCAGTACTCAAAATTGTATTATGTACCAAGTTATCGTGAAAAGTAAATCATAGCTGAAAAACTACATCTTTTCTCTACCTAGAGAGTGTACATATTCTAGAGATAAGGTTTCACCACACAGTGACACCTATATAGAACTAAACAGTAATTTTTGTAAAAATTTAGGTATAATATTTCTATCTTGTACTATATATTTTAATTATTATGTCTATTTATCTGTACTGAGGATATCTATCAATATCTCTGATAGATGCATATTGGTATAGGACTAGCAAGCAATGCTTATAGATGTTAGGAATAATTCAATATACTTGCCAGGTCAATTTTCAGAGTATGAAAATGAAGTCTGCTATAGTTAATAGCCTAGTAAAGTTCAAAGTTTAGCCTGTGGCATAAATATAACTCAAAACTTTATGGCAGGTGTGGCATATTAGGTTGATGAAATTCTCAAACATCCAACAATAGGTAACATATTCTATGGAGGTTGAAGAAGACAAGGTGACTTTTCCAGGTGGGCATGCCTAAAAGGCAGGAGGTGAATTAAAGGAAAGAAGTAAAGAAGAAATCTCAAGTGTGAGACCATGAGTATGGAAAGGAGCTTTAATAGAATGAGAAACCTAGCTTAGACATACCCCCCAAAATGAAAACCTAACTCATGTTAGCTTTTTTAAAGCTATGTACTTACTGTCATTTTTCTTCCCAAAAATTAAGTATAAATATATGATAAATTCCTTCAGATATTCATAGCAATATGTGACAGCATGACTAAACAACTTACCCACAGAGGGCTTACAAAAGACATGTAAATAATCTTCATGTAAACATCTCTTAAACGAGCCCACAACTGGTCTTGAAGACATTATATTAAGCCCTAGAGAATTTTTAAGCTTTTTATAATGATTAATAGTATGTCAACTTTATTGTTTCCTTTCTCATTCTTTTAACTGAAGCATAGTTTATGTAGGAGATATGACCTATCTTGGATGTGTGGTTTAATCAGTTTTAATAAATACAAATATCAGTGTAACCATAAACCCTCATAAATAGAGCATTTACTGCAGCCATTTATTGATAGTACAGTAGCTAAATTGCTTGCTTCGCACAAGGCAGACTTGAGTATGATCCCAGCACCACAATGATCCCCCCAGTCCCATCAGAAGTGATCCCTGAATGTGAATAGAGGAATAATGCCTGAGCAGCACACAGTTTGGGCAATAGTAAAGAGAACATATTGGGCCAGATTGATAGCACAGCAAGTAGGGCATTTGCCTTGCCTGAAGACTATCCTAGTTTGATTCCCCACAGCCTATATGGTCCTCCAGGCCTGCCAGGAGTTATTTCTGAGTGTGGAGCCAGATTTAGAAAAAAAAAAGAGCATATTTACCCATGTCATTCCAATTAGTTTCCTAATACTCATAACCCTCTGTTCACCCAACCAAAAGCAACTATCACTGGAAAGCAGTTTTTCTCTAGATGGAGACATGAAGTTACAGTGGTTTGAAACCCCATCTCTGCTTTCACATCATTTTGTTGAGTGATTCCGTCCAAGTTCATTGCTTTTTAGTGCTCAGCAGTTTTTCTTTATGTGCATTGTTGGGTTATACCTTACTTTACCTAAAAAAAATGTATATGACCGGTTTCTTTGTATCTGTTTGTTTACAACTTGATTTCACCCAAAACAAAGATTGTCTTACTTGTGAACCTGGGTGGGTTTACTGCCCCATCTTGGGGTGATCTTTGTACTCAATAAAACAGCAGTTCTGGCAGGCAGCAGGAGCTCTATACTAGATAGAAGACTGCCAGACTAGGTAGAAGACTCCCTCACCCTGGTCTGTATTAGTTCTTGTGCAACCCTGATTCAGACTCGTTCACCTGGGATTGGAGATACAGTGTATGAGGTGATTTTATTGTAAATATTCCATGATTTATTTATGCATTCACCTAGTGATCAATATTTAAGTTCTTTCTGAATCTGAGCTATAGAACAACGTTATAATGAAAGTGTTTACTTGTAATGTTATAATTCAGAGCTTTGATGTCATACACATAATTCAAACTGCTTTAAGAAAAGTTAGTTACAAAATCTTTTTATTTTTGTTGTTTTTTGTTTTGGGGCCACACTTAATGTTGCTCAGGGCTTGCTTCTGGTCCTGAACTCAGGGGGCACAAAGGGTGACAGGGATTGATAGTGCCAAACAGATGTCATGCCCACTCTACTATATCACCATCTCCCTACAACAAAATCTTTGTGTTGTAGCTTTGTTTTGAGGTCACACTATTGTCACTGTACTCTGAGGTCACTTCTGGTGTTGCTTGAGAAAGTATATGTAGTGCCAGGGATATAATCTAGAACAGCTGAGGAGAGAAAGAGCCCCTCTGTTTCCTCCAATCAAATGTGACGAATGCTGTTTACAGACTCTCCCCCAGCCAGTTTCCTAATCCTGACACCCACACAGGTTTCCCTGCTACCCAGCACCGTTTCTTAAGTCTGTTGGTGCATAGAGAGACTCTTCAGTCCTTCTCATCAATTTCCATCTTCCCAAGCCACTCAGATGCTAGTATATATGCACAAAGAAATTTCAAATGGATATATTGATATATATTCATATAAAAAATATTATATCATATATTGAACCTAGGCAGTAACCTAACAAAGGCCCTTCCCCAACTTCCTATTTCCCTAACCTCTTATTTTGGTATGTAAAACCACATCTGGATTATAGGGTCTTCCCCTACCTTGAATGGGTCAGTGGGGTTCTGGATTATAAAGAAAAAGTGCTGGCTTTCGGAGAGGTAGAAGACACATGAGATAGGCAGCAGAAGAAAGAGGAGACATGGCTTAGGAGCACAGGTCAGGGAGAGCTCATCAGTGAAAGACATGGAAGGTAGGCAGACATGCCGCAGAGGCTGCACATGGCAGAGAAAGGCCATGAGAAAATAAAGCAAGCTGACACCAATGAATACCTTTCCTGCCTTTGTATTTTTCTCCATTACTACTACCCTGCTTCATCAGACCCATTGGCCTAAAGGGTTATAAACATTGTGCCTGGGTAGCCTCATCCAACACATGGACTTTATATTTTTTATTTTTATTCTACATATTGTATTACTCATTATACAATATATTTAATATATATTTATATATATTCAATATATATATATGTATTGGGGAAATTATTTAGCATTGTTAATATATAATTTTTATTTTGACCATATTGGCTTACATATCGTTCACAGTAGTATTTTCGGTACATATTAACATTGAATCAGGGGAATTCCCATCACCAAATTTGCCCTCCCTCCACCTCCATTCCCCTCCTGCATCCCCTATCCCTCACCCTCACTCCCCGGGCTGCTAGAAGAAGCCCTCTGTGTCTAGCTTACTACTTAGTGATCATATATCTGGTTGGTCCTGGTACTCTCCCTTATTTCTCCCTCTGTTTGAGAGGGGGAACTAGATAGTTCAAGTTATGTGGTTTTGTTTGAAGAAAGAAAAAGCAATAAAATGGGGTAAAAATCAAATAAGCCGAAAATGGGTGTAGTCCTAGAGTCTCTCAGTTTTAGAGAGGACAGGAAAAAAGAAATTGAAATACCAAAACAGTACAAAAATAATATCGAATAAAATATCCAGTGAGCACTACATCACTTAAGGTAAGCACCACTTAATAGTCTTGGTCCTGAAATAAAACCATGCCAGAGTGCAAAAAGAAAGAGAAAGATAAAATAACATAAAATAAGATTGGGGACATCAACTTCAATATCAACACCAAAACAAAGAAGTCAAGAAAGATAAAAGTAAAATAAATAAATAAATACTCCTAGAACCACAAAGAAAGGTTTCATCATAAGCTTCACTCCTTGACCTGTGCAACTACCAAGATATCCAGTTACAGAGGTCTGATTTTATCGCCCATGATGAAGCAGAAGTCTTCCATACACCACAAAAGCACCGAGGGGAGAGTAAATGAACAGACAAGGAGTCTACAGTCAACCCCATGACACTATACTTCAAGGGTGGAGAGACTCTGTATCTCCTAGGCCAAGGGGATTCTATCTAATGCCTCCAATTTTTACTATGCCTATACAGGAAAAAAAAACGTGGGGGGCACAAAATAGTTTTTTTATTTTATCTATTTATATATATATACATATATATATATACATATATATATATATATATATATATATATTTGAGGCAGAATGGTCCTTGCACTTCCTTCTCCTAGAAAATATACAGCACAAAACTCAGTTGAACAAGTCAATAAATTAGTTCACAATATTTTTATCATACTTAAATAACCTCATTTGTTTAGGAAAATAACTTATAGAGCAGGTATAATTCTAGCCAACTTTATACTATCAGTTTAGTAGATCTTAAACACCCTGAAACTTAAGCATTTCAATCAAATAAATGCAAAAAAACAATGGGGAAACTAAAGAAGATACCTAAAGTTGGGGCATGGAGAAAAATCCTAACAAATTTCCAGGTCCACAAAAAATTGCCTGAGTTTTATAAATGAGGACCTAAAATTAACACTTAAGATTTTAGCAACAGAAATCAAGGAGGCACTAGCCTGTAAAATTAAGCTAATTATATATGAACAATTCAACCAACTCTAAGAACTCTTTCAGAGGATGAGAGAATTTATAAAAATATAACTGAAGGAACTAAAAATCATGTTAACAAGCCATAGTAGCAGAATTACACAGGTAGAGAATCACATAGATGAACTTGAAGACAAAAAACAAGCCAGAATTGAAAATGAATTCAAGAAAGAAAGGAGAGACTAAACAATGGATGAAAATGTAATGCACTTAATGAACAAAGATTAAAAAATGTTCCCCAAATGATAGGACTACCAGAGAGGAAGAAAAAAGGAAAGGGGGGAGAGCAAGAAGAGGGAGATAATATCAGAGAACATTCCCTTTCTCTGGAAGGAGGCTTTTCTACAAATCCAAGAGGCAAAAAAGAGTGCCAAACAAAAGAGACCCTAGCTGAATAACATCAAGATATACAGTAATCCAACTGGCAAAAACAAAGAGAGAATGGGACTCTTTAAAGCAGTTAGGGAGAAGAAAAACCCTAAGTATAAAGAACACAAGAATCAAACCAGATCTTCCATTTGAAACAATCCAGGCAAAAAAAGAGTCGAATGACAAATTCAAACTACTGAATAAAAGAAATGTTCAACCTAGTGTCCACTACCAAGCAAACTTCTCATTTACATGGAAGGGAGAGTTAAGAACATTCTCAGAAAAAAAGAACATGAATATTTGCACTAAAAAAACCTATTCTAAATGAGCTACTCAAAGATAAACCATATAAACAAATACCCAATTTAACAGCAACAACCCTACACAATATAATGGCACAACTACCCTTTCTATCAATAGTTTTCTTTTTTTTAATTTTTTTATTTTGAATTATGAGAACAAAAGATGCAAAGAAAGAGAACAAGGTAAAGTTACAGTGGAAGGACAATCACCCATAACACAATTCTCAGCAGAAGTCCCCTTGCTGATATCTTAACTTTAAACTTTCAGCCAAAGAACGTTAAGATAAATAAAACAGAATCCATGTACAAATAGTTTTCTTAAATGTCAATAGACTAAACGCTCCCATCAAAAGGTACAGAATAGTGGGTCAGATCAGGAAACAAAATCCAGCCATCTGCTGCCCACAGAAAACACATTTAACATTTCAGGATATACAAAGGCTCAGAGTAAAAGGATGGAAAAAAATTATACAAGCTACTGGAAAACCAAAAACCAAGTGTGGGGGACAGCCATAATCATATCAGAACTAATTGCATTAGGAATTTACTGAGACAAAGATAGATACTACATACTGATCAGGGAAAGAACAGACCAAGAAATACTAACTCTGATCAACAATCATGCACCAAATGTAGAGTCAGCAAAATATGTAAGCTTTTTACTCACACATGTAGAGAAACATATAAACAGAAAGATCATAGTAGTGGGAGATATCAACATGCCATTAAAGCCACTAGATAGATACATGAGGTGGAGCACTAGAAAAGACATAAGAGCCCTAAATGAGAGATTAAAAGAACTAGGACTAATGGATCTTGACAGGGTCTTTCATCCTCAAAAAGCTGAATACACACTTTTCCCAAGTGCACATGGAACCTTATCTAAGTGAGACTACATTTTAGGGCATTAAAGACCTTGATACCAGACCCAAAACTATAAGGCATATAGAACAACATGAAGGTAAAACACTCCATGACATTGAGACTAAAGGCATCTTCATGGAAAAAAACAGCATTCTCAAAACAAGTAAAAGAAGAGATAAACTGATGAGACTATATTAAGCTGAAAAGCTTCTACACCTCAAAGAAAAAGTGACTAAGATAGAAAAGTCACCCACAGAATGGGAGAAACTATTCACCTAATACCCTAATACCCACCTAATACAGATAAGGCTAGTATCAAAAGTATACAAAGTACTGACAGAACATAACAAGAAAAAAACATCTAACCCCATCAAAAAATTGTAAGAAGAAATAAACAGACACTTCCTCAAATAAGAAACACAAATAATCAAAAGGCACATAAAAAATGCTCCACATCAGTAATTATCAGGAAGATTCGAATCAAAACAACTATGAGGTACCATCTCATGCCAGAGACTGACACACATCACAAAGAACCAGAACATTTAGTGCTGGCGGGATGTGGAGAAAAAGGAACTCTTATTCACTGCTGGTGAGAATGCCATCTAGTCTAGCCTTTATGGAAAACAATATGTAGATTTTTCAAAATATGGAAATTGAGCTTCCATATAATCCAGCTATACCATTCTTATGAATATACCCTAGGAACACAAAAATACAATTCAAAAATGCCTTCCTCACACCCATATTCATTACAGCGCTATTTACAATAGCCAGACTCTGGAAACAACCAAGATGCCCTTCAACAGACGAGTGGCTAAAGAAACTTTGGTACATATACACAATGAAATATTATGCAGCCATCAGGAGAGATGAAGTCATGAAATATTCCTATACATGGATGTACATGGAACCTATCATGCTGAGTGAAATAAGTTAGAGAGAGGGAGAGTGACACAGTAGAGTCTCACTCATCTATGAGTTTTAAAATAAATTAAAGACATTATTGTAATAATGCCATAATAATGCCCAGAGACAATACAAATGAGGGCTGGAAGGACCAGCTCACTATATGAAGCTCACCACAAAGAGTAATGAGTGCAGTTAGAGAAATAACTACACTGACAACTATGGTGACAAAGTCAATGAGTGAGAGAAGTACTGTATTTATTCGAGTATAACGCGCAGAATTTTCTACCAAAAAAAGAAATCAAAGCTTGGGTGCACATTATAAATGAGGGTTGGGGTGGTGGCCAGTCCAATGAGGGTGCAGGCGAATTGTGAGTTCTCACTGTGCCTTTTCTGGGCTGTAGCCGCACACGGTACGCGAAGGTGAAGAAAAAAAAAATCAAGAAACCTGGCCTATCTCTCGTGATATCCTGGGTTAAAACATCATGGAAATACATACCAAAAGAAATGATCATCAAGATTTTTTGAAGACAGGCATCAGCAATAAAATGGACGGCACAGAAGACAACCTGCTGTGGAATTCAGACTCAGAAGAAAGCGAAGAAACTGGAGAAACATATGTTCCTGCCAACTGGGACACTGATGAAAAATCGACTCGAGAAGAATGGGAACAACTCTTTAGTGTATCAAATGATGAATCTGACTTTGAAGCATTTTAAATAAATATTGTTACAGGTAATTTTATTTTGGTATTGTGTTTATACCAGTTTATGTTGTCAATAAATTATTTTTATCATGGCCACACGTGTTCAACATATATTTTTGTCAGTTATAATGCTTGGTGTGAAACAAAATTTTATACCGATTTTTAATCGAAAATTAGGGGTGCGAGTTATACATGGGTGTGCGTTATACTCGAATAAATATGGTAGATTGCCTGTCTCGAATACCTTATGGAGAGGAAAGATATTGGGGACATTGGTGATGGGAATGTTGCACTGGTGAAAGAAGTGTTATTTTATAACTGAAACCCAACTACCACTTTACAAATCCTTTTCTATCCTTTTACTCTCTCAACCCTGACTTGTTATTTCTCCCCTAATCCTTTTTACTTTCAGTTCTTAACTCCTCAGGAACCAAAATATCCCCCCCACTACACACCCCTCCTAACCAGCTCCCAATGTGAAAAGACAACCTTACAGCCCACCTTGCCTTAGCCCAAGAAGCTGATGCAGTTCACTCCCGAACCTTGGATTTTTATGTTTGGAACTGGCACAGTTTTCTAAACCAGCACCAGGAATAGAACTTCTCTGGGGGAAGGCCCAACTTGTGCTAACTTGCTACAGGTTGGGTTCATATGACACCCCATGACTTGAAACAGCAACAGGATGAGTTTCCCTGCCTCACAACCTAACCATCAGATGAAGTCAGAACATGCTCCATGACACTCTGATTCAATACAGGATCTGTACAAAAATGAATATCTCAAATTCCTGAAGCCTGGTTGTGACAACTGTGATTGAGAACTTTTTATGGAAACATGAATAATGACTTTGGTGTTTGACAACTTAGTATGCCTGTAGCCTGTAGTTGGTTTTATGACAGGATGATTCAGGGTAGGGACATCCTATTTTTAGGCCAAGGTTTATTGTTTCTATTTTTCCCAATTTTTGCTGTCCCTATGCAAAAAACTGCCACTTTTTAAAAAATATTTTACATATGGAATCCTGCCTTTTTCATAGAACCTTCATTAATTAATTATTCTGTTCTACCTCATATTTCTGCACTTTTCTATAAAATTAAGAAGGGAGAAAGAAAAAGGATAGGGGCCAGGGCTAAGTGGTCTCAGGTGCATTGGTGAAGATAAAAAAGAATTAAATATTCAAGACAAAATCAACAACAACAGAAACAAAGGACCCAAACTATAACAATCTGTACTTAAAATGAGTCTTTTTATACTGGCAGGCTAAGAGGCAAAGGGTGGTGTGATAAGTTATACTCTGGCAATGTTGGTGAACAGAGCTTAACATTGGCAGTTGGATAAACTTTGATTCATTGTATTTCTGAAATCCAACTATAAAAGGGCTTTGTAACTCACAATGGTTTAAATAAAATAAAATGTTAAGAATTAAAGAATCGAGAACAGCTGCATGCAAAGAAATGCCTTACTTGTCCTATCATTCCTGTTCTAACAACATTTTTTTATGAAATACTCTCTATACTCCCAACAGATAAAATGACGTTGTATTTATTAATAAAATTAATTAAGGTATTTTCTGAAGTCCCTACAACAGCACTGCAGCAGCCCTAGGACATACACAAGTTTTTGGGTCACAGAGTTAGGACAGCATGTCTTTCATGTACAAACTCTGGATTGAGCCCAAGCTCTGCATTCTGTCCTGAGCACCCCAGGAATGATTCCTGAGCACAGAATCAACTAAAGTGTTGAGTCTCACTGTGAGTGGTCTAAACCCTTCCTTCAAAAATATATACACTTTTTTTAAACTTATATCATCTTCCCCAAACATAAATTTGTCAACAACACGTTTGATAATCATTCAATCTAGTTCACTAAAGTGATTAATCTCTGTGAATACAACATAAAGAATTTGGTGATTGGTTGTTTCCAGTTGTTTAATTTTCTTGTTAAACTTCCATCATTCATTGTTTGAAACTTACAGACTCTACCATATAATTGATTGTTATAAGGTTCTATTGGAAAATAAATCCCCATGCTCTCCTCCCCACTTTAGAGAAGCAGGACACCGGTCTGTATCATGTTTTTTTCTGGGACTCCTTTGGAGAAAGATTCACCCCTCAGCTGTTTAAGGAACATTACTAGGCTTTATGTTAATACGTTAAACATGACAACATGAGGAAAAAGAACTAGATTCGTTTAAATTTTGATTGATTTCTTTGTATGCAATAACAGTGCTCACTCATAATATGGATGGCATAGAGTCCCAAGAATGACTTTATTTGTGCTATACATTTTTCAAAGACTTTGAATAATATCAGCAAACTAAATGGTAATATATAGGGATATTAATATATATAGAATATTAATGTATTTAAAAAGCAAAGAGCATTGAATGCAAAGTACCAACAGAGTTGTAACCATGTTTTAGTACAACTTAGTTTTAATATATCAGAATTATAATGTATTTTAAAATGTAAATTTTGAGCCTCTTTTAACTTCTCAAGTGTCCTCACATGCCCTGTTGAAGTAGTCATTACCATGAACAAAATCTATTCTCAAAGGCCCATTTTAAAGTATGAGATGCATACTTATTTTCCTAAATAGACATATGGGAAAAGTAAAATTAGCCAAGTCTACATTTTCTAAATAGTAATACTTGTGGCTGCATTTTATCATACTTTCAATATAGTATTGTTATTACTTCATTCATTAAAAAATCATTTTCTGGAAAAAATAAGCTAAGAGTCCTTAAGATAGCTTAAATTATATTTTCAAAATAGTGCTTTCTCATATATGTATGCTATTGCTTTATTTTATAACTAAATTATGATTTTTACTACATATTGTATTTTAGAAATTGTAAAACAACTAATGCATAACAATTAATAATCAACATTCTTGATTTATCTCTGTTCTTTATTTCATCAGACTCACTTTCCTCTCATTTTTTCCAATTTTCTGAAGATCCAGGAATATGTAGTTATACTTTAATGATTATATATTTTCATTGCATCTAAGTTTCTATTTATTATTGCTCAACAATACTATATCTATATAGCACACTATATCTTTTTATGTGACACCTAGTGTACTATATCTTATCTTATAGATACTATATCTTAGTGACATCCTTACTTTCATTTTGTGGACCTCAAATTTTCACTCAGTCACATGTACTTATAAAATTACTATCTCATGTATCTCAAATATGTGTCTTTCTCTTAGTTTGGCATCATAATTTTAGTAATAAACATCTCATATATTCAACAGTCTGTACTCTCTTGAGAAATGATTGATAGAGAATGACTATAAAGGCTTAGCTTTCTCTGAAATAATTAGAGATTTTATCTGAAAAGGAAGCTCATTCAATGTCCATAAAGTTTCTACACTCCATAAAATTAGGTAAGGAGACAGGATTGAAGAGCACGTTCTGCGCAGATGAATATCTTCCCTCAAAGAATTACTTAGTCTTTTCTAAAAAGCTTCATATTTTGCCAGCAGCGTAAAGTTGAGAAAGTTTTGAGCTTTTCAATATTTCTTCACTAGTTTCTAAATGGGCATGATAAGGATTATGCAAGTTTGCTCCGAAGAAAGTGTTCTCGAAAAGTGAATAAAGGCAAAAAGCACACGGCCTCAAGCCAGAACACACCCCACATATAGGAAGCATTGTTTAAAGATGTTAATGTTATTTAGCTTTGGCACACACTTCTGCTAATGATTATCAAATAATATTGTCTGAAATTGTTTAAAACATCATAACTTCTCAAATGGATGTGTTATTTCTGGACTGGTGAAGGGGCAAGAGAAAAATTTATCCCCCGTGCCAGAGGGTTCTGAAGCTTTATGAAAGAAATAAGCAAAGGAAGGCTTCAAAGATGCCTGTTACTGTATTTCTCTAATTCTCCACCGGGTGGCACTACTCACCACCGAGTCCCACCGTTGACTATTGTGAAAGAATGGTATCTGTGCTCTGTCCTAATTTTGGACATTTTCTTCAAATGTCCAGTCAAGCAAACTTCTTAACCACCCCCCTCTGTCACATACCCGTGGGTTCCTTAGTGAAAGAAAAAGTTATTTATGGAAAAACACTCTAAAACAGCATTTAATAAAACTATAAAACCTAAACACTGTCAGGCTGGAGCGCTAGTGCAGTGGTAGGGCATTTTTTTTGCCTTACATGCTGCTGACCCAGGACAGACCTGGGTTCAATTTCTGGCATCCCACATGGTCTCCCAAGCCAGGAGCAATTTCTGAGCGCATAGCCACCTGAGCATCACTGGGGTATGCTTCCCCCCAAAAAACAAACAACAACAACAACAAAAACATAAACACTGTCTTATTAAAAATAAAATTTAAAAAATCAGTATAATTTGTTTTATTTCTTTATTTATTCTTTATAATTTATTTCTTTTTTAACAGAGTGACTGTTTCAGGTCAAATTGTTAGAACAGCTTGTAGGGTGCTTTCCTTTCAAGTAGCTGACCAGGATTCAGTCCCTAGCTCTCCAAAGTGTCCTCTGAACCTTAGTGTAGAGTCAGGAGCGAGCCATTGAGTGTGGCTCAAAAACGAACAAACAAAAAACCAAAATGTCCATTTGTAAGAAAGGTATTCAGTGAATCAGAATAATTTCAAATAGATTAACTCCCTGACACTTTAAATCTTGAATACTTCAGGGCCCAGGGTTTCCATGATAGATGGGTGCTGAAGGAGAGAGGAGCAGTTGGACATTGCTATTCATTTGTACCCTGGCAAATCTGTTCCCCAACCAGAGAACCTGGTCATAGGTCTGCAACCAGCTGCTCCAGTGCCTGCCTCGAACCTTCATTTTGAGTGGACTCATTGTACCCACAATCACATCTCCTGGGAGTAAAAATGTTTGCTGCTAGGCTTGGCTGTCCCTGGGCACAGAAAGTGCCAGAGATGGTTCTTTTTCCTTTTTTTGATTTTTTCTTTTGGTTTTTGGGCCACACCCAGTGACCATCAGGGGTTACTCCTGACTCTGTGCTCAGAAATCGCTCTGGTAGGCACTGGGGACTATATGGGATGCCAGGATTCGAACTACCATCAGTCCTGGATTGGCTGCATGCAAGGCAAATGCCCAACTGCTGTGCTATCTCTCTGGCCCCCAGGGATGGTTCTTTAAAGAGGGCTAAGAGCAGTTATTCACAATCATGGTTCCAGTGACATCCAGCACAAATCAACTGGGCCAGCAACTTGCTCCCTGACTGATTACACATCAATCTAATGTGTGGGGACTTTAGGACAGCAATGTCTCTGCAGAAAGATGACTGTCTCTCCTCCGTACTCCCTGCCTTCCTTGCCTTCAGTTGCCTGAGACATGTCACAGGAGCAGCTTTGACATGTCCCTTTTGAATTCTATTCCATTAGTTGTTTTTTTCTTTTTTAAATTTTTTTGGGGAGTGGTTATTGTTGCTGACTTGGGGGAGTGTACACCCAGCTATTTGGACCATACTTGGCACTGTTTCAGAGCCACACCTAAATATGCTCAGTACTTATTCCTGGCTCTGTGTCAAGGATCATTGGCTGGTTGGATTCACAGGAATTTATGGTGGTTCCCAAGGCTAAATACCCAATAAACTGAGTGCACCTTTCCCAATAGACTGTCTATATAGCCCCTTTCCCTTGTTTTAACAACTTGCCTCTACTTTATTCAAACCCGAGCTAGTGCACATCAATTCTAACAACGTAAGAGCAAAGTGGGGTAAAAGTAACTTTCGAGGATATGACCAAGAAAAAAAAGTGGGAAGGTTTTCAAATATTTTGTAAGTGAAAACATTTCACAGAAGGATTACATAAGATGCTATTGTATAGTGAAGTATTATGCTGAGCAAAGTGAGCCAGAGGGAGAAGGATAGACATAGAATGATTGTACTCCTTTGTGAATAAAAAAAAAAAGATAGTATGGTAATAATTTCTAAAGTTAATAGAGACAAGGGTTAGGTGGACCAATCCATGGTAGGAAGTTTGCCACAAATAGCAAGGAGTATAGTTAGGGCAGAGAAAGGACCACTATGACAAATTGAGTTGGAAATGATCACTCTGGACAAGAACTGGTGCTAAAAGGAGATAAATTGATATACAGATAAAACTCCATTAACAATATTGCAAACCACAGTATCTAAAAAGGAAAAAAAGGAAAGGAGGAAGAGAGAGAGAGAGAGGCCTTACAGGCTTTCAGAGGCCTCTAGGCCAAGCTCTTTCCTCTGCGGACTCAAAAGAGCAGGTCAAAGAGGGGAAAAGCCTAGGACTGCAAGCTTAAATCTCTTCCCTCTGGAGTCAGCAATTCTTTGCTAATCCCTTCCTGCCCTTGGTCCTCTGTTCCCTCATACTCAGGACCCAGCAGACCAGCTGCTGTAGAGATATACTCCCTGTGGAGGAAGATCAAGGGGCAAGACAGACACCAAGAGGGTCCTGTCAGTTCTGTTTTCGGCTTCGTTGAAGGAGAGGTCAAAGCTCATTCATTCTTCTGGCTTCTGTAAGGTTTACTTTTGTTTTGTTTTGTCCATAGGTTTAAGCCTACTGTCACTATTCCCTAAGAAATTATTGTTTTGTATATCTCTCTGATCTCAAGTGGAAATAAATTTGTTTTATTCTTAAGCTATATAGCTCATTAGACTTATTTGTAAATTTTGTGTTTTTAGGGTTTCTCTCTCTCTGTATGTCTGTCTGTATGTCTCTCCAAATCTCTCTCTAAGTCTATAGTTTTACTTAGGAAATGTAAGAGAGAAGAGTGGAAGAATAGAAATCACACATTGAGCTGGGGGTGGTCGAATCCAGAATGGGGTGCCTGCAATAGATCTTTGAAAGAAAGAAAGAAGGAAGCCAACCCCAAATCTGGTGTACTTCTGAACATTATCTGCTATATATGAAAAACTTGCTTTCTCATTGAGTTGTGGGTCTCTAGATCCAATTGTGTGAGCATCCAACCCATATCAACAAGAAAATCAAGGAACCAGAAAGCAATTAAAAATTTGCTTCATTTTGACAGTACCAGAGACAACTTGGAACCCCTCAAATAAAGTCTTCAAGACAGTCCTCCACTTTAGAACCTGT
Source organism: Suncus etruscus (assembly GCF_024139225.1). Classification (NCBI taxonomy): domain Eukaryota; kingdom Metazoa; phylum Chordata; class Mammalia; order Eulipotyphla; family Soricidae; genus Suncus; species Suncus etruscus. The sequence continues at coordinate 56,033,866 of NC_064859.1, read as the reverse complement.
TCACAGTACATTCCACTAGCTTTGTATCTGACTTGATAGCTGAGGCACAATGATACCCAGCACACCCTCTTTAAATTTGGGCACTTGAAGGTTTTAAGAACTCCTCAGATTTTGCTAGAAGGACTTTGCTAGAAGGACACCAAAATCTCAGGAAACCTGCATTCACTGAACCACTGATCTCATATAGAAGCCAGGTGGAAGAGATGCAGAGGATTACCACATGATAGGAAGACTAAGGGCTTCCATACTCTCCCAGACAGACAAAACTCTTTTAAATCTTCACAGGCTCACCAGAGGAAAGTTTTTTTGGACAGTGTTTTGTATTGTAAGAAGATCTTAATATATAGGCTTGACTGGTGAATTAATTTGCCATTGACTATTAGACCCAATGTGCAGTCCCCGACCTCCACAGGTGTGAGGGGTGAGATTAGTAGGTCCAATCCTTTAGTAGATTAGTAGGTCCAAAAACACCATTCTTTTTTAAAGAGAATTTACATTAAGACACTGAGAAAGCACTGTCAGAGACCAAATGGGGACAGGTGAGTCAGAGAATGTGCTAAGGACCCATGCCCCATGTAGAATAGGATTGTCATGGCTCATTATGTATGGTTCACACCTTCTATGTTGGGACCAATACTAACTTGCTCAGGTAGAGCCCACCCTTAGGTGAGAGAATGGGCAGAGACATTGTCTTCATCATACTGCATCTTACTTGTAGGATGAGCTACACTACAGGGACACACTGTTTCTTTCCAGTGTGAGCTGTACTGCAGAGACCCATTATCTTCATCATGTTCCACAATGATGTATTTCCTTGACTTGTTTCCTCCACCAGCATACCGGCTATTTACTACTTACTACCATACTGTAGTAAGGGCCAAGTCCCACTGTATGTATGTAACCTTATAAAATATCTACGCAGTGTTACCTACTTGGCAGTCTAATGAGATTCTATCAAGATTCAGACATCTCTCTGTCTGTGAGACTCTCTGGTTTTATATTAATTGAGAAGAAGAAATGTAATAAAAACTAAATCTATTATTCAGGAAAATTAAAATTGAACTGTAAAGGAAGAGAATTCTGGTTACTTTGGTATGTTCATATCCCTATTTCTAGTTTCTATTGTTTGTCATTAAAACAAACATCCCAAGAAGGGTAAATCTTTCCTGTACATCACAAAAAATTTTCATGCATAGCAATTTCTGCCTTCATGTGAGTTTGCCCAGATAATCAGGAATGACTACTGAATAAGATTTTTTCTCATATCACTCATATATTGTATAATGCTGTATCTGCTTAATCCTACTCTAACTACCCCTCCAATTCTTTGGAGCTAGAAAAAGACATCTATCTTCTGTTCAGATTATTGATATCTAAGAGTTATAGACCCTATAGGATTTCACATTAAAACCAATCTCAGAAAGGGGAAGGCACTGAGAAGCATGTGAAGAAAGTCAAGGCAACAGGATTGCTTTTATAAGATCCTATCAACTTTTGAACTCTTGGTGCACAACAGAACATCCACAGGAGACACTGGTAGGGGAGGCAGGTACAGCACAGGCCCACCAGACTCCTCTCTGGGCATGTGGAATGTATGAGAGGAGCAAACCACTTCTTGCTCATAGGACAGCTATGACTCAGTTTGACAACAGGACTACAGGGTCTTATTAATGCCAGTGGCTCACTCTGTGCATACAACCCTCAATGGCCCTTAGTATGTGTTTCTGCCCTGTCCTAAGGACAGCTGCCTGATAGAAGGAGTGTCGAATTCCAAGAGTAACATTGGGAAGGCAGTCACCACAGCTCTTGCCAAAGTCACACCTGTCACAACAACAGGATTAAGGACAGCATGACAAGTATAGTTTGGCTGGGTGGGGAATAATGAAGCAAGTCTGGAAAAGGAAACAGTTTTAAGAGAAGGGAATGAGATCTCTTCCTTTTGAAAGTAGAAAATTTGGCCAAATGGGATATTTAAGTTCAATTCTGTTTAACTCTGTGAATGATCCATATATCTAGCTCTGTTACCAATGTAGTGAAGATGAACTGAAGGTGATGTACATACCTAGTGTTGCTCCGTTTCTTCCTCATCATTGTAAGAGCGAAACAGTGTAAGCTTCCATATTTGGACCACAAAGGGTATATCAACTAGAATTACTATCTGGAAATGCTAATGTGAATAAGGTAAAGATTTTTAAATGCTCCTTTTAATAAGTACTAGAGTTAAGAATGATATATTGTCTTTACAAAATGTTTTTAAAGCCTATCTTTTGGAAATGGCTGCTAAAGATTTTAGTTACTGCTGAGAGCATAACCTTCCTTGTCCTGATAAACTGATAACATGAATAGTGATATTTCTAATCCTATCCAACAGAAAATAAGAAAAATTGTGTCACATAAATAAAAATTAATTGTGCTATAATGGACTTTATATACCTAAAACATAAAAATACTAACACTATTGTAAAATGTGTTACATCAAAATTAATTTTTAATTAATGAGTAAATTAATTAAAAAGGAACTGACTTCGGGTGTTTTATGACTTTAGAATAGGCTCTCTGAATACCATCAGAACCTCTGAATTTATGTAGGATTATTGAATGATGCTTTGATCAAAGAGAATACAACACCATAATTATCAGAATCATAGCAAAAGACTCATTGAAAAAGGAAAATTTAATGGTCACAGGACTGAGTACATATAAAACTTTCTTATAGAGTTCTTAGTCACATAACACATGAATATAAGTAAAAAAGATGCTAACTTTTAAGTATTACACAGAGCTTTATGTAATTAAACCTCCAAAATCAGAGCATGTCTGGGTTTCAAACAAGCATGCTGCTCATAATGTCTTCATACTAAGCACTGCTATAGAGAGTCCTTTTATTAACAACAATTTTAGTTTCAAAAAGCTAGAAATGAGTAAGAGCACATACTTTTGAAAAGAGGTGTTATTTTTGGGAGGACCACAAGGGAAATAGACACCTTAAGTAGCTAGAGACTGACTAAAGTGAGGATAGACTGTGCTTTTGAGAAAAAAAATAACAGATAAAAACATTTTCAGGCATATACAGGCTTTGGTCTTATGGAATAAAAAATTAAAGAATAGAGAATATGATTATAAAGGCAGAGTGAACAAAGACAGACACAAAAGGTTATGTGGTTTCACTGATATTAATTATACAGAATAACCATGTATATTATAGATATATGCATAACATATAGATAATATATAGTATAAAACATAAATAATAGATAAGAGATGGGGAAGGATGAGTTTCTCCATGAGTGATAAAATATTCTGGAGTCATAAAGTGGTGGAAGTAGAACAAATATATATATGTGTGTGTGTGTGTGTGTGTGTGTGTGTGTGTGTGTGTGTGTGCGTATCCCCAAATATATATAGATAGTTTAATATCTTTAATATGGTAAACCTTCTGGCATGTAAATTATACCAGATTTAAACATGTAATACTAAAGCCTAAATATAAACTCATGATAAATTTTTGAAAGGATAATGAATAGCTGACATAAGACAAAATAAAATAGATTAAACAATCCTTTTGTCTTCAATGTGCTTACTTTTTAAGTCTTTGAGCAGAAGCAGATCTAATTATAAATTTATACTATCTACAGATTTATGCACCATGTATTTTTTGAGATGTACTTTACCCAAAGACATAACTTAGTGTCAGTGTGAATGCCTCACACGTAAGGGTCATGAGTTTAATTCTCATCACCAGGAAAAAAGCAAACAAGAAAGAAAATCAAAGCAATATACTGAAAGAACTAGTGTGTTGCTTGACTGTTGACTAAATAATGGAAGACAATATCATGGGTATAATGAAATTATACATTGTTCCCTTGCTGTTGCTGTCGTCCCATGCAGAAACTCTTTGTTTTCTTACCAGATGTTATAATATAGCTCACTTATTTGTGATTTGATCCTGCTGAGTTTGCCTAATTTTCCTGTAGTTATTATCTCAACATATTACTTTGCATTTAGTTTTCCTAATACTTTCTACCTAAATGAAAGAGGCTTAAAATTTATCAGATTCAGCACTTAGAACAATAATTTAAGGAATTTACCTTGTATGCAGCAATCTAAGCTCAATATCCCACATTCAGGTCTCCTAAACTCTGCCAGAGTATTCTGATTTCAAAGCCAGGAGTTAACACAAAAGCAGTGTGACAAAAATGAAACAAAACAAACAAACGAAAGCTACCAGATTTAACTGGTCAATTATTTTTCTACATGTACCATCTTCATTATGTTAGGAATCACACATGATTAGTTAGAAAGTTAATTAAAATATAGTTAAGGGATTACAAAGAAGAAAATGTGTTTTGGTCAGTCACAATAAAGAAAATTGAAGGTGACTTTACAGATAATTCAAAAGCAAATTATAGCAATGATAAACACATTAGGGGTGTTTATGATATCCGGGGGTTATCTTTATAATAAAATTTAAATATTTTGTTTTTATTTAGGGGGTGGGGTCAACATGGTGGTGCTCAGGGTTTGCTCTGGCTTTCTGTTCAGAGATCACTCTTGGTAGGATCATATGCTTGGGGGGATCATATGTGATACCAGGGATCAAACCCAGAACAGCACAAAATTTTAATCAGAAAGAAGTTTTTAGTAAGAAAGAGTTAAAGGTCCTGGAACCCAACTCCCTCTCCTGGCATTCTCTTTTATGCAATAAACAAAGATCATGTACAACAAACAAATTATCCTGCTGATGTCAGCATATGGAAAGCAGGAAGTCACTAAAAGCATAGTTGATCTATTAATGACTTCCAAGAAATAGTTTATGTGAACATCACTAGAAAGCTAATATTAGATGCTTGAGATGTAGAATTAGAATAAAAACTATAACAATCTGAAGAGGACCATATTGGGAAATAATACTTTGACTTCCCACTTACCTGCAGCGATATAGGCGCCTCCTCCAGCTTTGTAGAGAAAATGGCTGGCGAAGGGCGCAGCACAGATGATGAAGAAGCTCGCAATCAGCACAGCTACCACTCCCAGCAGCATGAGGGCTGCCCAAAAACCACGGTAGACTGTTGGAACAATGAAGAAAGAGGAAATAAAAGACCATTTAGAAGATGAGCAGAGCAGAGTATCACAGTCAGCTGACTCCCTCTTCACATTTTGAATTTCAGCCATAACATGGCTGAGTGCAAACCCGGGGTATGAATGGGGACCTGCTGCATGACTCTCAAACCACAAGGTCCTTCTTTTGCAAACATGAGCTTTCTGTAGGTGCTATGCGCATGTGCTCAGGCTCCAGGAACTTGCTTTTTTTTTTTTTTTTTTTTTTACTAGATTTCCTTCTAGAAATGGAAACAGCTAAATGCCTAGATAAAGTTCTCCTGACCCCATTGGAATCACACTAAACATACAAAACATGGAAAGGTTACAACATTGCACCTCTTTCCTGTTAACGTACTATCTATACCACAATGATTTTTACATGTTGAAATAAACACCTCTATCCCATATCACCCTCAAATACACTTTTATTTAGATTTTCACTCCTGAGGTAATAAAAATGCCAAGTACAATTTAAATAACAGATACTGGTTTAAAAGCAGGTATATTTAAAGTATATGACTTTCTATTCTATTAGTCATTAGAAAGATTCCATGAAAAGTTATAGTAACCTTTTAGTGAAGTACTAGCAATACTGAATCAGTGCATGCTGCTAGTGATAAATGGATTGTGTGCTGGGTGATATCAGCTAATTAAATAAATATTAATTCTAATGATTATTTCTGAGCTGGATAATTACCAATCTATTAAATAAATTTATCATTTCCCAAAGGCTAAACCACTAAAATGATTTCCTATTGGAGCAAATGTAGGAAAGCTGAGTGAACAAAATTACAGGCTCTAAGTTTTTAATAAAAATAGAGACACTTTAAAGTGATTTATCTCAACAAGTTCACCTAAAAAAGAAAGTTATATTCATCAACTGGAGTTTTAAAAAAAGAATAAATGATGGTAAAATGAAAATTTAAGACTCACTTCAGTTAAATAGGAAAGAAAGATCAGAAGTTTGGGTAATTTAAATATTAAAGAAAAAAACTGGGGGGGTAAGCAGTGGCACAAGCAGTAGGGCATCTGCCTTGCATGCTCTAACCTAGGACTGACCATAATTTGATTCCTGGGTGTCCCATTGGTTCCCCCAAGCCAGGAGTGCATAGCCAGGATTAATCCCTGAGTGTCATCAGCTGTGGCCCAAAAAAAAAAAAAAAAAAAAAAAGAAGAAGACGAAGAAGAAGGAGGAGGAGGAGGAGGAGGAGGAGGAGAAGAAGAAGAAGAAGAAGAAGGAGGAGGAGGAGGAGGAGGAGGAGGAGGAGGAAGAAGAAGAAGAAGAAGAAGAAGAAGAAGAAGAAGAAGAAGAAGAAGAAGAAGAAGAAGAAGAAGAAGAAGAAGAAGAAGAAGAAGAAGAAAAAGAAAAAACTAAGGGGAGATTTTACAACCGCTACTATTCATTTGCAGTTTCCAGATTTGCCATGTTAGAAAATGTCCATTAATTGCAGTAAAGTAGTACTGACTTGCTCGTGGTATAACACAATAGATTGTTCTCCAAATATTTGTTGCCCCCCACACACACACAGAATTTGCTAGATATTGACAAGTCTTAAATTTGACTTCATTCACTCCACTGACTTCACTATCTAATCCACTGCAGGTTCCATGGGTAGTGCTCAGGCTATAAGTTACAAAGAAGACATCTAGGAAAAAAGGAGTTTGCTCTACTGCCAACTTTGACCACAAATGCCATTGGACAACAATGGAAAACAGCTCTCTGAGGACTCTTAACAGTATATAAAGAAAAAAATAAACAAACTGAGTAGGAAAATCAAATCTTAAACAAAGGTCAACTTGGCTACAAAGGTTTTTTTTTTTATTTTGTTATTTTTCTTTTGACTCTCTGTACTTAACCTGAATACAAGTCAAATGGAAAGGTATAAAAGAAGCAAACAGAAAAAAAGAGGAGCCATCTTGTCAAAAAAGCAGGCAAATAAGCCTTCATAAACCAGAGTGCAGGTAATTTCCAGGCATTATTATCTCAAGGCTACCTTACACATGCATCTAAATTGCTCTCCCAGTGGAAACTTAGATCTTAAATGTCATACAACTTGGAACAAAGAGTAAGAATAAGGGATGGAAATTGATTCAAGAATAAGGAAATTATTGTTAGAGTATTTTTTTCTTGGCAAAACTGTTAATAGCTTTGTCTCTAATCTCCCCTTTCAAAATAACAAAACAAACAACAGAAAAAAAGAACACCACCGACAAAAAATTAAATGTAGAGAATTATCTTGAGTTAGGATAAACTTAAACAACTGGTCTGGGGCTTGCAGTTGAACCTTAAGAATTCTTTTGTGTTGATAAGCACCCCAGATTCCTGGCTTGACAATAATAGCAAGTGGAGGCTGTCTAGTAGAACCATGTCAATCTCTAGTCTCCTTGATCTTCATCACAAAATTACACACCCAACACAATGTTTTGGGGCCATTTTCTGTACATACATGTTTTTGTATGTTTCTCAATTGTTCGTGCTCTTATTCTCCCTCATGAATATACATGAAAAAGAGTTTTACCTGGAAAACCACCAAATACTTATAAACTTTTACATCGTTCTAATTCTGCTGGGCATAAATTCAGAACCTCAGCTCTTAGAAGTTGCTCTCTATCATGTTCTGGAGGACCTCCTTTCCAACTTAAATTACATCATTGTCAATAAACCCTCTGATCTATTTGGTTATTCCTGTGCTTTTTCTAGCACAACACTCTTCCATTTCTGCATATGAAACATGGTGGGCTGAAACTGTGGAGGGCAGGGTCTGGGCCTGGGGCAGCCAGGTCCAGAAACTTTGAGGGCATGTACCAAGACAGTTAGATAAATTAGCAACATCCAGGGGTCTGCAGGCAATAAACCTTATGTAACTGCATGCTACTACTTCAGCCAACCAGTTTAAATCTGGCTGAAACAACATATACAAAGAACCTATAATTTTATCCCTAGTTTGAAGCCCTAGCATCCCTATAAAAAGGGCTTTCAGTCCCATCTAGGTCATTGCAAACTGGTCATCTAGGTCATTGCAGCCTCTACATGCTGGTAATTTAATAACCTCCCTTGCTTTTGCATTACTGCTGTCTCCCATCTTTGTGGGTCAGATCTCACATCTAGAGGTAACATAGGAAGGCAAAAATTCTCAGAATAAAAATATAGTCATTATAAATGCCAAAATATATTAAATAAATGTGTATATGGAGTGGCTGGAGTGATAGTACAGGAGGTTTGGGCTTGCCTTGCACATTGCAAACTGGATTTGATCCTCAGTACCACATATGATCCCTTGACCTCCTTGAAGAGTGATTTTCAGGCAAAGAACCAAGGTAAACTTTGAGCATTGCTAAGAGTGATTAAAGAAACAAAATCAAAATATAAAAGTGTAGATATAGAATACAAAAATTTACATATCTGTTTTGTTCATAAAATGTAAACAAAAAGGGGCTGAATTGATAGTATGCAGGTTTAGAGCTTTCCTTGAAAGTTGCAGACTCAGGTTTGATTTCTAGCACCCCACATGGTCCCTATGCCCATTAGGAGTGATCCTTGAGCATAAATTCAGAAGAAAGCCCTGAGTGCCTCCTGGCATGGCCCCCAAACAACAACAACAAAAAAAAGTAAATAAAGAAAATAAATAGCATTACAAGTTTAACTTTGATATCCAAACATATATAAGTATTGCATGTCTAAAATATATTTGAAAGATCAAATTTATAAATAACATACACTGGGAGCATAGAATTTCTAAAAGAAGAAACATGAAAAATTATCCAAAATTATAGGAAATCAGGATTGAAGTAGTACAGCAAGTTAGGTAGTTGCCTTGCACATGGCCAAGAACCTCAGCTTGAATCACATGCATTGCATATAATCAGTCTCCTGAGCATAACCTGGGTTTACTCATGAGCACTGAACTAGTAATTGCTTCTGAGCAACAAAGGGTTAGACCAAGTCATCTTTGACCAAAGCAAAAACAACAACCAACAGAAAATTATAGCATAGTGAAGGTGATAAAATAATTAATGTGATCTGTTAATTAAGCACATTCATATGTGTGATTATGTATTATGCTTGTGCACAAACTACCAACCATCACAGATAATGGTAGAATCAGTGTCTGATCTGACTTCCACATAAAAGTTTAAAAATATTGTAGTATTTCTTTTTCCAGTACAAATGGAATAAATATAAACTAATACCTCATTAATTTAGACCATGGGAAAAAGAGTCTAGATATTTTAACCATGGATTTTTTTAAGTTCTATTCTAAATCATTCACTTTTATTCGATTACTCACTCTAGTGTCTCAAAAATGAACTCTAAAAGAGATTCCTCAAGGTTTACTTGGTCTGAAAGGACCAAACAGAAGTTATGATAGGCTTCAGTTGGTATAGTAGGCCATTACTGTAAATGAAGCAGTAAAATCCAGCAAATACCACAAAACTATCAGGAGGCTTAAAACCCCACCTGGAGAGTTAATCTTTATTGTTCCATCCGAGTCCCTTCCCAGAACATGCATCCTGTTTATATCCTACTTGCAATGACCATAAAGTCCTTATTCAGGTATAGCTTCACACAACCTGCTCCCAATCAATAACCGTGTGTCCTATAAGCAATATTGTAATGTGTAGCCTATCCCTGCAATAGTCACCTAGCCCATTTGAAAATTATCTAAACTGGGTATAAAAAGTAAGTATGTAAATCCAGTCTGAGTCAACAACTGTGCTTGGTTGACCCCAGCATGCTGATTGTGGCTCTCAATAAACGCTCTTTGCTAATTGCATCTTGAGTGCTTTGGTTCATGGGTCAGACTGGAATGATGGACTCAACAGGTCAATGGTCCAAGTGTTGACAACCAGAAGCCACTTAACTTAACAAACATATTCAATAACTCTCCAGAGAGTGAATGATAGCAGAACCTTCTAGAGGAGACATAACTTATGCCATTATAAATTACATCAGTACTGGCTAATAAAGGATAAGCAAGTAATAGTATGTGATAAGTGCCCCAGCAAAGCTAGACAGAAAATGTCATGGAGCCCATTGGACAACTGAATGGTAGTGAAAATCAAAAACAAGGACCAAAAGGGTCCACTGCCCTAGGAGTAAGTAGTTAAGCTGGGCCTTCCAGTTTCCCTAGGATTTCTATACAAGAAGAGGAGAGTTATTTCAAAGAAGTAGAAAAGAACATCAAAGATGGAGGAATAAGAAGCAGCCGCCTGGAGATTCTGCTCAGATCAATGGTGGGACAAGAAATGAAGATCTTGGGACAAGAAATGAAGATCTTGGGACTAGAGCAATAGCACAGTAGGTTGGGCATGTGCCTTGCATGCAGCTGAACCCATATTTATCTCAAATCATCCTCCAATCCTGCCAGGAGCAATTTCTGAGAGCAGAGTCAGGAGTAACACTTGAGTGCAGCAAGGTTTGTCCAGAAACCAAAAAAAGAAAAAAAAAAACTTAGAAACTCATTTAAGGTCTTTCTGACATTCAAAAGAGCTGTTTTTTTTTTTTCTTTTCATTTTTGATACTAGAAAACCCAGGAGGTAAGACATCATCAAGTATGGTCACATTTGTATAATTGTGTCATTACTCTAAAGTCAACTTCAGAAAATGACCTAGTAGGAAAAAACAGAGGGAGAAATAGAACAAACAAAAAAACAAAGTCAATCTGATAGGTAATTATTACAGCAACCCTAAAGTGAGCGGGGTTGGAATATAGATGAAATAAACTTTAGGAATGCTGTTGTGAGCAATAATAGAGATTTTCCAGGGGTAATATTAAGCCAAGACAGTTTGTTCTGTTATAATATTAACACTTGCCTTTTGATTTCATGAAAATTTAATTTACACTACAAACCCACTTTCATCAAAAGTATAGAGGAAAAAAGTCAACCCAAATTATCACAGTTACAAACTCCTAGTGTTTTTATGATGTATCTTGTTGAGCACGGAAAAGTGTAAATATTGTATTTGCAGTTTAAAGATAAACTCGAGTGTTATTCATTTTTCAAAAGTTGCTATCTTTCCTCAGACACCTCACAAAGCTAGTTCATAAAGCTAGTCCTATGTTTCCACACATCCTCAAGCACACACAGTGAGAAGTGCTATAAAATATTCTAGATGGAGCCAAAACAAAAAGCACACCATCCCCCTCCACAATCCCCAGCAGCAAATGAAAGCCTCCAACATATGTTGCCATAGCTTTAGGCAAGACGCTTCTGTTTCACAGGCCAGGGCGCCTGTCCTGCATCTCCACGTCCCACTTGCCTTGGCAGTGTTGAGAAGGTCTAAAAATAAAGGAATGCCTACACCAAAACAGAAGGACAGGCAGTACAGTATGTCCGCGTCTCAGCTCTGCAACTGTGGATGTGCCAAGCAATGTCACATATTCTGCGTGGTCCTTTGAATTTGGGGGGCATAAAAAGAACATTGAAAGACCCTGTGAAGATTGTTTCCTTCTCTCCCAAATGTAAAAACTGGCAATGAAGGATCAGCTAAGACAGAAAGTGCTTTGGACAGGGAGGCAATTCCTCTCCTCACCGCCCAGAAAATCAGATCTTGGAAAAACAGACCCTAGTGCAGATGATGGCTAGATTTCATCATTGGGAACGGAATTTCTAAGTACAGAGCATAGGCACAGTCATTTTCTCATCTTGACTGTCTCTAAATTCATATATTGGGGATATTGAAGGAGGGAGATAGATGGGGGTGAGGGAGAGCTTAGCAACAAATTATTGGGTATTAAAAGTCAAAATAAATAAATCATTCTGTCATGAGAACTAAACAAAACAAAATATTATGGTTGGACCCTCTTGTTGCACACAGAAAATGAGGTTTGATAAGACACTAAATGTGGAGAGATAGCATAGCGGTAGGGCATTTGCCTTGCAAGCAACTGATCCAGGACGATGGTGGTTTGAATCCAGACATCCCATATGGTCCCAGTGCCTGCCAGAAGCAATTTCTGAGCACAGAGCCAGGAGTAACCCCAGAGTGCCGCTGGGTGTGACCCAAAAACCGTGAATAAATTAAAAAAAAAAAGACTTTAAATGTATCAGCTACATCCCAGAGAGTACAGAACCCTCTCTGCAGAGAAGCCCCGGCAGGAGCAAAGGTGTGTGATAAGGACATGAAGGTGGTTATCAAGACATTAGGCAACAGAATTTAACTCCATTGAAAGCCCACAGGGGAGCAGTTTGGTAGAAATACTAGAAAACCATGTGTAAAGGCAAGTAAATTGCTTTCCCATTCTGGGATTGGGAAATATGGAGGATAGCATTTCCACCTGAGATGATCTGTACTTCTCTCTCTGTCTCTCTGTCTCACTGTCTCACTGTTTCTCTCTGTATCTCTCTGTCTCTCTGTCTCTGTCTCTCTCTCTGTCTCTCTGCCTCTGTCTCTGTCTCTGTCTCTCTCTCTGGACTGACTTTCTTTTCCTGCAAAAAACAATTTCTTGCTGCAGGCTTGGGTCCATGGTTCCCTGAGAAATTGGTACAGGACTCATTTTCTACACTGGTAAGTTTGATGGCTGCTTTGTGGGGCTTGGAACCACATAGGGGCTCATCACAGATTCTTCAGGCCTGGATTTCCCAAGCATGAAACCAGTGAGGTGAGATGCCACCTGCCACAGTGTAAAGAGAAGCTTGTGGGTACAGACCAGAGTGGCCTTGAAGTAATAGAAGTGATAGTAGTATATGACTAAATAACTGCAGACATGGTAACCAAGGAGCTGCTGTAAGAGGAAGGTAGAGGAGGCACAAATAGGATAAGAATTGTTCTGATGTTTCCTCCCCTTGTTTTGCTTTGGGTTTTAATTGCTGAATTTAAATGCTTGATGATACTAAGGGGACTCAGTGCTCATGGTGCTAGAGAAGGGGACCTTTTTTCTTCTTCCCTTTCTTCCTGCCTCTCACCTTCCATTCCTTTTTGCTTCCTTTCTCTCCCTCCCTCTTTTTCTATTCCTTTCTTTCTTTCTTTCTTTCTTTCTTTCTTTCTTTCTTTCTTTCTTTCTTTCTTTCTTTCTTTCTTTCTTTCTTTCTTTCTTTCACCAGTTTATAATATATAGGTTTCAGGTATATAGCACTATAAATTGATATCAGTATATACAACAAAATGCTCACTACCAAATAAGGATTATTTTCACCTGGATGAAAATGAGCATTAATTCATACAAAAAGAAATATAAAAACTCTCTTTATCTGACACAAAGCAGCAGTGTCTGACAAATGACTATCATAAGTTTTCTCTTTTATTGGAGTTTTATGGTCATAATGAAGGCAGAAGTCCAGCATCAAGATAGTTCTCTAAAGAAAACTTATGAAAAAACTTTTCACATATTAGTTTTTCCCCATATATTTTCCAATCACATTTCTACATTTTAGAGTCCTATTCCTTTGACCTGTTTAATATTCACATTTACTGATCTTTGTTCAAAGGGATGTGATCTCAAAGGCCTTTCATATTCAAAAGTACTAATAAGATCTTTTCGATTACTAATCTATCCTTTATTTCTAGTTTAATTTACAGGGTCCTAGTTACTGTACCTAAGTGGATAAAGGAACTTTTTTTTATTGTTAAAGCAAGATAGATTTTTTTTTGGAATAAAACTTGCAAGGAGAGATAGAGAAAAAGAAAGATGTAAGGGGAGATAGGAAACTTGTACAATAGAGCTTAGACTTCTTTAGTGTTAAAATGAGGAAGCACATGAGGCAGAGCGATGGCACAGTAGTAAGGCATTTGCCTTGCACGTGGCTGACCCAGGATGGACCATAGTTCTATCCCCCAGCATCCAATATGGTCCCCCAAGCCAGCAGCAATTTCTGAGAGTATAGCCATGAGTAACCATTGAGCATAACCAAGTGTGGCTCAAAATCCAATAAGAAAAAAATAAGAAATGAGGAAGCACAAAAATAAAGAGATAAGCAAATGAAATATGTGTTCAAGGAGAACCCAAGCTTGAAAACAAGAAAATAAAGGGATTTCCCCCTTTATTATCCAAGGTCTTGTATACAAAACTTCCTAGTTCTTGCCTCATAGGGATTACTGAAGCACCCTGATTGATGCCCAGTTTCAAGCCTGCCCATTGCTGTGTCAGCAGTCCTGACTTGATGACTGCCATCCCTGTCTAATCATCAGAGACACTTGGAGGGTATTAATTTCATCTCCAAGTCAGTATTAGGTATTCTAAACTTGATTTAAAAAATCTCTGAATGTGAAGTATGGACAAAAACATATTATGATTAATAGCATGATGTCTAGCTAGATTGAGGCCCATTAGAGTCTTATTTTCGAGTGTGGCTAACTTTATTGAATTAGAATTTATTAAGAAGAATTAATAATACCCATAGATGAGTGAGACTATTCTACGTCTCTCTCTCTCTCCCTCTGACTTATTTCACTCAGCATGAAAAATAAAAGTCATTTTTGCAGCAATCCTCAGAGACCATGAGAGGAGGGCTGGAACTTCCAGCTCACTTCATGAAGCTCACCACAAAGAGTGGTGAGTGCAGTTATGGAAATAATGACACAGAGAACTACCATAATCATGTGAATGAATGAGGGAACTGTAAAGCCTGTCTGGAGTACAAGTGGGGGTGGGGTGGGATGGAGGGAGATTTGGGACATTGGTGGTGGTAATGTTGCACTGGTGAAAAGGGTGTTCTTTACATGACTGAAACCTAATCACAATCATATGTGTAATCAAGATGTTTAAATAAAGAAAAAGGAAGAATTAATAACTTACCTATAGGTATTTTATCTAATAACATTACAGTAATCCTTGTATCTGAGATGAGGTTGAGTGATATTTCCATGTATAAACATCAATAATTAAGATCAAAATTTGAACTCAAGGTTGTCTGACCTCAGTCTCTGAAACTATAAGCATCTATATTGTTTTCCTTGGGAAGGTTAAAGGTTAAGTCACACTTACAGGGGTCTCTCCTGGCAGTGTTCAGGGAACCCTGAAATTTTGGAATCTAGGCTGGCAATCTTATAAACAGAGTGTATTCAGCCCATTGAGCTGTCTAATCCTTACCTCTTTCAATTTTTTAAAATCAATAAATCAGGGCTGGAATACAGTGGGAAGGGTGCTTTCTTTGCATGCAGCTGACCCAGGTTTGATCCCAGGAATTCCAGATGGTCCCCAGGACCTACTAAAAGTCATTCCTGAGTGTAGAGCCAAGACAAATCCCTGATTATCTCTAGGTATTGACCTCCCACTTTAAAAAAAGATAAATCAACACTCCTTCCTTGGTCTTTTATGCTTGATACTTCTGATTATGGCTCATCCTACCTCACTCTCTAGAAGTGTTAAACTTACACTGAAGTCTCCAGGATCAGGAGTAAAGGATAGGGTGTGCTAATCATGTCTCCAGGCCTCTGAAATACTGTTTTCTCTAGCTAAAAGTAATTGCCTGAAAATTTGAGGTTCTATAAAGCATTCTCTACTCCTTGAAGGCATATAGTTGAGTTAGTTCCTCATGTTCAGCAAAAGGTAGAAGACAGTGCATAGAGACAAGAGTACATATAGACTCAAGATTTGGAATTTCCCTTCACAGTTGTGAGACCTTGGGTAAGTAACTTAGCTTCATTAAAATATTATGAGACCCATCTGGTTATGTGTGTATGAGAACTGGAAGGTTTAATATAAATGAATACAAAATGGATGCCTTTTCTATATCCAATTTCAAGCCAAGTTCTTGACTCCTGACAGGCATTAAACTTAACACTCTGTATTACCTTCCCCTCTTTTCATATGCAAATCAATTTCTTTCCTTTGGGACAAAATTTTAGTCTTTTCTATCTTTTGAACCTTAGGGGATGCTTTATGTCTAGTGTGACCAGTAAAGTACAAATAATTAAATAATAAGTAATCTATTGTTCAGTCCCCACTGGAAAAATCTAAGTATGTAGTCAAGGTTAGGGCATATTTAATGGTCTTGGGATAGAATGAAGCTAACTGACTCACTATGGAAAGGAGCCATAATTTGGGCTTGATCACCAGAGAGATCCAAGAACCTTTCTTTATCACTTATATTTGCAATCGAGAGAAACAGACATGTGGGAAAAAGAGTTCAGGAACCAAGTAATGATACCTAATACCTGGGTAATTGCTATAGGGATCCAGAATTATGTAGTCATTCTTTCCACATTCACAATTACCCAGTTAAAAGAAATCAATCAAGAATAACAAAGATTTCTATGTGGTCAAGCTCAACTCCAAAAATATCAGGAGAGGAAAATTTACATAGTCATGGGGTCTTTTTTTATTTATTTTTCTTCTTGGTTTTGTTTCAATTTTTATTTTTTATACTTTACTTAATAGGGTTACAGTTGTGTCAATACTTTTTGATAAATCTGGTTCTTTATATTAAGATATGAAAAGAATATTTTAATTATAAATTATTTGTGTACTTTTTAAACATTAAATTTGATGCTGGCACAAAGCTTTTATACAGAAAATAATTGAACCAAAGTCTTACTAACTTAATTTTTAGTGTTCTGTTCTAAGAATTCTAAGACTTAGTCTTTCTTTTCAGATGACTGTCTTTGCAAATATATAACATTAAAATCACGTTTCTCTGAAAAATTTTTTGGTCTTTATTATATTTCAACTATGGTATTAAGAATCTCTGTTTTAGAACTGTGATCCAAAAGTAATTTCTATTTCTGCATCAAAATGTTAATTTAGGATTAATATAGCACTGAAATTATTTTGTATTTCATGGCATTTATTATAAATCCCTCAACAAAAGAAGCAATTCAACACTAACTAAACACTATAATAACTTATCCATGTTAAATATTAACTGACAATTTATCCTATATCAGACACTAAGCTTTACTTACTAGTCTATGACATAAAAAGATAATCTGTAACATCAGGCAGTATAAAAAGACATACATAACAAGAGTGCATAATAAAATGACTATTCTCCATTACACCTGTATGGAGAGAAAAAGAAGACAGCATTGTAGTAAAATTAAGTAAAATGTGAAGAGTACTTGACCAGAGCTCAGCAGTCTACAGAAGGCCTCTCTGTGGAGAGTCGGATACTTACAAGGGAACATGAACACAAGACCTAGAGGCGGAGAACAGAAGGGGCAAGAAAAACTAGAGAGGATAGTGCCGGCAACTTAGAGTGAAGTAACAGAGAGTGAAAACCTTTAGAATGAAGGGGAGAGACTCTTGCTAGACAGTAGGATGGAATCTTGTTGATCCATGGAATATATGATCATTTCACAGTGGAATGTTTTGGCTCCTGTATTGTGAAAAAAATCACTAAATTTTTCCCCATGGGGAAAACCTTTGCCAAAAGCTTTGCAGTCCACCTCTGACTAGTTCCCTCACATAGTTCTAACCACTTCAATTTTGAATACAGAATTGAGGTTAGCAAGGGTGTGTGGAAGGGGGGGGGAGGTGCAGAGAGGGAAGAGATCCAGTAGATGTAATAGAGCAAGGGGAGAAGGCCTGGGGATCTTTGGTGGTAATAAAAGGATAAATGTTATGTAATTCATAAGCATAAATGTAAATACTATTATAACCACACGAACTACAGCAACAATAACAACAAAAGATGTGCCGTCTGCTTTGTGGAAGAAAGATGTTGAATAAAAGAAAGCCAAAATTTTCAGAACAGAGAATATAATCCTCTTTTTATGGAAATGCCTATTTAATTGTTCTCTCATGTTTAAAATAAAAACACCAGAGTCTCACAAAACTTCATAGAAATTACCTATTTTTTGAGGAAAATTAAATGGGTAGAGAGCACATAAAGAAATTTTAAAAAGAAGCAAAACTAAAAGCTTCTAAACAGACACTAATGGTACCAAAATGGGAGTGCAATTGAGCTGTTAGAGTGAGGTGGGTGTGTGCACAATGTGACTTGTCCCTGCCAACAAATGTCTAAAAAATTCTCTCTCTAGCCCCAAATCTGGACCTGCCTGAGTTTTGGGAGGTGAACCACATGTGTATGGAGTGCTAGCTCAGCCAGCTTTAATAGGAGAGTCCCCAGACAAACAGAGAGCTGGCTGCATGCTCAGACCAAGTACTTTGCATTGACTTCCAATAAACAGTCATAGCTTGCTTCTTCACAAGCCACTAGATACCATTTTCCCCACTTTTCAAAAGACAGGATCGACTAGGTTCAAAGCTAGCACACACAGAACACCAGACCCATCATGTACATGCATCACTGACTTGGCCTCCTCTAAGGATCCATCCTGGAATTTTCACTGACCTGCCAACTGTTTACTGTGTGTTTATTAGAAGCAAATAACTTAACTCGCTAACCTATTCCCTAGTGTGTGTGTGTGTTTGTGTGTGTGTGTGTGTGTGTGTGTGTGTGTGTGTGTGTATGTGTGTGTGTGTGTGTGATTTAAAGCAATGTAGTCTCAGCAGTCTCTTCCAATTTTTCTGGGTAGAATCCAAAAAGATTTTTCCCTCCAACATTATTTTCTCTGACAGAAACTGTAAAGATCAAACTTCAAAACCTCCTCTCAGAAACATCTGCCTTAGCGCAAGGGAGAGTGCAGGGGGAAGAAAAGAGGGAGAGTGAGAGGGAAACTGGGGACATTAAGGTGGGAAAGAGAACATTGTATGACTGAAACTCAATCATGAGCAACTTTGTAACTGTGGAAAGAAAACGCAACAATTGTGTTACAAACAACTTTGTAACCATGATCTTTAAATAAAGTAAAAAAAAAAAATCACCTGCCTTCTAAAATTGCTCATTTCAAGCAGACACTCATTGATATCATCAATTACAAAATTTCTACAGTCACTCAGGACATGGTCTCCTAGAGGATTGTTCTATTTACTTGAAGAGATAAGACACATTCTTGGAAGATTTCCCTCTACTCAGCACAAAACAAGCAATAACAGCAGAGACTCACATTTGTTTTGAAACAGCTGTTGCTCTAAAACCAAGTTAAGGCTTTACTTTCCATAAAATGTTTCAAGTTTCTTAATGGTATTAAGTAAACAAAGGCTCCACTGATGTCAATAAAATTTCACCCACTACAGCCTTGAAATACTGAATGTGAATATTATTAAAGGCATTTTAATTTGTTTTTGTTTTTCAGTCACACCTGCTTTTTTGCTCAAGGGGTTACTCCTGGCTCTGTGCTCAGAAATCCTTCCTGGCAGGCATGGAGACCATATGGGATGCCGGGATTCGAACCACCATCTGTCCTGGATCAGTTGTGTGCAAGGCAAATGCCCTACCGCTGTGCTATCTCTCAAGGCCCCTTTATTTTTAAAAAAGATAACCCTTTCCTTAAAATGGTACTTTTAAAAGTGATTTTTAATTTTATTACAGGGTCCCTAAACTTGTTAGTAAAAAGGAAAGATTAGAAAGTATTATTATTCTGGCTCTGTATTCAAGGATCACTTCTGGCAGTGCTTAGGGCACTATATGCCAGTAAGGGGGGGAAAAAGTATTATTAATTCATCATGCAGCAGAGAAAAAAAGTAATTCTTTCTTATTACAATGTAAATTTTATTTTAAACCATATATGACTTAGGAGGCAAATGAAGCAGTAATATCCCTTTAGTGTAAGCAAGAAAGTGTTGGTATAAATGGAACAGTTTACTACATTTTACTATAATTTACTACATTTACTACATAATCTTTGAATTGAGAGGCCTAAGCACTTTGACTTTCTGTGACTTTGAGATGGCAAAAATAAATCCTTTCTCACGGTGTTGTTCAAGATCCAGGAAGCAATACCTGTAAAGCAGGTAGGCTACCATAAAAATTACATATAGTGGCTATTCCCCACATGCTTCCATAAATTCATTCTATTTGTCACCAGAAATTATGTTTATATTAGTCACTGTGTTGTGATAGTAGTAACTTTTTATACGATAGTTTGTTTATAGGTGTCAATTTTTGTGTCCAGGTAAACAAAGTAAATAAGGATATACAAAAACAATGTGGTGTCACCTCACACCAGTGAGACTGGCACACATTAAAAAAATAAAATCAGGGCCCGGAAAGATAGCACAGCGGCGTTTGCCTTGCAAGCACCCGATCCAGGACCAAAGGTTGTTGGTTTGAATCCCAGTGATACCTTTTGGTCCCCCGTGCCTGCCAGGAGCTATTTCTGAGCAGACAGCCAGGAGTAACCCCTGAGCACTGCCGGGTGTGGCCCAAAAACCAAAAATAAAATAAAATTAGTGTTGGCAATGCTGCAAATACAAATAAACTCTTATTCATTGCTAGTGGGAATGTCAACTGGTTCAGCCACTTTAGAAAATAAACAGGATGCTCCTAAACTCTATTCTGAAAAAAGACATTTTTACTCTTAAATTCATGGCAGCAGCATTAATAGTAATCAAGATCTGGAAATAGCCAGTGTCCAAAAATAGAGGAATGGATAAAGAAACTGTGGTACATATACAATTATCGCAGAGAAGTGTCCACAGTGACAATGATAAATGGATTGATTACTCTGGAAAAGAACTGGGTGCTGAGAGGAAATAAAGTTATATGCATGGTACCCATTATTTACTAATAGTGCAAGCCATCAATGTCTAAAAGGAATTTAAAAAAAAGGAGAAAAAAAATGTCTGCCCTTGAGGCAGGAAGGGAAAAGGATGGGAGGGAAATAGGGAATAGTGATGGTGGTGTGAATAGTGAAATGGTGATTAGTGAGAGATGTGCACTGGTGTTGTATATGATATGATTGAAACCCAGTCATGAACAACTTTGTAAGCAAGATGTTCAAATAAAGTAATTAACAAAATATAAGAAACTATGGTACATCTACACAACAGAATACTACTTGGCTATAATAGAAGATGAAACAACGTCATTTGCTATTACATGGATAGAACTGAAAGATATCATACTGAGTACATCAGCCAGAAGGGGAGAGCTAGAGAATGGTCTCTTCCACGTGTGGAATATAAAGGAATGCAATAGGTAAAAACAAAGTATTAAAAGCCACATAATCTAAGATCAGGCCTATGGGACATTTTTACTATGTCAGGTGTACCATGACAGTGAGCTGGGAAGGAACAGGAGGTCACAGACGTTGAAGCCAGGCTGGGGAGAATGAGGTGGAGACTTGGAGACAATGATGGAAGGGAATGGACACTAGTGGACTGTGTGGTGTGGAATGTTATATTCATTAAACCCTTTTGCAGTATTATAAAATTAAAAATCACAGTGACAAAAGTTTTCAAGAATATTTTTTATAATACAGGCACAAAGAAAGAAGAAATAAAGATATAAATAAATAGAAGTGAAGAAATTGTGATACTATTTAACCCCAAGTGTTGATAAATTTACTAGGTCTAATTCCTCTTGTTGCACAGTTATTTATTAAGTAGTATTTTTGTCTATAATTCATATGCAATCATTTAAAATAGAAGAGAAAATAGCAAATAAAATGTGATCACATTTCAGGAAAATAGTGGTGGTTAATCTGAGAAAGAAAAGTAAGAGGAGACCTCAAATTACTGTTATCTGAAGGCCAAATCTCAGTTTATGACTTTCTCTACTTAGGGACACTAGACTGAGATTTTCACTATCCCCTCTGACAAGAATTATCTTGTTTTCATAATAGCACACAGCCTTTCCAATGTAACACTTTTGTGGTTACTTCTCTTCTCTCTCTTCTCCCTTACCTACTACTAAAGGGCATGCTCTAATTCAGTTCTGGGATGGATCTTCTATTTACATTCACTCTTCCAATGTCTCTAGTCTGGCCACTTGGTGTTGATCTGATCACTTGGGGTTGATTCAGTGACTCCCACAAATATGGTTCTTTCCCAGCCCACCACTATGAGCCCTAGACTGACAAAAAATCTTTTGTGACTCATTCACCAAACATGCTTAACTTAAAATTTCCCGAACTACTGACACTCTAAAAAAGCACCTCTGTACCAGCCTTTCACTTTCTAATAATAGAAACTTTATTTCTCCAGTTGCTAAGGACAAAATAAAATGGGCATTGTTGACTCTTCTCTTTCTCTGACACCCCACACCCAATCCATTAGCAAATCCGGTCAGCTGTTCTTTCGAAATATAAGCAGATAAAATGAACTTCTGCCATAATGTAACCTCAAATTTCCTCTAGACATGCAGATATCAGAGAAGGCTAAAAAGGTTATCAGGACTTCCTTCTGTGGGAGTAAAACCACCATTCACAGTTACAGCTAAGGCCATGTGAGGACTCTGGAAATCCATCTCAACAAGAAATAAATTAAACGTCCCTCCCTTCTTGATTATGGTTGTCAGAGTTGACCTAGTGTAGAGCCAGGAATTCTACAAACATAGGAGGCTTTCCAATATGCAGATCTACCATAAATTATATCTGGGTTTGCAGCTATAATGTTTCACTCCTGAGTGATAGTAGCAGTGAAAGGATAGGCAGAAAGAAATGTCCATAGAGTCTAGGAGTGCCCTAAGAGTATTTATCTCTTAGTGTCAACAAAGTCTAAGTAAGGAATCTAGCATTCTGCCCATACCTAGTCTTATGGAAAAAAAATTCACCACTTTTTCTGCAGGGATAGTGTCATAGTCCACCAAAATAGAAGGCCCAAAATTTCATATAACATTGAAAAATAAATAGAACTTATAAAGAAGAAATGAAAGGAAAGTTTATAAAGAAGAAATATAATGTCCAAATAATCTCAGTGGGTCATTTGAACAGTAGAATGGAGTGGACAAAACAGTATCTTAAACACTATAGATAAACAAATGTAGAAGGGAGGTCTAAATAAAATCAAGTCCCCTACAAAAATACCATAATAGGAAATTGATGACAGTTATTAAAGTAATTCAATGTGAGGTTTAGTAAATGGTTTTTAGATATGATCTCACCAGAGTTCAATATATAAAAGAAAAAATTCCATAGACAGAAACTGATCACAATGTACAACTTTAATTTTGTGTAAAATCTCACTGAGGTGATGAAAATAAGCTATGGATTGTGAGAAAATATTTAGAAGTCCTGAAATTTCAAATCTAGCAGTTATAGAGAACTCTCAGCTAACAGTAGTATTATCAATTCAATTTAAAACATATTTATAGTTCAATGTGATGATAGAAAAATATACTTTTACTCTTTTCCTCATTCCTATGCTACTTATGCTATTTATTTTATAGAAGCAGAAAGAAGTTACAGGTGTTAAGGTACTTGCCTTGCATGAAACAATGTTCCAGGTGTGATACCTGGCACTATCTATCATCCCCTAGTTGTCAGGCGTAATCTCTAAGAACAAAGCCAAGTGAGAACAGATGATAAAGTTTTATAATAAAATACCTTTAAAGTAAAAAAGAATACAAATTAATTCTAGGGCTAGTATTTTAAGGAGTTTGGATATAGTTTTTATTTTGATAGATTTTTACTAATTTGTTAAGTGGCTTTAATAGGATCAGACCAGAATCAGACACATTTTCAATTGCTATTATCTTGATCTTAGACATCTACAGTAAAGATAATTTCCTCCTGGAGATTCCACCCTAGTCTTTATACAATACATTAATAAAGCAAAAATCAGAGAGATTCTGTCAAAACATAGATCAGATCAAACCCTTTGTTGACTCTTCTCTCATCTGACACAGTATATAAAGCTAATGGGTTGTCCCTCCACCCCTTCTACTAGGACCATCTCAACCATTCTCTTCTCACTCAAATTTTCCCCAACTTCCTGTTCTTCCACCCAGGACTCAAGCTCTGGGTTATTGCTTCTTGAGAGTGAGAATGTATAGCTGATTCCAAAGCATCTGAAACAGTCCAGTGCTTTAAGCGCCTAAATCAGATCAGTTTATACTTCTAACAGAAGAGTACAGAATCCTAACAAAAGCCTCTAAATTTAAGACATTAAAAAATACTATAACAACTACATATACATATCTTAGATTCAGATTTGAACATTGTGCAGGGAAGAAAGTAGAAGTAAGCTAACTAATGCTTATGCCTCTTAACCATAACTAGAGCTGAATGTGATAGGAAGTTGGGGTAAAGTTCCAAAGAAGAATCTGGATCAGGACTGTTGGGAATGAATGTTTGGAATGTATCACAGTTCATATCTCATTAGAGATGATTTTGTGTCAACATACCACAAATCATCAGGTAATGCCTAGAAACTTTTTCTACGTCAGTACCCATAATTGCTCCTGGAATCTTATTGGAAGGATTCAGTATGCTGTTGAACATTCTCAAATGCACAGGGCAGCTCCATAGAGACACTATGAGTCCTAAATGTTAGTATTGCCCAGGTTCAAATATCCTGATATAGAGTACCTGAAAGTTCCTTTCCCTTTACATAAATTTCTGTTTTTGAGAGTGACTGGCATTTTCCACAGAAATCAACAAAAGCCTCCTAAAGGCTGGCTGGAGCCTGCTCTCTGTGGAGGGAAGTCAAGTTATGCTACTTTAAAGAATCCAACAATCATGTTTACAGAAAGCAATCACTGAGCTTATTGTAAGAAACTCATATCAAGTGCCAAACATTCCTAAGATGCCTATAAATAAAAATATAAAGCACACAACATATGACCCTCTGAGGATGTGATTCTGAATCACTGCTTTGAGTTTGGGTACTGCAGCTGAAAAGCCATCAGGCACTGCTCAGAAGAAAGGTCTGTAAGTGCCTCCAAGGGTTCACCTAAACGCTAGGGTGACTGGCTGAGCCCCTGAGTAAATGGCAAATGACATTGGGACTTGCAGTCTTACTCAGCAAAAAGAAACTGGACCTCCTGCTATGCAAAGTGAATAGTAGGAAAATTAATTGGATTTAATGTATTTGCAAATATCTAGGTACTTACACAAGTCACTATTATATTTTCCAATTAAGTTTTATGGATGCTATCCCCTCCCCAGTTAAAACAAAGCAAAGGTATTTAAAGCTATTTGATATACTTAAAACAACATCCAATATTTCCTCACATGAACATTATCATATGTAAACACCATAATAATAGGAAACAAGCTTAGGATAGCTTGACTGATTTGGAAAGGGTGAGTGGGGAGAAATAGCATTCTAACTAGATTAGATGCCTACAAAATACTAATATGCTCTTTTTATTTCCATAAACTTAAACAGCTTATTTTTCTGTTGTTTATAGCTTTTCAATACAAGGTATTCATATTTATGCTTTTAATTTGTTCTATATAGTAAGAAGATATTTCATCGGTATGATTTTAGTAAAAAGTCTGTACTCTCATTAATGTTATGCTATTTTGGATGCTATTCCAAGTACAAGTGTGAGTCAATCGCAAAGGTTTTAATTCCTTCATTGCCCACACGCTGTGGTAAGCTTTCACATTCTCATCTCTCTATTGCCCTACCCTTTTTGGGGCTTCTTAACTTCTGCACTGGCAGTAAAAAAGAAAGATGGAATCCAGGGTGGGGCTTGGCTGTCAGTAGGGTTGAGAGGCGACAGAATGTGCAGGAAAAGGAACTTGCTCCCTAGAGGGCAGGAGGGCTCTGCTAGTGAGACAAAGTTAGATCCAAGAGAATGGACAGTGAGCAGGAGAAGAATGCAAAGTAGGTCTAAGGACCAAACCCATTACCAGGCAATTGAGTTTAGGTTTACACAAAGATGTCTTAGGAGAGAGAGCTGCCCTTAATGTCGTCAGTGGTGTCATTGAATGGAGAAGCTTCTAGAGGTCTTCAGAACCCTTGCATTAACTGCTTATGATTTGGCTTCCTCCTACTCCTTGTCCTGCTTACTTATTCCACATTTTCCATAAGGACCTTTCCCAATGTCTCCCTCCCCAGTGCTCTTTCTGCACTGTGCTTCAATGTTTTCTTCTTTTCTTCTCTCTTGATGATACTTCTTTTGTTTGTTTTTTTTTTTGTTTGTTTTTTGTTTGTTTGGGGGCCACTCCAGGTGGTTACTCCTGGCTATGCACTCAGAAATTGCTCTTGGCTTGTTGGATCATATGGGATGCTGGGAGATTGAACCGCAGTCCATACTAGTTTAGCACGTACAAGGCAAGTGCCCTACCGCTTGTGCCACTGCTCCAGCCCCTTCTGATTGAGTATGCAGTGCTCCACACCAGCCTGACTTCAATGAAGGATGTGCAGATTCCAGGATCTTTAATACAGAAACCTAATGCCAACAATAGGAGACTGCATGAAAAAAAAAAAACTATTGGCACTACAGACAATGACTTGGATTGAATAAACTAGTTTGCCTGGAGCCTAGAGTTGGTCTTATGCCAGGAAACTTCAGGGGTAGAGGTCTCCTTGTATTTAGACCAAGGCTTTTCCTTTCCATGTCCCCCATATTTTGGTGGGCCTATGCAAACAATATTTTCCACTCTAACACCATTTTTACTGTGTCCTTTTGACTAACCCTTAAAAAAAAAACCTCTTAAACTTTTGATGTTAACTTAAACTAATATGTATGTGCATGAAAATATAAGAAAAATACTATGCCTTCAATGTTTAAGGAGTCACATAAATCTCATGGCTTTAGGTTGCTTTGTGTACTGCTAAGAAATGTTATAATGTACTACAATCTGGGGACTTGTGGACAAAGTAATTGTACATGGGTTCTGCCTTATTTTTCTTAATGTTCTTTGACTGTAAGTTTAATATTTAGGCATCAGCAAGGGAATTTCTTCTGAGAACTCTGTTTATGGGCAATTGTCCTTTCACTGTAACTTTACCTTGTCCTCTTTGCATCATTGTTCTCATAATTAAAAATTAAAAAACAGAATTGCCATTCATCAATTTTCTCCCCATCCTTCTCCCTTCTATTTCACTGTTATTATAGCTCGACAATTAAGAATTCCATAGCTCAGCATAACACAAGTGACTTAACACTTATAATGGTTAAAACAATAATAGAAAATGACTGGAGAAATCTAAGGACACATGTGCTCTTCAGAAGATAAAAGAGAAACAGGTGAATATGACCTACCAATCATGGTGCAAGAGAGAGGAAAGAAACCCCATCTCAGAATGAATCACCATGAAAATTGCTTTGGATCTTTTAGGAAAAATAAATAACCTTTTAAAAGCTATGATTGGCTTTCTATTAACTATAGTCCAAGACACTGCTTACTATTTCTAGGGCTTAGCTGCCTCTTTCAACATTTAGTTTTATATAATTTTCTTATAACTTTCATCTAACTTATTCCCTAACTTTTTGATATATTGATGATGAAAGGAAAGGCCAAAACAATACATAATATATGAATATTGATAATGGAAGCAAAGTAAATGTGCAAATCATGTTGAAAACCCAAGTATTATAAAATGTTATCTGGGTTCATTTGGTAAAGGTTTTAAAAATTCTAATAGTACCATTACCTAGACATCAGAATTAGCACCATATTTCTGTACAGTAACAGAAACAGAGACTCTCAAAACTATTCCTTAAGCACTTATTCTACAGTGGAAACAGTAGAAAAGTAAACATGCAAAAAGATGCTGCAGAAATTGGGGGAAAAGTGAATGAACATGCCATTGGAGGAGGGAGGTTGACACTGGTGGTGGGAAGGGCTCTGACTCATTGTATATCTCAAATTCAACTATTAAGGATTCCATTAATCACAATTGTTTTAATAAAAAAATTTTTTTAAAATGAACAAAAAATCATAGAGTAAAACATTAAACACTGCTATAGGTGATCAAATTTAAGAATTTTTTTTTAGAAGAGAGCCACTTCTAATTCATGTATTAGAGGGACACAGTGCTATACAGAAAGGCTTCTTTAGAAAGCTGAATTTGAACTAGGTAAGAGGTAAACTTACTTCATTGAAGAATAGCATGGAGAGTTCTCAGTAAACTCAAAATTGAGCTGCCATATGACCCAATAATCCCTCTTTTGGGTATCTACACCCAGGACAGAAAAACATTCATCTAAAAAAATGTATGCACACTGCTATTTATTGCAGCACATAGCTAAGACTTATCTCAACTTAGATGTCCAACAATGGATGTAGTGCAATCATGAAGAGGTAGTACATCTATACAGTGCAATACAACACAGCCATATGGAATGATGCAATCATAAAATCTGCAGCAACATAGGATTGGAATATTGTAGCACCAGGAACTGGAAAATATTGTGTTAAATGAAGTAAGCCAGAAGAAGGATAAATACAGAATGATATCACTTATATGAGATATTTAAAATAACTACATGAAGAAACGTAATGGTATAAATGAGAGTTCCTACAAATGCCATTGGCCACAGAGTATAGTGTGGAGAAAAGAAACTAAGGGGAGGAGGAGAAACAATATGAAAGGATGGGGTCTAGGGGCCAAGCAGTCTCAGGTACATTGGTGGAGAAAAGGGAAAAAAGAAAGGACAAGACTAAATCTCCAAGCCAAACTCAACAATAGCAGAATCAAGAGAACCAAACTATAACAATCTAAACTTTAAATGGGACTATTATAATAGCAGGCTGGGGAGCAAAAGATGGTGGTTAGGATACACTCTGGGAACATTGGTGGAGGGAGGTCACCAATAGTGGTGGGATGGCCCTGGTATATATCTAAAGCCTAACTATAAAAACTTTGGGGGCCAGAGAGATAGCATGGAGGTAAGACGTTTGCCTCTCATGCAGAAGGTCGGTGGTTCAAATCCCGGCATCCCATATGGTCCCCTGAGCCTGCCAGGAGCGATTTCTGAACATAGAGCCAGGTGTGACCCAAAAACAAAAACAAAAACTTTGTATATCACAATGGTTTCAATAAAATAAAATAAAGTAAAATAAAATAAATGACTAGAAAGAATAAAACAGCATCTGAATAAGTGAAATTGCCCATGCAAAGACACCGAGAAAAAAAAACCCCAAATATTTAATCTCAAAGATTCAAAGAACATCTTTGCTCTTTGAATGCATATTTTCAACTTATTATTAGAAGATAGAATTGCTCACCATATTTTTTTGAAGAAAGACGAGCATAAAATTTAATTTTGAAATGGTTTTACCTTATTGTTTTGTTTTTTTTTTTTTTTTGGTTTTTGGGCCACACCCGGTGACGCTCAGGGGTTACTCCTGGCTATGCGCTCAGAAGTCGCTCCTGGCGAGGGGGACCATATGGGACGCCGGGGGATCGAACCGCGGTCCGTCTCCTAGGCTAGCGCAGGTAAGGCTTACCTTACCTCCAGCGCCACCGCCCGGCCCCGGTTTTACCTTATTGTTGAGAGTACTATTTGCATTGTCATTTTAAACACGTTTAAACTTCTACTGACCTTTGGGAGCTATGTCAAGTTCTAAGATCATAAATATGATTAAGGGCCAAAGAGATAGCACAGCAGTAGGGTGTTTGCCTTGCATGCAGCCAACCTGAGGGGGAACCGGTTCGATTCCTGGCACCCATATGGTCCCCCAGCCTACCAGGGACGATTTCTGAATGCAAAGCCAGGAATAATCCCTGAGCACCGCTGGATGTGGCACAAGAACCAATTAATCAATGAATTAATCAGTAAATAATATTTATAAAATAAGTATGATTAAGCCATATACTGTGCATTGAGAAAATTTTAATAAATAATTGTTAAAAGAGTTAAGTGATTTCATTTCATTGAAGTGAAACCATAAGCTATGACGACACAGAAAATAATTATTGATTCACTCAGGTGTTGAATTATCTTGAAAATTAACTTACAAACATTCAGTTATATTTTGCTACATTATAAAAAATAAATTAACTGTGACTAAATTTAAGCATGAAACAAACCAGAAAATCTAAATTCATACAGATATCAAAGGTAATGGAGTTGTTTCATGGATTTCAATGTAAACAAGCCTAACTCAGAAATTCTAAAACTTAAACCACCATCTCTAGGTATGGATGACTATTCCAATAACTATCACTGAATTTAACAAAGTTTTAGAATATAAACTTGAGAATTTTTAGATTTAAAGGAAACACGGAACTATACCTGACAAAAAAGTTTAGAATCAGACAGCATAGAAAAACTTTAATCTGTGTTTTTTGATGAATCCTAACTAAATGACTTATAGATAACATAATTTAATGTTAAAATCTACAATTAGTTTCTTTTCTTTGTTGCATTTTACCTGTTGATTCTCATTGGGAAGCTTCTGGGTAACTAATTAAGGGCTGATCCCAATTGTGTCCTGGGGACAAACAGTGCAAAGGAATGAGCCTAGAGTGACTATTCATAAAGTAATTCTGAGTCATTGCCCCAGATCATAATTAAATGAATCATTTCACTCACAGTAATATCTAAGATCAACAGCAGAAAATGTAAAATTAGCACTTTTGAATTAATTCTGAAAATAAAAACATGGCTGTGGGGGTATGTTTATCTTGTTATAAAAATAAAAATTAAATAGGTAATATCCACTGCTTTGAAAAGATTTTCCAGGAATATTATATACTCCCATATTTTTGCTGATTAATAAAATTTTAAATGTAATTATAAAAATTCAAGAGACAACAAAGACATTTTGGCAATAGTTTTCCAGGCCAGGACATACTTATCAGGAATTTTTTTTACAAACAATAAACTTTCTCAAAATGAGTTGGGAAGTGTATAACACTTAATAATTATGAATCTATTTGAATTCAAATAGTGGTTTTGGAGTTTAATTATGATTGTTTGGCATTGGGGAGTAGAAAAACACACTTATGGTTTTGTAAATTCATTTTGATGTGATCTCTGTCCTTATTTTGAGTAAATAAAGCAAAATTTTAATAACTCAAGTATAATGTTGGAGCCAAAAAAAGAGCTTGACTACATGTTTTGCATGCAAAAAGCTATATTCAATTTTCAGAAATACATGCCTCCCAAATACCATGGAGCAACTTTAAAACACCAAGTCAAAAGAAGCTCACATTTGAGCAAAGTCAAATGTAGCCCAAAAAATCCCCCAAGTACATCTATATTTATCTATGCACATATAGTCATAGATCACTGAAAATATTGTGAAGATAAGTGAGATTTTTATATACTACTGCTGTTATAGGATATACCTCTTTCCTTGTCAGTTATTTTTACTTAATGTGTCTGATAAAGTTGCTTAAGGCAGATAGATAAACAGTTACAATATATATGTGAAATAAGAGTTTAAGCACTTAAAATTAAATTGGAATACGGTTTTATCACTACATCCAAAAGTGACACAGTAATTATATGCAGTGCTACATAATAATTCTAAGTGTAATTGCAGTATAATTTTTCTGACATGCATTCACTACCCCTCTCCATCATAATTATTATGCAGATTGTACCTTGTTTTTAAAGTTCTCCACTATCTTCTTGAGGTGACTTTTAAAAATACGGAGGTTGGTTTTAAAATATAGAGTTTAAAACTCTTAAAGTTTTAGTTACAGACACCAAACCACACCCTAGGTTAGGTTACTGACTCTGGAGATCCAGAAAAATTTGTCAACATTCTTCTTTACATAAAGGTTTCTGAATGTTCAGTGATAAAAGTGAATTCAGTATCCACCACATGGTGAACCCAAGGTATTTCAGATAATGTTCTCCAGCAAAAAGGGAAAACTAGTGAGAAAATTTTAAAAAGCCGTGATATGAATACATATTAATACACACTCATCCTATGATTTCAGCATATGAATAATAACAGTAATAATAATATTCATGCTTGCATCATGTTTTTGAAAACCAGCTCCATTCATTCTATTACGAGCCATGAAGAAGGAATTATCTTTTCCCAAATGATTTTGTCTATCATAATTTGTTAGACATGTTCCTATATGTCAACATTTTTTATTAACAATAATCCTCACATCATACATGTTGCGTAAGACTTTGACAAATACGAATAAAATATCACAAAGAGTTTTTTAAAGTTTCCCTTTAAAAAAGGGAAACTAGTGAGGGTACAATATGCATAATAATTATGATGGAGAGTGGTAGTGAATGCATGTCAGAAAAATTATACTGCAATTACACTTAGAATCACACATGCACATTACATGTGTTTCCACAGTCCAAAGCCATTTTTGTTTGCTTATGTAGAGAGCCAAATTCAGTGATGCTCAGGACTTACTCCTAGTTCTGAGCTAATGGACCACTTCTGATGGGGCTCAGAGACCATATGTGGTTCTGTGTAGAACCCAGATTACTGCATGCAAGTCAAGTACTTAAACCCCTGCACTGTCTCTCCAGCCCCAAACACTTATTTTGAACACAAGCAATCCTCAAAGTTAATTACAGAATAATGTCTGTATATCAGCTCACTACTTTACCCTCAGACCCCTCACTTTCTCCGTGCTGCCCTGGCACCAACTTGCTCCAGAGAGGATTTATAGGACAACCTGATGACTTGGAAACAGTAACAATTTGCTTCCAGGGCAGGTTTTGCAGCATTGACACTTAATAATGAGATTAAACCAGAAGACACTTCGTGACATCCTGACCTCGACATAGGAGCTCTGAAAAAACCAAGATCTCTAATTACAGAAATCTGACTATGACAACCGTGATTGAGAACTTTTACTGGGACCATGAAGAAAGACTTTGGGGTTAGACAACTTAGTATACCTGAAGCCTGTAGTTGGTCTTATGGTTTCATGGGTAGGGACACCCTGTTTCTGGACAAAGTTTTTCCCTTTCTATTGTTCCCAAATTATCCTGTGCCTATGCATAAATATTCTAACTCCCCAACCTTTTTGTTTTTTTCTTTTTGTTCTTTTTTATCTTTTAAATAGGGGCTCCCACCTTTTTTTTATAAAACCTTTGGACATGGATTAGTTTGTTTTACCTCATATTTCTTCATTTTTTTTATAAAGTTAAGGAGAAAAAAAAAAGAAAGGATGGGAGCCAGGAGCCAAGTGAACTCAGGTACATTGGTGGAGGAAAAAAAGGACAGAAATAAATATCCAAGCCAAACTTAACAACAATAGAATCAAAAGATCTAAACTTTTACAATCTAAACTTAAATGGGCCTGTTATACTGGCAGGCCAGGGGATGAAGAGTGGTGGTATAGGATGCACTCTGGGATCATTGGTGGAGGAGGTTAACACTGGTCATGGGAATGGCCCAGCTTTACTATATATCTAAAATTTCACTATTATCAGGACTCTGTATCACAATGGTTTTAAGATAAAATGAAAATAAATAAATAAATAAATGTCAAGTAAGTGACACTGCTTAGCAAATGCTATATCCTTTGACAAACTAAAAGTAAAACTATAATATATGATAATGCAAACTTGCAGAAAGATGGAAAAATAGATAAATATAAAAGGACTCATTAAATTCTATAATGGTTAGTTTTACATCTCAGTTTTATTACACTATCTTTGTTTTTGTTTTTAGTATTTTGGGTCACACCGGCAGTGCTCAGGGCTCTAGGCTCAGAAATTGCCCCTGGAAGGCACAGAGGACCATATGGTATGCCAGGAAAGGTAAACACCTTACCTCCATGCTATCTCTCCGGCCCCATTGTTACACTATCTTTGTTGGTC
The DNA here is from genome assembly GCF_024139225.1 of Suncus etruscus. Lineage (NCBI taxonomy): Eukaryota > Metazoa > Chordata > Mammalia > Eulipotyphla > Soricidae > Suncus > Suncus etruscus. The sequence goes on along the minus strand of NC_064859.1, from coordinate 56,000,380 downwards.
AAACACTAGTCCTTGTGTCTCTTTAAAAACATTTATTTCATGTGGTTAGAATTTACTCAAAATCCACTGTGAATAAGGCAGAACCTAATCATCCGAAGGCTTCAAAAGCAAAAATTGAGGTTTCCTAAACCAAGATTCTCTCTTAAGAACACATTGCCATTCTAAGTTTCCCAACTTAAGACAACAGCGATTCTCTTTTTATGTAGCTCTAACTCTTTTCTTTACAACAAAATCAAAGATGTACTTACTATTATATTTATTCAAATAAATTGTGGGTTTACACTAAAAGACAGACCATCCCATTTGCTAATGAATAAATCAGATGTGGAAATTATCTGAAGAATCAAAATTGTTTTAGGTAGTATCTTAGTTATGTAGTCAAACCATGAGTCTAATTATAGCTAATACTCCATGTATAAAAACAAATGTAAAATGACATTTAATTGTGAGACAATCTAACACAAGTAAGACATTTGAGTTTTGTAAGATGGGAGTAAAACTCAATCAAGCCTCAACGCTGAGGTCTTTCATCACTAATTTCTGAAATTTTCTTATCAAATACAGAAAGATATCATTTATACAAATAAATTTTCATCAAATATTAATGAAGTCAATGACATTGTTATCTTTTGTTTTATAATTCTTTCTCTTTTAATAGTGAGCACATTTAAGTCATTTTACCTTTTAATTTAATTTTTCTCATAAATTAGCTAGTCATTTTACACTCATCAAAGACTAACTTGTACTTAAAATCTCTATGCTGTAGCCTTAACCTGTAGTTTTCAGACCTAACATAACTCAAAAATCACAGGAGCTGATTTATTAAAATTATTCCTTTGAGGAATATTGATGGTGGTTGTAGGGTGGTACCATGAACTTTGAATAAACATGAAATTATACCCTGAAACATATTCTTGTCATCAAATACTAACTCAGTAAAACAAATAAGATAAAACCTTAATAAAATAAAGAATTAATGTGATGAAATATATAGATTTATACATTATACAGATTCTCTGGATAATTTTAATTTTACTTACAACATTATGTATTATTCTTTTTGAAAAAATATCTCTGACATCAGTAAAAACTGTAACAATCCATAGTTTTGTGGTTAGTATGCATATGTGAACAAAATTTAGTAAAACTAGCTGAAAGTAAAATTTGACACACTAACTTACACAGTATATTTTATCAAACTGTATTCAATCAGCAGAAAAGATAATTCTATGGCAGGGCCCTCCTTGCATGTAGCTAACATGAATTTAATCTCCACATTCCTGGAGCCACAAAATATCCCAGAACACAGAGCCAGAGTAAGCCCTAAGCACTTCTGGCCCCGAGACAAAGCAAAACAAATCAAAACCCAACTAGATTTATTTCTTTTAATAGAGCAAATTGTATGATGATCACAAAGAATATGATGACACAAATGAGCATAGGTAATTCTGACTTCCAAGTAACAAATACTCTTCGCAGAGGATGTAGAAGTCAACCAAGTTCACTTTGTAGAAATTCAATAGCATAGTCATATGCTATGTGCAACAATAACAACAAAAATTTAATCAATCTACATATTATTTTTTCGAGATGAAAGACTAGTGTTAGATTAGTTAATTCTTAAGCAGCAGTAATTCCTAATACATATCACTATTTTCATATTAAGCAATACTTCTTAAAAATGATCTGTAGTAACCAGGGAGGAAGTTCAGAGACTTGGAGTGCAGCCCTAGCATGCACGTGACCTAGCTCAGGGCTAACACCACAGAGCCATACTGTGTATGAATTTGGAGGTTCTCCAAGTACTATCAGACTTGCTGAGTATTGACTGGTCACCTGAGCCTTGCTAGGGAACAATGCTCCCCAAATAATGTTTATATTAACAAAATAAATAACACTTTTTCTGGAGGGGGGTGAAAGGCCACCCCCCAGAAGTGCTTAGTGGTTACTCCTATATAGAAGTAATCTTCCAGCAGTGCTAAGGGATCACATGTGGCAGTGGAACTACTATGGTTATAATCTAAATAGTCATAATCAAGGCACTTTACCTCCTGTACTATCTCTCTGGCTCCTAGGTTTTACTTTTAGACTTTAGCCAAACTTTCTACTTTTATATATTCTCTTAGAACTATCGTGTGTTAAAGATGGCATGTAAATTGGTAATAGATAAAACCCATTTTAATTATATGTTGCTTTTAACTTCCCTTGAAAAAATATTGGTAGACATTTTGCATTAAAAACAAATCCACATCAAAGCAGCTACTTACTGAGTGCAGAGTCATAGGAGGTAGAATTGTGCTCCCCTCTCATGTAAGGGTATGGAGATAGGTAAGCATGGGTGCAGTTCTTTGTTTGAGGTTGATTGGCTAGAAAAGAAACCAAATGTGTTATTGAGAAGCTTAGTGAAGATTCCCAAAGAAAATTAAGACAGGACATGGGTCTTGCACAACTAAAATAAAAGTTCAGATTAAATCAATGAATTCACAGAAGGGTTGTTAAAGATAAGACTTCTTCAAAGAATATTTTTGAGAGGAATACAAATCCATCTAAAACATACAAGCTGTGACACAATGGAAGCATCACATTTTTTTACTTTCATAAAAATTTTCCAGCTCCTGACATATTACCTGGCACCTAGAAACTCTTATAAATATAATTAATTAAAAATTTTATATGCTTGCATTAAATATTCTGATGAGTTAAAATTGATATAAATTTGTGTGTAAATATTTTAGGAAAAGATGCAAATAATAGATTTTACAATTTAGTAACTTGAAAACATATTTAGCATTTAAGTTCTAAGAAAATAATGTTTATATCACTTGAAAACTTAAAGACTTCATCATATACTCTCTAAGAAAAAAATATTCTTCTGTTCTCTAAGTCTATGACAAAATATTTCTACACAATGTCTTTTACAATGTTTTTACTTTAATAATTTTAAGAAATTTTCATTGGCATATTGCATAATTATCTAACCCCAAATAACTATAAAATATTTTATCAAGTATTCCTCAAAAAATTCTATTTTTCATCACTATGTTCTCTTTTCAACTTGCTATCAGCTTGTTTACATCTTCTGTTATGTCATATTTTTATAATAATTTCTATAAACTTGAAAATTTATAGACACAAGATTTATCACAGGAGCAATTAATAAGGACCCACAATAGTAGGCTGTAGGGCACTAAACAGTTTCTTGTTGGACTCAATTAGAGAAAAGGCCAGGTACTTTTAATGCGCTGATTTTCAAAGGTTCATACAATATATGAAATACAGTTGAAAGAATGCCTCATTTTTTAGACACTATTCTATTACCAAGAATGAGAAACTTAAAATTTATGATACAGAATAAAAACATCAAAAGAAAGACATTTATTGAGATTGTCCACAACTTGGTTAAGGCCCAAATAAAGTAAGCTTTCATCTAACACTGGTAATTAAGTTTCATAATAAAAATGATATTTTACTTTGAAGTCATGAATATGAAATAATGTACCTCTATCTATGAATTTTTAGATTTCTATCTCAAGTTAAAATTAAAATACCTTATATATAATAAACACTATTATAGGTAATTTTTTGCTAAGACTAGTGTATTTTAAATGTATAAAATATATAAGAAAAATATACAATCTCTGCTATAAGTATTAAAGCTCCATTTTATATAAAAATATTCAAATAGCCATTTCTACTTAAAAAGAATTACATATGAGTCTTCTAAAGATATTCTATTATTTCTACAATTAAAAGTTCAATTCTATTTTGTAGGTAGCATGTACTAAATAACTTGTTTTTATTTTAAAGTCAAAAGGTAATATAAGATTAAATTTCACTTACTGTACCAGAACTTCCAGATATTAGAATCATTTTCTTCCACAATCCCATTAAACCAACATCTCCAGAAGAATCCTTCATGGTGAAAAGTTATGTTCTCTATCTACATAAAACAGAAAATTGACATCAACACAGGAACACAGTTTAAATTATTACACAAACTATATTTAAATAATATTTATAATCTCAAGTAATAATGATCAACAGCTCTCTCTATATATTTTCTATGAAGAAATAGAGACTCCACAGTTTTTCTCTGGCATCAATAGTAGATATACACCTATCAAGTACAATAATATTTTGAAGAACAAACGTACATTCTGTTCACCTGAACACCGTCCCACTTCAGTTGCAAGAAGCCAATAGTCTGATCCAAAAGCAACCAAAAAGAGTAAAACTCCCAAAGCACCAAAGAGAGCCCCAAAGAATATGGCAATGTTCAGTCTCATTCTCAAGTCACTGTTCCTTGTAAATAAAATAAGACGTTGGAGCAGGGGGAGGCAGGCACCTAGCCTCTTGATAAAAAAAAATGATAAAGAAGGATTTGAGTAGGCAAAATCTTTTTGAGAAACCACTGTAGATCGTGTTTTGGTGGCTTCTTGCTCACACCCAATGAGTTTGTATTCCCTGTGCTCTCTTCTGGAGGAACTCCAGCCCAGCAGCTGAGAATGACCTGCTATTTTAGGATACTGATTGAGAAGCTGTCTGTCTCCCAAGGGGATCAAAAAATAACTGACCTTCCCCTGACCATAGAGAGGAGTGTCATGATATGGCTAGAATGATCATTATTGCTATTTGGTAATCCATAGAAGTTGAAAGAAGATGGATTGGCATGAAATCATTAGCAGTATTGTTATCTGAACTAGTCCATTTAGCTCTCAATGACCACTAAGACCCCCTTAGGATACTTTGAAGGCATATAAGCTACAGCTATAAAGGACTACAAAGAGTTCTTTAAGTACAAAAGAAGTTGTCAGTAACATTTTAAATTCCTTTGAGCATTTGAGGATAAAAAATAAATTGTGGGTCAAATAGCTAAAAACAACATTGAGTGCAGTAAATATTTATAACTGTACTAGATAATTAGGTGACTGCTCACAAAATCAAGATGGAACTGAGCAGATGGGTTGAACAATAGATCACATACCTACCAAGTCAATACTCAAGAATACCTGATTCCTCTGAAACCTGCCAGGCCAGAGCCATACCAAGAAACCCAAATGGTTGAGCAGAGCATCGCCAAAAGTGGCCATTATTTTAAAAAGAAACTTGAGGTCACAAAACCTTTTTACAGTACTCATGGTTTACTCCAAGCTCTTCACAGGTTTCATTTCTGGCAGTTCCCAGGAGACCATATGGGGTCCCAAGGATTGAACCTGACTTGCCAGATACAGGTAAGTTTACCAACTACTGTATTATTGCTCTGGTCCCCAAAAGAATCTGTTTTAAATAAGCTCCAAAACTTTGTATATGCCTTTTCAAATAACAATTCCAAAGTAGATTAATGGGGAAAGAAAGCATCAGTATAGATTATTTTCTGCTTTATAAATGAAATAATGTTTGTACAACATTTTTGCACTTTTCATTTTAAATATTCACCTACCTCAGAATAGGAATTATATTTAAAATGCATCCCAGCCATTATTAGCTATATTTTATTTATTCCTGTCTTCTCTTTGTTGCTCATGTCTGACATATTTTCTCTTCATGTCTCATATGCAAGAAATTATTTTTAAGTATTTATAATATTTAAGTAACAGCAATAATTTAAAACTTGCCACTATAAGATTTGCTTTTATACTTTATAAAGTAGCATTTGTCACCATATGTTTTAAAGAGTCAATTTAAAATCTACCAACTTACTTTGCCATTTCTTTTGTTTAGCATCTGTTACATCTGTAGGTTAGAATTTGGTAAAAGCAAAATGATGATTTCTTATTGAGAATGTGGGTGTTTGGCCAGTTCCAGCTCTGCACAACAGAAAGTGCCCAAAGAAGATGAGCAGTGAAATTCTAAATCCAAATTATTAGCTGTGCAGTTAAATATAATTTGAGAGTATATCTAGCCCAACTTCTCAATTAATGTTTAATTCTACTCTTAATATTCCTCATGTCATCAAACCATGTAATTTACATTTACGTTTGAAGACAAGATGTTGGCATTATCCAGATTAAATTTCTGCCAAAAGATGTTTTATTTTAAAGGTTTACTTAAAAAGAGGGAGACCAGGAAGACAGTACTGCAGGTAGAGAGAGCATTTGCCTTGAAAGCAGTCAATGCGGGTTCAATCTGCGGCACCTCATATGGTCCTCAGAGCACTTTTGAGTAATCCCTGAGTGCAGAGCCAGGAGTCAGCCTTCAGAACCACTCAAAACCCAAAATTAAAGTAATATACTATATTTAAAGATATGTACATATCTATGTTTCTATTATCAGCTTTCTATGTCCTCTGTGCCTTAGAAGTTCAAGAAATATGTTGACATAGAATCATCCAGTGTTTTGGATAAATAATCATTTCATGCCTCATCAATCCATAATCTGTACTTGTTTTCTAAGTGCAAGTATGTTTTTCTAAGATAAATTATTTTCTTTAACGATCTTTGGATAGTCACAACTCCAGATTCACTTTTTTCTTTTTCTTTTTTTTTTCTTTTTCCTCTTTATTTCCAAGCATTGATTTAAGGAAGGCTTAATAACAAAAAGGCTTAAATAAATTCAGAATGAAATATTCTAAATCAGTGCTACCATCTCCATTATTTAGACACAGTAATAAATAGAGTAACAATGTCTAAAAAATAGTCACATCTTACAGTTTAAACAAAACAACATAGTTTGAAAATGCTACTTTGCGTGGTAATATCCTATATTATAGAGCTTAGCCAAATCTAATCATGAAGATGATTAAAATAAAAAAGTCTTTTCCTGACAGAGTAGTGACAGAAACATCACATTTGAGAGTACACAGTACCCCAATTTCTGCCAGTGTCTTGTCCAAGAGCAATGAACATGGAGTTGGGGGAACCTCCCCATGAGGTTCTACAACCTGGGAGTCCAGAATCCCCTACTAGCCATCATATGGCATCTGGTAAGGCCAGAAGCAGCAAAAAAAAAAAAAAAAAAAAAAAAAGCCTGTCCACCCCTCAGAGATTACTCCTAGCATATTTGGGTGACATATGTGGTGCCAAGTAATAACACTGGGTCAGTCACTAACAAGGTGATCACCTTACCCACTGTACTATGTCTCCAGCTCTCAAAATACTTGTGGGGTTGGGCTCATATCCAGTTACACTCAGTACTTATATTTGGCTATGTGTGCAGGAATTACTTCTGTCAGGCTTTGATCGAGCATGTTAAGTCAAGAGTCCTACCTGCTATATTATCTCTTCAGTATACAATCTTTCTGATATAGATAATTCTCACTGGTGTGAGGTGATGTTTTATCATCACTTTGATATAACATCTATAACAGCGATGACGAACAATTTATCAAATCCTACTAGCTATCTATACATCTACTTTGAAGAAGCTAAGTAGATTTTTTTTATGAGATTGCTTTATTGCTGTTGAGTTTGTAAGTATTTACTGTCTCTTGTGTATTAGTCTTTCACCAGATGATGGCATAATAAGACATCCAGTAGGGTGTCTTAATATGTTAGTCATCATTTCTTATATAGGCAGAAATTGTTCATATTGATGCAGTTATGCTTATTTCTGATTGTACTTGTCATTGAAAGTGAAACATTAAAACATGATCTCTTAATTAATCTTACAGATACAGGTCTAATATTTAGATCTTTAGTCTATGTTAAAGATTGAAGATGTTGAATAAACATCTGTGTATTGTGTGAGGTAGTAGTCCAGTTTCATATTTTTGCTGCTCTCCAGTTATACCAAGACTTGTTGGAGAGTTACCATATTTCACTGAATTCTCCTCACTCCTTTGTTGTAAATTAACTATCCATGTATCTGAGAGTTTACTTATAATACACAATTCTATTTTATTGTCAGTCTTATTTTACTCCAATATTTAAATCTAGGAAATAAAATGATTTACAATTTGTGGGGTCTTTTTTCTGGGGGGAGGATTGTGTTTTCCCCATAGTTGCTGTGGCTGTTTGGGAGATTTTATAGTACCAACAAAATTTTAGCAGTATTTTCTCTATGTCACTGAAAGTTCAATTTTTATAGATATTTTCATGAATCTATATACTCTTTGGGGGAGGGCATTCATTTTTAACACTATTAATTCTTCCAAATCATGGACATGGCATTTTTTTCTATTTCATTATGTGTCCCTCTAATTCTTGTAATAATAATTTATAGCTTTCAATAAATCAGTTTTTCTCTTCATTGGTTAACTTGATACCTAAATACTGGATTTTTGAAACTTCTTCTTTGCCCTGGAGGTGTACCTGGGATTCTCAGATGATGATCATTACTCAATCCAAGTGGTCTCTCAGGGAAAAACAGCCTAGAGAAACTTGAAGGAAGATGAGAAATACAACCAGTTACTATTACAACACTACTAGTAAACATAGGCAAATATTTTAGGTGCTTTAAGTTCTGGAGAAGCACCCTTGCAAATGTTCTTGAAAATAAATGAACAAGGAAATAAATAAGCATAGATACTTTGTGAAACCAGATATCAGGAGATAGTTCATGGATCTCAGAAAACTGTACTTTTTGTTTTGCAATTTTGAAAACTCCTTGAATTTTTTTAATCATTCCTGTCTGTTTGTTTTTCCTAATCTTTATTATTTTACTGACATAATTTTATTTTCAGAGCTTCTTAACTTCCTGAAAATAAATGATTTCTCTGATCACTTAGTAAAAATGTGGCAAAATAAGTTTTAATTTGATTTCTTAAAAGAGTTTAAAAATCAAGCATTTAAAATATATAGTACATTATCATAATTAGTATTTCAAGACAATGGAAATTTTCTTCTTTGTTTTCACAAGTTAAAAATAACTTGACAGCCAGAGACCCAATGCCCAATGCTCAAAAACAAAATTTTGTCTGTTTTGATGTTTCTTTTTTGTTTGTTTGTTTTTGGGGTCACACCCGTTTGATGCTCAGGGGTTACTCCTGGCTAAGCACTCAGAAATTGCCCCTGGCTTGGGGGGACCATATGGGATGCCACGGGATCGAATCGCGGTCCTTCCTTGGCTAGCACTTGCAAAGCAGACACCTTACTTCTAGCGCCACCTCACTAGCCCTGTTTTGATGTTTCTATTTTGATAACTGTAAATAATTTACACAGGTAAATACACTAAAATTTCAGAAAACTCAAGTAAAATTTGTGAGTGATAATAAACAAAATATTCTTTATTCTTAAATTCTAACATCCTAACATCCAATACAGAAGTTGTTCTAATTTTACTGATCTCAAAATATAATGATCATATTTAGACAATCTCAAAACAGAATTATTTTTATTCACTCTGGTTTATATATATATATGTATATATGTTTATATGTATAAATGAGAAAATGATTCCTCAAATATATTTTAAAATTTGTGTATATATAACAAGACACAGCTGTAAAATCTTTTGAGACTGAGATTCGTATTTTAAAAAAAAAGAACATGAAGCTCACAAAAATTCTGTTCAAAAGGACAAAATTTCTGAATATCAAAATCCAAAGACTAAATATTCTTGACAAAACAGTCTTGATGGGTTGGAGGGTGTAAGGAACCCCAGTATGGATTAGGATCATTGTTAAGTGTGAATATGTTTCATCGCAAAGATTTCACTGGAAAAACTAAATAGGTACATAATGGAAAATTTCCAAAATTCCCAGAATTCTGGGTTATAAACACAGATAGCCCTATTACATATAAGACCCAAGAAAGAAGCCAACAGACAGAGGAATGATCCTATAATCAATTTCTCTGTCATCATTATTGACAGATTTTAATGGCCAGTGAAGCATCATCTTGTATGGGCAAGTCTAAAGATCTTTTTTTTTAGTTGAAGAATTTATTCAAGAGACAAAATTGATTAACATATTGAGGTAAACTAACATAGCATAATATAGTAACATAACATAACATAACATAACATATAATTAATATAATAATACATGTAAGTCAAAGAACAAAACACAATTTTTGATTGTAATAGCTTACATTATTAGAGGCAATTTTAAATTTTTTTCACAAATCTTACACCATGATATTTAAGGTACACAGTGACAATAAATGAAGGCCTTTCCACCACCATTGTTGTCCTCCCTTCATCCCTGTTCCCAAGCATATATCCCTTATCTCCCTCCTTTATCCCCCAGAATGCTAGTGTAACTAAAAGCATATATGCAGTTCCAGATATTTATACTAGTGGTTTCTTAAAGGTTTAGAGTCAAAGGAGCACTGCAAAACAATGTTAGAATGGCAATTATTGTTTGCATGGGCCCACCAAACTTTGGGGGTCATGGAAAGGAAAAACTTTGGCCTAAGTACCCGGAGACCCTACCCCAGAAGTTTCCTGATATAAGACCATTTCTAAGCTCCAGGCAAACTAGTTTGTCCAATCCCGGTCAATGTCTGTAGTGCCCATACAGTTATATTTTTCACAGTCTCTGTTGTTGGCATCATGTTTCTATACTGAAGATTCTGGAATCTGTATATCCTACATTGAAGTCAGGATGGTATGGAGTGGTGTCTAATTTCAACTCATAATTGAAGGGCAATGCAGAAAGCCCTGTCCAGTATGCAGGTCATTGTTATTGTTCTTGTTTAAATCTTCTCAGTGTTAAGGGAAGACTCTTTTGAGTAAATTGATGTCAGAGTACAGTAGGGTCTTCCCTAGTAGAGGATTGCTTCCAGGTGATGTCATAGACAACTTTGGTTGTTTCGTAGATGGCTTCCCTGGTTCAGAGGTGACTGGAAAATGCCCAAACCTCTGAGGCCTGTGCCAGGTCATCATGTCAATGTTCAGGGTGTAAGGTTCCATTGCACCTCAAGATTTGTGTGTTCCTATCTCTATTAGATAAGAACTTATTTGTATTATAGTATTTTCCATTGAATGTGCCCATGCAAACAAGGAATAATGCCAACTAGCATTATTAGTGCATAAGGGGGCCGCCAGAACAAGTCCAACAATCCCCGTGATCTAGTTCAAACATAAGCATTAAACTGAGGGACTCTTTCACCAAAATTCCTTATTGAACAGTTCACAAAGAGAAAAAAAGATAAAAGTGGGGAATATAAAAAATCTAACTTAAGACAGTGGACACAATTGTCACCATTTAAGAAAATTTGTGTGTTCCCATCTCTATAAGAATGTGTTTGTATATAATTTTCCATTTTAATGTGTCTATGCAAAGGAAGAACAGTATCACATGGCGAGATTGGAGCCTATGGGGATGCTAGAACAAGTCCAACAATCCAATTGACTTGATTCTTATATAAACGTTAAATGGAGGGACACTTCTACAAACTTCCTTATTTAACAAATAACAAAGGGAAGGAAAGATACAGAGGGACTCTTACACCAAAATACCTTATTGAACAGTTCACAAAGAGGAGAAAAGATAAAAAGTGAGGAAAATAAACAATCTAACATAAGACAGTGGACTCAATTGTCACTGTTTATGGGAATTAATCAAAAACCTAGTATGGTATCAGCCACAATTACAAAATGAGAAAAGAAAGAGGCCAAGAGGCTGCTGGGAGTAAACAAGTAGCTAAAGAGTACTGGCCTCTTCCCAGCTTGAGAGTCCATCCTCTCATTTTTATTTTAAAAATATATGGTACCCCAACCCGAAATGGTCTCTTCCCAAACAGAGAGCCCATCCTCCCATTTTTATTTCAAATAAATGTTATGGTTTTTGAAATGGAGACCAATGAGAGAGAGAAAAATACCAGTGGTTGTCACGACGTAATGTCCTGACATACACTGCATTGCCCACCATCCACCCCATGTGTCCCTCCCTTAGTGTTGGGAGAGAAAGGGGAAAAGACTGAAAACCACAATAGAGTCCACCTGGGCCAGCAACCAGGAAAGGCCTTGAGTAGGGGGAGAAATAGGGGAACTGCTGGAGGCCTGCAAGCCTCACAGCACCCCCAACCTAGGGAAAATGCCTCTGGCATAGGGTGTTCCCTAACCCCATACCTGGGAAGAGCAGGCTTCCAGGATCAAAACACCAAAAACCAGCTATCTGCCTAGCCCCTCCCTGTGCTCCTCTTCCCTATCTGTGATGTCTTCCATCCTTCCTTCCTTCCTTCCTTCCTTCCTTCCTTCCTTCCTTCCTTCCTTCCTTCCTTCCTTCCTCCCTCCTTCCTTCCTTCCTCCCTCCTTCCTTTCCTCCTTCCTTTCTTCCTTTCTTCCTTTCTTCCTTTCTTCCTTTCTTCCTTCCTTCCTTCCTTCCTTCCTTCCTTCCTTCCTTCCTTCCTTCCTTCCTTCCTTCCTTCCTTCCTTCCTTCCTTCCTTCCTTCCTTCCTAGGCTCCTTCCTTTTTTCCTTTCTAGGATCCTTCCTTCCTTCCTTGGATCCTTCCTTCCTTTCTTCCTTTCCTTCCTTCCTTCCTTCCTTCCTTCCTTCCTTCCTTCCTTCCTTCCTTCCTTCCTTCCTTCCTTTTTTCCTTCCTTCCTTCCTTCCTTCCTTCCCTTCCTTCCTTCCTTCCTTCCTTCCTTCCTTCCTTCCCTTCCTTCCTTCCTTCCTTCCTTCCTTCCTTCCTTCCTTCCTTCCTTCCTTCCTTCCTTCCTTCCTTCCTTCCTTCCTTCCTCCTTCCTTCCTTCCTTCCTTCCTTCCTTGGATCCTTCCTTCCTTTCTTTTTTTTTTTGTTTTTTTTTTTTCTGTTTGTTTGTTTTTTGGCTTTTGGTTTGGGCCACACCCCGTAATGATAGGAGGTTACTCCTGGCTATGCGCTCAGAAATCGCTCCTGCTTGGGGACCATATGGGATGCCAGAGGATCGAACCGTGGTCCATCCTAGGCTAGCGCCAGCAAGGCAGACACCTTACTGCTCCAAGCCATGTTTTTGGGGCCACACCCGTTACACTCAGGGATTACTCCAGGCTATGCCCTCAGAAATCGCTCTGGCTCAGGGACCACTTGGGATGCCAGGGATCAAACCAAGGTCCATCCTGGATCAGCTGCATGCAAGGCAAACGCTCTACCACTGTGCTGTCGCTCCAGCCTCGATGTCTTTTTTTCTTGACCCTTCCTCCAAAGTAGTAATTAGGATCACATGATATAATTTTAAAATTATTTACAAGACTTTTCTGTTCTTAGTCATAGTAAACATCAAATAAACTCTACAGGAGAATACATTTTTCTTTGTATTTTTGTTTGTTAAAAGGTACATTTTAATATCCCTAATGTGAATATGATGCTGTAAGTACATGCTCTGCAAAAGCTCAACCTGATTGAGAGGGAATAGATAGCCCCAAAGTGACATAAAGCCCTGGGGTTAAAGGGGCCTTAGGCACTTGGTGGAGGTAAAGTGAGACTATGTGCACCAAGACCAAAATTGTCAAGACTACACATGGTGGAGGTAAAGTGAGACTATGTGCACCAAGACCAAAATTGTCAAGACTACACATTACCTAAATAAAATAATTAAATTTTTTATTTTTAATTAAGGCATTATTATTTACAAAATTTTTCATGATAGAGCTCTATGAAATCAAATTATAGAAGGACATGCGGCTCCTTAGGGAGGGTCTGGGTGGGGCTCTGAACCTCTGGTCTCCCAGCTTCTTGAAGGATCTCTCCTTCCTGGGAGCCGGGAATCTAGCAGGAGGAGGCTTGGCAAGCCCACGCCATGCCGGAGGCCTGCTTGGCCAGGCCTAGGGGGGGTGCGGGACTTGGGTAACCCCAGCACCCCTCTGCCGCCTTGCTCCAGATCTCCAGGGCTTCCCCGGGCCACACGCCTGGGCAAGCCGGTGAGTTGGGTCCCTTGGTGGAGCCTGAAGGTACCCTAGGCCTTCCCCCACTATCCATGCGGCTCCTTAGGGAGGGTCTGGGTGGGGCTCTGAACCTCTGGTCTCCCAGCTTCTTGAAGGATCTCTCCTTCCTGGGAGCCGGGAGTCTAGCAGGAGGAGGTTTGGCTGGCACTGGTAATCTCTGTCCAGTCTACATTCTCAAAATCGCGCGGGGGCGATAGCCCCCGCGCGCACAAGAAACATTAATAGTACTCTCACAAGAAACATTAATAGTACTCACTATCATTGAATTATGTTTTTATGTATGCAGAATGTCCATTTTGTACTCTGCCCTTTTGCATACCCCTTCATAAGTTCATATTTCTCTTTAACTTCTTTATCTCCTATCATCATTACTCCTTTTTTACCCTTTCTAACTTAAGTATTGTTGAGTCCTAATTCACAGACCAAAGTGGTGCCCTAGAGTTAACACCCACCCAACTATTTTAAAAGGCATAAAAATGACGCATATCTTTTCAACATTTTATGGGTGTTTTCTTTGACGGCTATAACTTTTGCTAAATACTTTCTTATACAGTGATGATCCCCACCCCCCATGTTTTTTATCTTCTCTTTGTGAACTGCTCAATATGGAATTTGGTGTGAAAGAATCCCTCAGTTTAATACTTATGTTTGAACCAAGTCATGGGTCTTGTTGGAAATGTTCTTATGTCCCCATATATCTGATAGCACCACGTGGCTTTATTACTTGTTTGCGTAGGCACACTAACATGGGAAAATACTATACATACCAATAAGTTCTTATCTAATAGAAATGAGAACACACAAATCTTGTAGTGCAATGAGACCTTACACCTTGAACATTGACATAAAGACCTGGCACAGGCCTCAGAAGAATGGGCATTCTCCATTTACCCCTTGATCTACAGAAGACATTTACAAAACATCCAAGGTTGTATATAACATCACCCGGAGGCATTCCTGTACCAGGGACGACCCTACAGCTGCTCTGACATCGATCTACTCAAAAGAGACATCCCTTAACACTGAGAAGACAACAAGAACAATGACCTGCTTACTGGACAGGGCTTGCTGTATTGCCCCTTTATGGTGAGGTTTGTCTATAACATCACCTGGAAGCAATCCTCTACCACGGAAGACCCTACCACTGCTCAGACATCGTCCTGCTCAAAAGAGACTTCCCTTAACACTGAGAAGACTTAACAACAACAACCTGCTTACAGGACAGGGCTTCCTGCATTCCCCTTTCATGGTGAGGTGAAACGAGAAGGCACTCCACATCATGACTTCAATGTAGGACATGCAGATTCCAGAATCTTTAATACAGAAACATGAGACCGACAACAGAGACTGTGTGATAAGTGTGTTGGCGCTACGGACAATGTCTTGGAGCGAACGATAACTTTCCTGAGGCCTAGAGCTGGTCTTATGCCAGGAAACTTCAGGGGTAGGATCTCTTTGTATTTAGGCCAAGGCTATTCCTTTCCATGCCTCTCATATTTTGGTGGGCCTATGCAAACAACAATTGCCACTCTAACACCGTTTTTACTGTGCTCCTTTGACTCTAATCCTTAAAACACACCCACTTAAAATTTGAGGTTAACTTAAGCTAATATGCATGTACATGGAAATGTAAAAAATACTATGCCTCTAATGTTTAAGGAGTTACGTAAGTTTGATGGCTTTAGATTGCCTTGTGTGCTGTTAAGAAATATTATAATGTGCTACAATCTGGAGACTTGAGGGACAAAGTAATTGCACATGGATTCTGTTTTATTTATCTTAACTTTCTTTGGTGAAAGTTCAAAGTTAAGATATCAGCAAGGGGACTTCTGATAATGTTATGGGTGATTGTCCTTCCACTGTAACTTTACCTTATCCTCTTTCTTTGCATCTTTTGTTCTCATAATTCATAATAAAAAATTATAAAACTGAAAAAAAAAAGGACATGGGAAGAAATATTTAATTTTATACAGCATGTCCAAACTGCTATTTCTGCAGGCCCATCTCTACATCTCAGATGCTATGCTTATTCCTCCAGTCTTCCTAATGAGGTCAAATTCCTGGCTGACAATCCCAGGTACTTTTAAGAAATGGAAGAAGATTCACCTCAGTTCCAGTGGTGTCACAGCAGCTTGTATACTATACCCATAATCTGTCATCTCAGCAGGCTCATAGTCACATCTCCTGAGTTAACAGCTCTCCTCATCACACCTCACACTACTTCACTTACACCTTTAGGCACTGCTTGAAGATAAGTAGAGAAGGAAAAGAATAACACCGAGTCTAATCCCTCAGTGACTTTCTAAGGGGCTTGACTACAAAGATCCCCCTTAACACAGCAGAGGAAGAGCAAACACAATGGGGAAGACATATAGCAGCCTGGTCAAACTCAATGAGTGAAAGTAATAGAATGGAAGGCTTTACCAGTATCAACCAACTCTGTAAATTAACAGAGAATGACTTAGTGATATCATGTTGAGAATGCTTAGTGAGTTCAAAGAAATTATGGCACTGGTAGTGAGGAAAGCATGGATGCAAAAAAAGCATGAGAGTTGAAATGAGAAAATTACATTCAGATGTGACAGAAATAGAGTATCGTAGGTGATATTACAAAAACCTCAAGGGTCTGGAGTGATAGAACAAGCAGTAGGACATTTGCCTTGCTTGCAGCCAACCTGGGATGGACCCAGGTTCAATCAACAGCATCTCATATGGTCCCCCGAGCCTGCCAGGAGCAATTTCTGAGCGAAGAGTAATCCCTAAGCACTGCCAGGTGTGGCCCAAATACAAAAAAAAAAAAAAAAAAGATAAAAATAACCAATACAAGATTTGAGTAGTAGAATAATAGCAGCTGAGGAAACGATTGGTAGACTCCAAGATGAGATTCAGAAAATTTAAAGCACAACAGAAAATGGAAAACTGTCTTAAGAGGAATGAAAGTAAGTACACAAGAGGACTATGGTATGAGAAGAAGAAGAGCAATATAAGAATCATCAGTGTACCTAATAATTATAAGGGAGATTTGATAAGGAATCACTAATTTTAAAAATTAAAAAGCAAAATTTGAATTATAGCCTAGTTTGACAAAAGGCAAGTTGACTGATTTGAATTGGGTTGAACACTGCCATCTGCTGGTTATAGGTGTAATTTGCATTTCATAGTACTATCGAGTAGTATGAATTTTTGTGTAGTACACTTTAGTGACAGGAGTTACTCTTTTCACATAATTTGATATTGATTAGCTTTCAATGATATGCCATCAAAGTCCAATAATTTTATTGCACTCAACACAATTGTAGGAAAACACAGAAGCTCAGACAGTTTAAGCTCCATTAAAGCAAAGCTGCTGCGACAATTGCATTAGGTACCAATGTTCAAAAATCATACTTTACTCCAAATAGGAGTTCACTGCTTAGCTCCACTTTTAATTTTATAAAAATTTATATTAGTGAAGTTAAGTTCCATAAATGTTTAAGAGAGTAAACAATCCTTAGCATCCCATATGTTCCCCTGAGTCTATCAAGAGTAATTTCTGAGCACAAAGCCAGGCGTAACCCCTGACACCACCATGTGTTGCCCCCCAAAACAAACAAGAGTAAACACTTAAATTTTGCTTTCACTTCTGAAATAAAACTTATATCAGAGGGGAAAATACATAAATTACAGTATAAAAAATGATGGGGGCTGCTTTTTCCCCCCTTTCCACTGCAGCTAGGTCTTCAGACCAAAACTTAAGTCTGTTGCCTACTTGCCTAACATCCTTTCACTATGTCCCTTAGCAATGCTGATGTGAAAAAGCAGATAAGCATATGAAGGCTTTCATTGAACAAGAAGCTAATGAGAAAGCAGAAGAAATAGTTGCAAAAGCAGAAGAAGCGTTCAATATGAGAAAGGTCATCTGGTGCGAAACCCAAAGACTAAAGATTATGGGATACTGTGAGATGAAAGAAAAGCAGGTTGAACAACAGAAAAAAAACCAGATGTACAATTTAATGAATCAAACAAGAATCAAAGTCCTCAAGGAAAGCTGGAGAGATAGCATGGAGATAAGGCATTTGTCTTGCATGCAGAAGGATAGTGGTTCGAATCCCGGCATCCCATATGGTTCCCTGAACCTGCCAGGGGTGATTTCTGAGCATAGAGCCAGGAGTAACCCCTGAGTGCTGCCAGGTATGACCCAAAAACAAAAACAAACAAACAAAAAGCCCAAAGTCCTCAAGGGCAAGAAATGACTTTATTACAGACCTATTGGCTGAAGCAAAACAAAGACTAAGCAATTAGGTGATAAAAAATACAACCAGGTACCAAGTGTTGCTGAATGGAATGGTCCTCCAGGTTTCCTATCATTTGTTAGAACCCCGAATTATTGTACTTTGCCAAAACCAGGATTTCCCTCTGGTAAAGGCTGCTGTGCAAAAAGCAATTTCTATGTACAAAATTACCACCAAAAAAGATGTTGATGTTCAAATTTACCAGGAAGTCTACCTGTCTGAGGAAATTTCTAGTGGAGTTGAGATCTATAACAGGGATTTTAAAATAAGAGTTTCCATTACCCAATAATGCCAGCTGGATCTCAGAGCCCAGTAGATGATGCCAGAGTTTCAGGGAGCCTTGTTTGGGGCAAATGCCAACAGGAAGGTATTGAACTAAGTAAGGCAATGGAGTTTATCTACTACTTCAGAGATAATGGAAGTTTCTGATGTTTTGAAAATATTAACAACATCATGATTAACTGTGTAACTTTTTCTGTTTTAATAATCTCTGTTTATCATTAAAAACCCTTCTGTTGATAATGCACTTTTCGTAATTGTTAACAATGGGAGGAACTTTCATTTAATCTGAGCAGATAATCTACTAATCACTAACTTCTAGCTGAGATAAAAAAAAAAAACAATGTTTTCAGTGATCCATTGTCATGAATGTGCAGGTGGAGAAAGGGGTTCAGGTTGTGGTTGTCTGAACTTCACCAAGTCATCTACTCTTTCTCTGCTTCCTGTTTTTTTTTTTCTCTAGAGATAGCTGCAGATACAATTTTTTCTGTCATTAGAATTTGCTCTTTGACTTAAAATGCACTGGGCATGAATTTTTTCTAGCAGTATAGTAGCTTTACTGTTTCCGTTTGGTCCTAGATCTTTTCCTGTCCAAATGTGCTTTAAAATCTAAGCCACAAAGCTTTACTTTTTTTTATTTCTATTTTTTTTTTCGTTTTTGGGTTACACCCGGCAGTGCTCAGGGGTTACTCCTGGCTCTACACTCAGAAATCACTCCTGGCAGGCTCGGGGGACCATATGGGATGCCGGGATTCAAACCATCACCCTTCTGCATGCAAGGCAAATGCCTTAACTCCATGCTATCTCTCCAGCACCACAAAGCTTTATTTATTAAAACAGAAGGTTTACGTGAAAAAAAGAAAATGATGGGGTCTGAACTGGGAAGTTATTTGCCTTGCATATGGCAGGCCTATGTTCAATACCCAGCATCCCATATGGTCCCCTGAGAACTGCCTGGATTAATTCTTTAGTGCAGAGCAGGAGTAACCTCAAGGCATCACCAGGTATGGCCTCAAAACTATAATAGCACAAAAGTAAATTATAGCATTATATTATGCATGTGCAGTTCACAAATAATTGCACTGCAATTTACCCATCCATTTGTTTATTTGTCATTCTTTCTGATGGATACATGTACATTATGTTAAGAAACCGTGTCAATGACAAGATTCCTTTCTCCTGCCTCTTGCTGTGAAAATGCTCTTTGAGAATAGTGTGTGTAATGATTTCAGTCTTAATTCAGAGGAAGAAATGGTTTTATTTATCCTGAGCTCTGTGATATATTGCTCTTTCCTTACATACTCTTGCCACTGGGTATTCTTTTGCCCATAAAAATAATGGACTTTTAATTCCACTCTAGATGGTTTTTCCCAAGTAGGGACACATAAGAACTCAATGGTTCTAATTTAAATTGAGTGTCTCAAATGAAAGAATTGAATTTGTGAGAGAGAGGCCATAGTGTGAAAGACACATTGATATGAACTCAGTGGTAACAAGTCTCCAAGTAAAACAAATGACTGATGTAGCATTAGTGTGAAAACGCAGTATTTCAGGTCAATGCATGCAGTCAAACTGTTCCATCCTTTGTACCATAGCGGGTTCCAGAAATCTACTAGGAGTGGTCATTTGAGTCAAGAATAAGCCCTGAGCATGAGTGTTTGTGGAAGGAAGGAAGGAAGGAAGGAAGGAAGGAAGGAAGGAAGGAAGGAAGGAAGGAAGGGAGGGAGGGAGGGAGGGAGGGAGGGAGGGAGGGAGGGAGGGAGGGAGGGAGGGAGGGAGGGAGGGAGGGAGGGAGGGAGGGAGGGAGGAAGGGAGGGAAGGAGGGAAGGAGGGAGGGAGGGAGGGAGAGAAGAGAAGAGAAGGAGGGAGGACTGGAGGGAGGCAGGGAGGGAGAAAGAGAGGCAGGGGAGGAAATGTAGTCAGATTCCATACATGTGGAACCTTTAACTATAGAATGACTAAAGATGCCATGGAATTTCACATTCAAATGCCTTAAATTCTGTTTAATGACACATGTGGTATGGTCTTAGCCTTTGAAAGTTAGGAAACAATAGAAAACTCTGTACAACACTGAAAAATTAAAGATGACAATAGCAACAGGTTCACAGCATTGTAGACAATATTCCCTATACCAAGCACTGCCCTCAGTGTATTATCATTTAACCTTCACAAAAACCCATGCAGTGTGATGATTTTCCCTCAGTTGTCTAAGTTGTAATGAGGCTTTATAGTATGCTTGTTCCCTGCCGATTTGAGTGTGCACCCTCCACCAACCAAACTCATTTTGAGTCCTGAACCTCCAGTGTGCCTGTTTGAAGACATGGCCCATTAGGGCACTAATTGCTAAATGTGGGCCACAGGGCAAGAACACCCTGAAACTAGACTGAGGCCAGATTGTGAGACTCCAGGAAAATTTAAGTTTAACACATCAAAAAGGGATGGGGCTTCTATTTTCAGCTGTTCCAGAGCTGAAAAAGGCACTCTGTCCTTTTTAGTTACGGTTCAATAAGATTTCTTATTGACAACTGACCTGAGGCATTGTGGGGAGAGATCCAACTGGCTAGTAAAGTATATCATACTCTAGACCTACAGTAGTGTTCTTTGTCCCCACTGAAAGACTGGAGATATTCTAGAAACTTTCTTTGTGTGGTAATGCTGCCTTCAAAACCCCCAAATGTTGCCAAATTGACCTCTTCTTTCCTGGCAGGTATAAAAGAAATTTGTCATTCATCTCAATGTTATCTTTATAGCTTCAGTCTGTTGAACCAAGGAAAGTTGCAATTTCAATGGACGCCCTTTAACTTTTGTGGGGTTAAACTCTTAACCCTTTAATTTGTAAATAGTTACTAAGTTCCCTTAACTGCTTTCACATCCTACATGTCAGATCCAGTCAATGAGTCTTAAGCTTAGTGTACTTGTGAATTACTTTGTGAACTAACAAGATAATCAAGATCTCTGCCAGAAAAGGCCCAGCTCAGGGTCTGATATTGAATAATAATATGAGCAGACAAACCCTCTCAGTGAGACCAGACTATAGGGTTGAAAACTCTGGGGATTGAACGGAATCACCCACACAATCACCCTGTCACCAGAAAACCCAGCAGTGCCTACTAAGACACTTATTCCTGGCAACTTCACCGAATTCCAAAAGAAGATAATGGCCACTGATACTTGCTAGGTAGCCCAATTTGAACTGATACCTCTATGATCTTCTGAAAAAGGGATGGCAAAGGCAGATTCTCCTTTCTACATGAACTTACTATAGCAGCCCAATACCAACCCATGTACTTTCCAGCAGAAATGGGCCAGCTCCACAACTTAACCATATCAAACTTCCAACCTACCAAAGTTGTTTGATATATAAATACTGGAACGTGTAGTCATATGCACCTCAGTATTTTATAGTAGTGTTAGTCTAGTCGTATCCTAAGAAATATGAGGAAAGTTACACAGTAATCTACCAAGGTCAGTGAGCCTAAACAATTAGTAACAGAAAAGGCTCACTAGAATTAACCATAGCCCAATAAATCCTTAGACATTGACTTTAACAAACTATGAAGATATATAACAACCATGTCAAATTGATTCTTGTTGATCTAAGTTTAGATAATTCCATTGCCTTTGTGCCACAACAAACAATATAAGTACATTTTTATGCATGCATAGAGGCAGTTTATGGTAGTGGGTGGGAAATTGGGGACATTGGTGAAGTTAAGGTCACACTGGTGACTGATGTTTGAACATTTGATGCCTGAAACGACTAATATTATAAACAACTTGCAAATCATGGTATTAACATAAAAATTAGGAAAAAATCTGTGTCAGCTACATAAAAAAAACGAGTTTATACAGGACCACAGACAGTACAGAGGTTACAGTAGTTGCATTGTAAACCACCTACCTTGGTTGATACCTCCCAGTACCCAAGAGAGTCCCCCAATCCCTGGCAGAAGTAATTCCTGAACACAGTAATTCCTTGCACAAGGCCAACTGAGGTTCCATTCCCAGAAAAACTTATGGCCCCCCTATAGCCACCAGGAATGATTCCTGAGTCCAGAGCCAGGAATAAGTCCTGAAGACAACTGGGAGAGGCCCACAAACCAAGCAGTAATGATAATAATTTACTTGTCCTAACAAAAGAAAGACACCTTTCTAATTCTTAGGAAATTTAATTGACCTTAAGGGAATATTCTAGCAACCAGAGGAAGACTGTTAAGGGTTAAACTTTGGACAACCTAGGTTTGAATTGTGCAGGTATCATGTTTACATGATACCATACCTGCTGAGCTAAAAGATGATAAATGAATGTTAAATACTTCTGAACCAGTGTCAGATCAGGAGAAAAAGGTAAAAGCAGTGCTAAGTGTAAGAGGAGGGGCATCAGGTAATCTAATTTTTTTATTTATTTATCTATATTTTGGGTGGGGGGGATCATGCTACGTGTGTTCAGGGCTTACTCCTGGCTCTGGATTCAGAATCACTTCTGGTAGTAATATTGGAACCATACGTGGTGCTACGGATGGAACCTGGGCTGGCCTTGCTCAAGTGCCTTAAAACCTGTATTATCTCTCCCGTTCTATACAGTCATTTGAAATCTCCCCCGCATAAGTCAGAGTCTGATGGATAAGGGAAATAGCAGAGGCAGAGATACAAAATCATAAAATAAGATGAAGGAGCAGGAACTTCCCTTTTACCCCTGTTAGTGTATTGAGGGAGATTGTGTGAGAAGCAGTAGTTTTCTACTGCATGCACAGGGGCCTGAGAACAAGGGCCAGAGAGATAGGTGAGCTGATGCTTGACTAGAATGCTGCCACCGGGGTTTGATCTCTGGTACTGCATTTATATGGTCTCCTGAGCCACGAATAAGTCCAGAGCATTGTCAGGTTTTGCCCCCAAACAAAAATAAACAAACTACATATCTACATTTGGCAAAGTACAGCGACAATATTTTGTATGTACGTTACTGACTTCGTGAAGAAGCAAAGAAGCAAATTTATTTTTCTCAATTGTCTTTAAAATCAGGATGAACAAAGAAATGCATGGTAAGGGGTCAGGCTGGAAGGTGTTACCGAATAGCAGAGGCCGTGAATTATTCCATTATTCTATGTCTGGGATACAGTTTGAACCTGGGGCACCAGCTACAAGTAGTGTCATCCCGGGGACTTTGATTGTGATGATAACCATCAAGGATCTATCAAGTGCCAGCCAATGGCAAGGTGACTGATAAGGTTGGTACAACCCATAGCTTACTTCATAATTACTGATAACGTTGGGTACCACCCACTTGCATATTAATAAAACCCCACATCATTTTTCCCCTTTGGGGAGGGGAAAATTTCTTTTTCCTCGCAAAGCAAAGCAGAGAGAAATCCACGGGGCGCATTCCTGGGGCTCTCTCTCTTCTCTCCTCCCAAGTGACAGGCCTGACGTCCTCTTGCAAACTTGCACACTAGAGCTCAGGGGAGCCCGAACCCCCAGATTCAGAGCCTGTGTGCCCCAAAGTCCACGGCGAGGAGAAGCTCATAGCAAAATCTCTCCCTCCCTCCCTCCCTCGCCAGATCGACACGACGAGATCAAAGCACCACCGACAAGCCAGGCCTCCTCTGGGCAATGCAGGAGCGCGTCTCGACCCCAAACTAGCCCAAAGGGTGCGCGCCTGCAACTCCACTGCGCACGCACTGAGCGGACAGACTGCCGGAACTGATTCCTCGGCGCACGCGCAGTGCCCGAGCCCCACTCCTTACAGCCAGGACCTAGGGAGCCTAGCGCAGGCGCAGAGCGGAAGCCAGGCCAAGTGGAAACCAACCCCCCCTCTAAGCGCCTGCGCAGTTCCCATCTCTGCTTCCGTTCGGGGGCGGGGGCTAGAGGGGCGGGTCCGGGGGTGGGGCCTAGTTGGTGGCGGGTCCTGTCAATCAATTTCTCCGGGTGTGAAGATGGAACACCCGGGGGACAGTAGTGGGGGCTCGGACGCCCCGAAAACGCCGCCCCAGTCCGACAGAGAAGCAGAGGAGGACTCTTCCAAGAGTTCTGCCTTTCGATCCCGCCGCCTCTTGCATTACCTCTATCTGGTGGGCTTTTTGGTGAGTTCTGGAGTTGCAGGGGGAATGGGGGGGGCGTTGTCTGTCGGACTCCGGAGTCGAACCCGGGAGACGCGAGTCTGGCTCCGGGAGGATGGGGACGAGTGCGTGAGGGAGCTGTCCCATTTCTCCCCTACATCTTACCAAGCATCCCACCAGAGGAGCGCGACTCTAGGTTGTCCGGGGATGGTAGTGCATGCACCCCAGTTTGCAACCCCAGGATCAATAGCTGCTTCGTTGGGTCTCCGGCGAGGTGATCACGAACATTTCAAAGTGCAGGTTGTATATAGAGAAGCATGCTTGTGACTTTGGACCCGCTGGCTTGGCTTTGCAGCTTAAAAGTGTGCGTGTGCGTGTGTGTGTGTGTGTGTGTGTGTGTGTGTGTGTGTGTGTGTGTGTGTGTGTGTGTGTGTGTGTACTCGAGGAAAGGGGGTTAAGCATGGTGTGACTTTGATCCACTGTTTTCCGCATTGCACGGTGCAGATGTGTGTTTGTAGGACACGTGTGTGTGTGTGTGTGTGTGTGCGCGCGCGTGTGTGTGCGCAAGCAGGAGCATACACATGTCCTGTTTACTGCCCGCTCTAACGGTGCTGACTCTCCCTAGCATAATGTCAAGCTTAAATGAATGAGTACCAGCAGTCTGTCTGCGAGAAATCAAAAAGATATCTGAAAACCTTTTGTATAGGCGTTGGGTTTCCAGGCCCTGCAATACACATCATACGTACGCCCCCCTCCCCAACTCCTCCCGAGGAATTTTCGGTTTTCTTTGCAAGGTAATTTTTTTCCCCCCTTTGGTTTGGTTTTGGGTTACACCCGGAGGCGCTCAGGGGTTATTCCTGGCTCTGTGCTCAGGAATTGCTCCTGTCAGGCTCCGGGGACCATATGGGATACCGGGATTCGAAACACCTTCCCTCCTGGATCTGCTGCGTGCTAGGCAAACGCCCTCTCGCTGTGCTATCTCTCAGACCACTTTGCAAACTAATTTTGATAGTTCCTTAGGCCATTATCTATGGAAACCCTAGACTCCACCCTTTCACTCAGCTTCTCCAATTTAGGCCTAGAGTAGTCACTTTGGTCACAGAATTGAGATGCAAAAATCACCTGGGTTTCTGTGACTGTCTTTAGCTAGTCTGATTGTCTGTGGCAACAGATCACAAGGCCCTGGGCCCTGGCTGAGCAGCTTCTAGCCTGGGTGCAGGAAAGGACCACATGCTTCCCTGTATACCAAGTGGTCCTGGCTGAGCAGCTTCTAGCCTTGGCTGACACACTTTGTCTTTCACTTGATATAAAATATCATCCCAAGATAACTGTAAGATCCCCTGTCCCAATAGACTCAGACACAAATGAAATATTAACCAATCTTAAAATGCAAATAACAAAACCTAGTTTAGGCAGGGTAAAAGTATCAGCTGTTTGCATTCATGGGTACTAGATTTATGGTGATCTAATAACATATAGTCATGGAAAGAGGTCACTATTAAATCTATTTGGAAGTCCCTGTTTCTATAATTTGTTGATGTGTCTAGCTAGCAAGAGAAGTTGAGCCGGATCAATAGCATGGAGGTAAGGCATTTGCCTTGCATGCAGAAAGACGATGGTTTGAATTCCGGCATCCCATAAGGTCCCCAGAGTCTGCCAGGAGCAATGTCTGAGCATAGAGCCAGGAGTAATACCTGAGTGCTGCTGGGTGTGACCCCCCCCCCAAAAAAAAAAGAGAAGTTGTCAGGTAAAGGTTGTGCCCAACAAGATTTTGTTTTTTATGCATGTTAGTTCTTCCTGTTGATAAGCCTTATAGGAGAAGAAATACAGGTTGAATAGAAAGATAACAATGTATAATATATTCTCTTTTTCCTACATCAGTGATAACTGATAACTAAATGAATTAGGGAAAAGAACAAATCTTAAAAAAAATTAAGTGTTTCTGGTAAAACCAAGCTTAAAAAAATTAGTATCTATACACAAAAAATACAAGATATTTGATCTAGGGCCGGAGTGATAGTACAGCGAGTAGAGTGTTTGCCGTACACACTACCAAACCAGGTTTGATTCCTTACATCCAGTTTGATCCCCTCCTACCCCCAAAACCTGCCAAGAATGATTTCTGAGAGTTAGGAGTAAGTCTTGAGTGCTGTCACATTGTGGCCCAAAAGCAAACAAACAACATATTTGAACTTCTGTAGGTAACACCCTTTTCAGTCTCTAAGTACCTGATTTTCATAGTTCTGCTAGGAAAATACTATTGCCATGTCCATTTTCTCTTATTTTCTTCCTTCCTTCCTCTCTATCCCTCCCTTCTTTCTTAACCTTCCTTCTTTCCTCCCTTTTGCCAATCCTTTCCTCCATTTTTCTCTTCCTCTCTTTCCCATCCTCCATCCCTCCCTTCCTTTCTCCTTTCCTTTCTTCTTTCTTCCTACTCTGCTTACTGGTCATTGGTCCTCTTAAATTTCTTTCTGAGGAAACTTATGTGGAACTGTGTCTCTGACCCCAAAGCCCATTCACTTTCTGTGACTCAGCTCAGACCTCTAACCTTCCCACTGCAAGAGTTTTTTTTTTTTTTTTTCTTCCTGTTTTCTCCCTGTTTTGTGGAGAGTTTCTTTCCATTCATTATCTTTGGTGTTAAACCTCAGACTACTTACTACCTTCCCTCTGGCTTAGGAAATTTTTATCATTGAGCAAGTATTGCATTGCCAATAAAAATGTATGATCCTCTACCTCTCTTCCCACATCACTGCCCCATTTTTTTCATTCAAAACACTTATTATAAAGTAAAATGGATGCTCAGCAGTGATCTAGGCATTTACAAATTTTATCTGTTAAAACATGTGGTACTGGAATGACTTGATACTTAGTGATTACTACACCTGGCAGAGTTTGGGGAACTATATAAGGTGCCCTGGATCAAACCAGGATTGGCTGTATGTGAGAAAGGTGCCTTATTCCTGACTATATCACAGGCCCCAATTTTAAAAATTAGTTCATTTTTTTTTAATCCTTACTTTAAACCACTCTTGCCTTCAGATTCTAATTCAATAACTCACTGTTTTGTTTTTGAGGATTTGTTCGGTGTGAGCATGGTTGTTCCTCTATTGAACCTTCATGTCAGATCTCTTGGAGCAAGTCCAACAGTTGCAGGAATAGTAGGTGAGTTATTGGTGAATGTATGGTTACACATTTCTAGAATGTTGGATTTTGATATCCCTGGACTAAGTAGTTGAAAACAGGACATTATAGCTAATTTTACCCAATGGCAAATATAAAGAGGGACAAGGGACATTTTTTTATAATACTTAAAAGCATTATGTTTGAGCAAATCTTTTCTTAGGATAGGGTTACCCTGTATTGCTGGCAATCAGACATGCCACAGGTAGTTCCTGAGTCTCTCCAAGTCTTATTTTTGTTTGTTGAAAGAGTGATCCTTCCAGAGTGTTCTGTGAGAGAACAGAGAAGCAGAATTTGCAGAGACTACACCACACAGGAAAGAGATAGGCCTGGAGCCTTGGCAGATGGACTGGTACAATTTAGCAATTGCTCTAGGATTCCTCACCCTAGTGGTGTAAGATCCCCTCATGTAAGTCAGTACTTTACCAAAGAGGAGAGAAATAGCCATAGTTATGATTATATTCATGGATAAATGTTAAGATTATTTATAGACAGCAGACTTTTAGAATGATTTTGTTCATATCTGATGACTCCTGACCTATGCCGTGATTTTTATCTCCCTTGAAAAGTGTACTTGGAATTATGTTGGACCACTAGCTTAAAAAAACACCATGTTCAGGAACAGATGATGGGATATGATAGAAATATAAAATACTTTGAAATTTCTTTCTATATAATTGAGATGTTACACAAAATGAAGTAAATATGAAGACTTCAAATTTACTGGATCAGTTCTACTCCAGAGTTCTCTCTATTCCATCTCTCCCATTGAGGATTACCTGAGTTTTAGAGACCATTTCTAAAAGTCATAATACTGGAGCTAGAGAGATAGTTAAGTGGGTAAGGGTCTTGTCTTGTAAGAGAATGAACCAGGTTTTATCCCTGACACAACACAGGATTTCTAAACCCCACCAGGAGTGATCCTTGAGCACAGAGCCAGGAATAATTCTTGAACACCACTGGATATAGCATGCCTCCCCCACAAAAAAAATCACTTTACTGAATAAAAGAAGTCAGGCCATTTGCTTTTGAAGTCTCTTCTTTGCCTCATTGTTTTTTGTGATTATTGTGACTTTTACTGTGCTAAATAATTTCTGTCTTGGATCTTGATGGTTCATTATTATTTTTGTAGGTTCTTCCTATGGCTTCTTGCAACTCTTTTCAAGTACGCTGGTGGTGAGTATCTTCTGTAACACACCTTTAAAGCATAAGCTTGAAGTGCCATCCATAATACAAGTAACAGCAGAGTCATGTAGTCTGTCAGACTGGATGTTCAGGTGACTGGGGCTTGCAACTTAGTTAGATGAAGTAGCAGCTTTCTGTCTTCTTCCTCATTTGACATCTGAGAATAAAGAGGATTAAGAAGATGTGTGTGCTTATTAGTCAAACTATGAAATCTAGTCTTTAAAGATGTCCTTTTTTTGTGAGGCCAGGGATGGGAGATGTGGATTGGGCCACTCGCAGTGGTGCAAAGGGCTTACTCATAGCTCTCTGCTCAGGAATCACTTTTGGCTATCCTTAGGGGAACCATATGAGATACCAAGGATCAAATATTGCTCTTCTGAATGCAAGGAAAACTATTCTCTGGCCTTAGAGATTCACTTTCTAAGGGACCTGTGAGATATTACAGTGGGTAAAGCACTTGTCTTTTATACAACTGACTTGGTTATCTCTCTGGAGCCCCATATGGTCCCCTGAACATTGTTAGTGACACCTGAGCACAAAGGTAGTAATAAGTTCTGAACAGCACTAGATGTGGCCTCAAAACTAATTAGTAAATACATTTTATGTAAGGCCCATATGGTAAGGACTAAGAAGAAAATAACTGTGATAGACAACATTACTCTTATTTCACAGCAAGGGTAACTGAGGCATGGAGAGTTTAATTACATGCCATGACATGGGGAAGGATTTCAGAGATGAATACAGACAACTTAGCCCCAACCTAGGGACTAAATTGGATTTTTCTTTGCCAATGCCAACATAGGAGTGGGATCTAAAGAGTAGATAATAATCTGAAGAGTATATAAGCGTGATAATAATTTCTCACCCAGATCTGAAGAGTAGATAATTTCTGAAATCCATTGCAATAAGAAAAATTTTTTTTCATCTTTACATAGTAGTGGTTATTGACTTCTGGTGGTATTTTGCAATATAGTGAAGACAATCACTGCTGAACTCTATAAGCTTTTACTGTGCAGTGTGCCTGCCTATCTTTTTAGAACTGAACAGGGAAACAGTAGTGTGGGAAGAGTTACAAGCCATGATCAAAGAAATTCAGAGTGGAACAGGAGGAGTTGTTTCAGCTCACTAACTCAGCAACATCTCTGATAAGAGCCATGTTCAGTGCAGGGGAACAGATGTTCTTGCAAAGGTCAGCATTTTTTGATGGGGTCACCCAACCATGCTTGGATTCTTGACTAAGAAGTTGCCAGAATATTACATGTTACTACTAGAACTAAAGGTGTGTGCTAGAAATGGAACTCAAGGACTTGAACACATTTATCTCCCTAAACCTTCAAAAAAAATATTTTTAGTGACATGTGTTAAGTACATAAATCAAGTTAGAACATAGAGTGGAAGGCTTGACTATTTTGTCTAAAAAAATAGTTTGTAGATTTGGGGTATTAAGGGAATTACTTTTCTAGTTTGTCTTGTGTTAAACATCTTACTTAGAAGCAGTAAATGTGGTTATTAGATTGCATAAAGTGATGAGAATGATGACAAAATGATGCTTTATGATTTATGACAGGTCATTCTAGGTGCTTTCTTGGGAACCTGAGGATTTCTGTGGCTGGATATAACTGTCTGGTATTTTCTGCTCATTTTGAAGGAGACCAGGGCTATTAACATCTCCTTGCATACTACGTGGCAGAATTGAGTGTCCAAAACTTTCAGACCATGTCTCCCCACACAGGGCACCACATGCCATTAGTACTATCTAGTATTGTCAGAGGAAGTCAGAAGATTCCTGTGTTTCTCTTTTCTCAGGGCTGCTGGAGTGATGTGGTGGGGCGAAGGCCATCCCTGTTGTTGTGCATTCTCTGCAGTGCCTTGGGCTACCTGATTCTGGCTGTTTCTACCAATGTCTTTCTGTTCCTTCTGGCTCGAGTCCCTGTGGGTGAGTCCATACCCTGCGTGTCTGCGTAGGAATGAATGTTACACAAGTCTTTTGTTCCAGATCTATGTGAGGGGCGGGGAGTATGTTGCTTAAGCACTGGTATCCATTCCCCCAAAAGTGATGGGACTTGTAGAGAACAGGCCCAGGGACTTCCTGTGTCAGGAGCAGCACTGCAGTGAGGCCTGTGCCAGAAGTCACCAACAAGATCTGTTTGGTGTGGCTGGTGGGGGCCTGTAGCTGATTTTGTTCGCAGACTCATCCTCCTCCCCTAGAGAATAAGGATTTTTAGCTCATTTTTCTTGATTTAAGAGCATGCTTTAGGTGTGTCTGAATAAAGCTCAAGTAGCAGAACACAGGCCTAACATGGGCCACGACCAACCCCAACACCATAGTTCAAGCACCACAGGTCTTGGGATGGGGTGTCACTGCTTTGGGACCAACCATAGGCCGGCTGTACCACTAGTCATGTGCAGCACTGACCTTCGGATTCCAGACTCTACTATTTGAAAATATGAGAAAAATAATGTTTTTTGGAAACAAAACCTTAAAAATAACAAAAAAGAGATAGTATTCTTGATTTTAAAAGATAAAGTGCTTGGACCGAGAGATAGTACAGCAAATAAGGCACTTATCTTGCGTACAGTGCACCTAGGTTTGATCCCCTCCACCCATATGACTTTCTAGCAGCAGTGATATTTGAATGCAGAGACAGGAGTAAGCCCTGAGTATCTTCAGGTGTGGCCTAAACCAAAGCAAACAGTTTGATCCTTAGCACTCAGGCCTGGGTGTGGGAGGGAATAGAAAAAATAAAGAAAGAAAAGAAAATACTTCTTGAAGGTCTTTGTATATATTTATGTCATTCTAAATAGCCACACCACCACTTCCAGTATCAGGCTGACATCTGGTAAGTGCTCATCTGGCCTTGAATGTAAATTATGCTTTTTATTTAAGTAGCAAAATGGTTGCCCTTATCAAAAAATGAGCAACTGGGAGACCATTCCTTACAAACTGGGAAGAAATTCATGTCCTATTCCACATAAAATGAGACTGGCTCTGTGATTTGAACATACCCCCTTTTGCTGACAGGGAATGCTACCTACACTAAGAAATGCTGTCCTTGTATGGAACTCCTGACACCTCAACACTCTGTGGTACAAGATTTTGCTAGAGCTTCTGTGGCATGTCTGTGAGGAGTTGTGGGTTCAAATCCTTGAATCACTAGAGTATTTTCAAGGGTGAAGCACCAGAACTGCAAAGACCATGAATTCAGTCTTTCTCTTTCTCTTTCTTTTTCTTTTCTTTCTTTTCTTTCTTTTCTTTCTTTCTTTCTTTCTTTCTTTCTTTCTTTCTTTCTTTCTTTCTTTCTTTCTTTCTTTCTTTCTTTCTTTCTTTCTTTCTTTCTTTCTTTCTTTCTTTCTTTCTTTCTTTCTTTCTTTCTTTCTTTCTTTCTTTCTTTCTTTCTTCTTTCTTTCCTCTCTCTTCTCTCTCTTTCTCTCTTTTTCTCCTCTGTATCACTGTCTCTGTCTCTGTCTGTCTCTCTCTCTCAAAGACAAGAGGCAGCAGGTCTATGCTGTTCTAGGGAATGCTCCAACAATCACATTCTCTTTCCTTTTTGGTAACAAGCAAGCCAAGCCATCATCTATTTCTAATATGACCTTATAGAATTTAACTTCTAGCCTTATCCTAATTCTCAATTAAGGAGAGGGTCCATTTACTGGATTTCAAGAGAGATTTGTGTTTGCCTCACAGAGAGTCTAGTCAGGCCAATGTCTGCTCTGGTGTGAAGAGGAATAGAACCCAGAACCAAGAGAAACTTAATTCAACACAGTAATGTACAGAAAAATGCCCCCTTCAAGAAGACCCTGGCAGCCCAATGTTCCATCTCTACTTGGCATGATTTGGGAATACCCAGCAGAAGCTTGGGGCTGAGCTCCTGCAATGGATAGATCAGAGCAGTGCATAGCATTGACTACCAGAATACATCAAAGTAACTTGTGTTTTGGGGCATGTTAATCCAGCATGTGAGTTATGGGTTCTGCAGATCAGACATATCAGTAGACATGTGATCTTATTTCAGTCCTGTCACAGCTTTAGCTTTCATCGGTATTTTAAAAGATTGCACAAGTCTCTTCCTAGTAGAAAAACTGGACTCGAGCAATAGGATAGCAGGGAAATGTGTGCCTGGCATGCACCAGTCTCAGATTTGATCCATAACACTGTATATGGTACCTTGAGTCCCTTGAGGAGTGATCTGAGCACAGAAGCGGGAGGAAGCCCTGAGCACAACCAGGTGTGGAAAAAATGAAAACTCAGTCATACCTGTATGATTCCCCCCATGGCATTTATCACTTTTCTATGTATATATATATCACATATAGCATGTGTGTGCAGGGATATTAGTCTTGACTGTTTTTAGCTGTGTCTCTGGAATTGTTTTCATAGGGATAAAGGCAATGGGGCAGAGTTGTGGACACAGCTTTCATGCAAGAGATGTTTTCTTACTGAGGAGTTGAATAGAAGGGATAGATATTTAAATGAGGGCCAGCGCTATAGCATAGTAGGCAGGTCACTTCTTGCATGCAGGTGATTGTTGTTTAAATCCCTAGTACCCTATAGAGACCCTGAGCCCCACCAGGAGTGATTCTTGAGCACAACCAGGATTAAGCCCAGGAGTAACCACTAGCTGTTGCCCGAGCCTCCATCCACCCTCTTCAAAAACAGTGCCATTCCAAATTATACTGCAGTAATAAACCTGGAGACACTAGGATATAATAGTGGGGCAGGGCCAGCTGAGAGTACAGGAGTTTCATTGGTAGTTATGGGGTAACCAGCTCAGATGGAGATACTGCAGCCAGGAACCCAGCCATAGTGAAATGGCACTTGGCAGTTCCCAGGTCTCACACATGAGAAGTGATCTAGGAAAGAAAAAGCTTGGGAGTCGATAAGTCTGGAAGCCATTACAGGAAGTGCTGCTTGTCTCCTGACAGGTATCTTCAAACACACGCTCTCCATATCAAAGGCTCTGCTCTCTGACCTGGTCTCTGAGAAGGAGCGGCCCATGGTGATTGGACATTTCAACACAGCCTCCAGCTTGGGCTTTATCTTGGGCCCTGTGGTTGGTGGACACCTTACCGAATTTGAAGACGGGTTTTATCTAACAGCCTTCCTCTGCTTCTCAATCTTCCTTCTCAATGCCGGTGAGTTGATATTGAACCATGACAAGATTGTTGTATGCTTTCAGCATATCTGGGCAGGGGACTCTGGCCAGGCATGAGGGACAGACTGGGTGGTGCTCAAAGACATGCAGAGCCACAGATTGAATTCAGGATTTACCAGGGGTCCTCAAACTTTTAAACAGGGGGCCAGTTCACTGTCCCTCAGACCATTGGAGGGTCTGACTATAGTAAAAACAAAACTTATGAATGAATTCTTATGCACACTGCATATATTTTATTTTGCAATAAAGAAACAAAACAGATATGAATAATGGGCCATAGTTTGAGGACCACTGATTCTAGACACATAAGACTGGTCTTCCAGATACAGTTGTTTTCTTAATCTCCTGATCCATTTGTTAGAAATAAGTCAGACCAATTTGTCATCTCTCTTCTAAGTAGACATAGGAACTTCCCATCATGCTAACACATGCATGTGCCTCAAAGCTGCACAGAGGCAGTCTTGCTCTCCTGGCTTTTCTGCATGCTTCTCCTACAACACTGGGCTGCTAGACAGCACAGGCTGGTATAGAAATATAGTAGTTGCACAAGACTGCAGGCCTGAGCTCCTGTGCCCAGGTGTCTGAAACTTAGTTGAGGCTAACAACTTACTTTTCATTATCTCTGAAAGCACCCTTGTGCTTTTCTCAGAATTTTGATTAAAATGTAAAAGAATGATGTATCTTTGATGAACAAAAGGCAAAGAGTCAAGTTGAAGTACCGTAATAAAACTTATCATGGAACTGGAGCATTAGGACAGCAGAGAAGCTGCATGTTGCTAGCCTGGAGTTTGATCCTCATCAGAAATGAATCCAGAGTGCAGAGGAGCCCTGCAAGGTCTGAAACAAAACTAAATAAATGTATTAAGATGACTCTACTGAGTACTGTATTGAGTTCTGTATTTGGCATTAACAGTATCATTTATTGAGTTACACAAAGCAGTACACTGATGATGTGTAAAGTCTTCTATAATTGTCACAACAAGTCTTTGAGTTTTGTTACACATTTTGCTTTATTTTTTGAATTATGGGCATATATAACTCCAGTCCTTTTCTATGTGATGTCTGCTCTTTAACACTGATCTGTATTCTTTGTTCATGTACCCTATCTTCTGTAAATGTATCCAGTAAAGGTTGGCAGAGCAGATAGATGTACAGCACTGGTGTCTCTGGACCAGATTCTGACTTCAGAATTAAAGCTCTTTCTTAGCTAGGAAAACAGAAAGCAGAGCAAGAAAGATATGAAAGATCCCTTTCTCTGCAGAATAGGAGCTGAGGGAAGGCTTCCTGAAGTTGAAGAAGTAAAGGAACCAGGGAAAAGAACCATAGCTATGGAAGGGAAAGTATGACAGAGCAGGAAGGAGAGAGCAACAAAACATGGCATGCATGCATGGGTGAGCCCAAGGCTTAGCCACAGCTGTCTTTTCATGCTCCATCTGCAACCCCCACTGGACATATCTACATCAACCAGTCCTACTAACCCCATATTCTACCCTGGGGGAATGAGTCCCTTTTGCTTTAGAGTCTGTGCTTGGAAGCACTTGCTGCTATGTGTTTCCTGGCTTAGGTCTTTTCACAAGCTGTAGGTGCAATAGCATAGCAGCAAGTTCTGTCTTGTGGAAGTGGAAGGTAGACTGTCATAACTCCACTGCATTCTGGATATATAAGTTGACTTTTGAGGAGTCAAGTCTCATTCACCTACTTTCTTTTTGTCTTTATTAATTTTAGTCATAGTGATTTACAGGTACTGATCCCTTTACCCAATGTGGAATTCTTTAGACTGCAGCCTAAGTAGCAAGATCCAGAGGTCACAGGGAAGTAGCACCTCCTTAATCTAAGAGCTAGCATGAATCTCTTGTGCTTGAGAAGCACCACACACAAAATTCCTGAGAACAGATGAAGCAACATCCTTGAGCTTTAGATCAAGTTGACCTTGAATGTTGAAGAAC
Organism: Suncus etruscus; assembly: GCF_024139225.1. Classification (NCBI taxonomy): domain Eukaryota; kingdom Metazoa; phylum Chordata; class Mammalia; order Eulipotyphla; family Soricidae; genus Suncus; species Suncus etruscus. Next base: position 55,964,562 of record NC_064859.1, on the reverse strand, counting down.
TGAAAAACCCTTAGGGTTTTGGGAGGACAGTCTAGGACAGCAAACTTAAATTCCGTTTTTAGAAGCTTTGGTGTAACTGATTTACAAAAATCCCATTTTACTTCGTTAGCTTAGATTGACTTAAGAAGCACCATGAAGACAAAGGTGGGTTCTGTGGGCAGGAATTAGAGCTGTGTTTAAGGTTGTGCTCTGTAGATGATAATGAGTTGACATCTGACTTCTTTTATTTGTTTGTTTATTGTTTTTTGTTTTGGGGCCACACCCAGTAGTGCTCAGGAGTTTCTCCTGGCTCTGAGTTCAGAAATTGCTCCTGGCTAGAGGGACCATATGGGAACCTGTGTCCGTCCTGGTTCAGCCATGTGCAAGGCAAATGCCCTACTGCTGTGCTACCACTCTGACCCCAACATCTGACTTCTGATTTGCTCAAGCACATCAAGCATAAGGGCCATCCTGACTTCTTGGTCTTTGCAATCTGATAAGTCACGGGTGTGTCCCTGTCTCCAATCACCAGTAAGCTAAGGCTCCCTGTCTGTCCATGGCACCTGTGCTTTCTCACATGCAACACTTGCTCTGTCACTGAATTGTTTGTTGACTTATCTGAACTACCTTATAATCTTAACTTACCACATAGAGATTTTATGTGAAATGTGTTTACAATTGAGTACTTACTATTTCATAAATATGCCATCTTTGGAGGGATGAAGATGATTGGGTTCCTTAAACATAATGTATAAAAATTCAGGTGTGAAATGATAGGATATTAAAATCCACCAGAAGCTCCTCAAAAAGGAATAAACAGAGTGAATCTTTGTAATATTTTTTGAGTGTAATAGTGCAGTCTACAGAAAAAAGCTGAACTGTGCATAGTCAGAATTTAGGTTTAGAAGTGTAGGTCAGTATATGAAGAACAAACGGCAGGGAAATGAGTGATCCTTCCTCACTCTTCACTCTCCTACCTCCCCAGGTCTCGTGTGGCTGGTCCCATGGAGTGAAGAGACACTGAACCGTCCCAGAAACCAGCACCAAGACACAGAGCAGAGGCCGTGGAAAGAGGCAGAGCATCAGAAGCCCATCTCTAGGGTCTCAGCACAGGGGGAACCTGGCCAGGCACCTGGATCAGTGTTGCAGACACTGCTGAACATCAAGGACCAGCTCCTCTTCGGGATGTGGGAGCTGCTCACAGTGCACCTGCTCATGGCCCTCTCGGTCTTGCTCTACCACAGCAACTTTGTTCTGGGCCTGCAGCAGCGCTTTGGCATGAGGCCCTGGGTGGCGGGCTACCTCATCAGTGGCAGCAACATCCTGAGTGCCCTAACAGGCCTGTCCGTGGGCCCCATTCTGCATCTGTACCATCATAACGCCCGGATAGCCCTGTGCCATGCCTGCGCCCTCACTGGCCTGGCACTGCTGCTCCACACCATAGCCTACAACATGGCCCTAGTGCTGGCTGCCGCTGCCCTGCTGGCTGTATCTACCACCATTGGCAAGACCTGCCTCACTCACCTACAGCTGACAGCTGGAGGGTCCAAGTCTGGAGGGACTCTGGTGGGCCTTGCGCAGTCAGTGACGGCCATAGGCCGTGCATCTGCCCCTCTCTTCTCAGGCCTGGTCCAGGAGTTCAGCCCCTGTGGACCTCCAGCCTTTGGAGTAGTGCTGTGCATGGCAGCTGTGGGCATCATGTCACGAACTCAGCCTTCTCCTGGCAGCCATGCGGGTGACAGACTGAAGCAGGAGTGAAGCAGACTCAGACCATGTAGGAAAAGCACAATCCAAGGTGTTTGCACAGGAACGAAGGGGAATTCTTCTTTTTCCAACTTGACCACTGAGGTTGAGTTTTCTAAGGGGACACAAGGCAGGATAGGGAAATGGGCCTGGGCTGGCAGGGCAGGGAATGTGCTAGAAGGAAAGATGTTCACAGACTTTACAGACTCTATAAAATTAGGGTAACGGTTACTCTTAGTGGGGCAAAGGGCATAATTTTAAATATTCAGAGGGAGCTTTCCATCAGGATCCTCCAACTGGAGTTGCTTTCCTGCAAACTGCGAGTTCAGATTAGACAAGGCTGAGTGCTGCTGAAAGTCTGGGCCCAGCCTTTCCCGGACCAGAAGCTCAGCTGTCTATTCTCAGTAAGTACTTCTTCCAGTTGCTAATTCTGAAGGTACAAAATGAGTTATTCTGAAACACACTTTTGTTTTGTTTTACTTTTTTGGGGGGGGAGTGGGTTTGGGACCACACTCAGCTTTGCTCAGGGATCATCCCTGACAGGGTTTAAGGGACTGTGGTGCCAAGAAATAAACTCTACTCTGCCATATTTAAGGCAAGTGCCTTTATCCATATACTATCTTTCTAGTCCCTAGACACACATTAGCTGTTGTGATGCAGCAGGCAAGGGGAGGCCTAGTGCACAGCACATGCCAGGCTGTACCCAGCCCTGCACTCTCTCCCTAGCTCTCTGTAATCCTTCACCTCTGGACATAGCTCTGCTGCTGCTTCCCAAAGTCTGTGAGCAAACTGCCATCTCCAGTGCAGGGCTCAAAGGTAGTTGGGAGGCCTGAGGTGAGCTCAGTGGATTTGCTAGCATCGTGTACAGGACATCTGATGAGTGTGCGATGCTAGTGCAGGTTGATGAATCGCTGAGGTTCGTGTTCTTAACCCACTAGCGCTCACATTCCTGTCACTGATAGCTGGTCACTAGGATCTGTCACTAGGGAGGATCGACTTTGCTTTCAGCCTAACAGATGTGTGATCCTAAGTGGTATTTTGATTCATTGACTTGTTTTTTTTTGGGGGGGTTTTTGGGTTTTTGGGTCACACCCGGCATCACTCAGGGGTTACTCCTGGCTCTATGCTCAGAAATCGCTCCTGGCGGGCTCGGGGGACCATATGGGACGCCGGGATTTGAACCGATGACCTTCTGTATGAAAGGCAAACGCCTTACCCTCCATGCTATCTCTCCGGCCCCTCACTGACTTGTTTTAATTCGAACAAGTTAAAAATAATATTTCTAGGGTCTAGGGAGATAGTTCAAAGGGCTGAGTTCAGACTTTGCATATGGAAACTCAGATTCTAGTTCTACCACCTGATGGTCTACTGAGCACCACCGGAAGCAATTCCCAAGTACCAGCAAGTATGGCTGAGAGTCCTCTGTGCCAAATATCTATGTGTACACATACATGTACACACATATTTATGTAATTTTAGAAGCTGTGGAGTCAATTAAACTAATGGGAAGTTTGAAAATTAACTTTTTTTCCTGTCAAGCTACAAAAAAGTTATTTTTATGAAGTAGTGTAATAGTTGTGAGTTTAATCAAGTGCTAATTGCTAAGTGCTCCTGAGGAGACTGAAATATATAAAATAGCTGTGCCCTGAGGGTGCACAGCAGATGGTTGTGAGTATTAGACACAATACAGAGAAATAATCAAGGGTTTGTGCAATGAATAGAAATTACAGGAAAAAAATTCATCAAAAGCTGGTTTTTCTTCACTCTCAGAAATAGGCACATTTCTTAGAAGCTCTATAGAGGGCCATGTAATTTTTTTTCTTTTTATAAATTATAGCACTTTAGTTTTGAAGTTTTAAGAAACAGACCAATCAATGAGTGTGTTATTACCCATACACAAGAGAAAATTAGAAACTAAAGGTTGACCTCAAGAGAGAAGCACAGTGCTTTGGCCACTGTCTTCTCATTTCCATCTTTGTTCTCATGCATCTTCTTGTGTAAATCTTTTCTCAGTGTTCCCAGACAGGCCCGGTGGCATAAATACAGGGACACAATGCCAGCACTCTCATGGCAGATGGGACACTGGAGGTCTGTAGAGGTGCTTCCCAAGGAGGCCCAAAGCTGCTTTACATTTCGGGGAGTCAGAACCTTTGTGTAAAGATTATGGCATATGCTCTCAGGGAAATGAAAGGGTCTATTAAATTTGTTTCATTCTCTTGAGTAATGTCTGCAATCCTTTCTAAAGGTCTTAGGTAGGTTGAACCACATGAAATAGCTGTTTTATGAATAGAATCAGTCCATAGATTTTATCTGGTTTAGTTCCCCGGGAAAGAAGTTTTTTCTCTGAGCAGTGTATCATGGGGACAACATCCCTTCCTCATTCTTTTAGCACAGCCAGCAGCCTGGAGAACACACAGGGCTTGACCTTACATCTGAAGGAGATGCAGATGGCTGTCCCCCAGATGCCAGAATGTAAAGAGAACAAGGGAAGAGAGTGGGGCATGACCAGACTCGGCAAGAATATTGTGCAGTGGGCTGAGCCTTTGTTCTTGCCTCTGCTATATTTGCAATTCCTACTCCTGAGACACCCACACCTCAGATCCAGACTCCTGACTAGGTAGAACCCTGCTGTCTCTAACCATCCTGTCTAGATTTGATGCCATGGAGGCACATCTATACCACTGAGGATACTCAGTCTCAGTTCCAAAGGATGAGGGTCTCATGACTTAGGAAGATCTTCATGTACAGAGAAAAGCAGAGGAAACTAGGAAAGGAAGTTCACTGGGGAACAGAGATAGGCATTGGCAGTTATGGGAAATAAGGGTGTTGGTGGAGGTTGTGGGAAAAAAGGAAACACATACCTAAAGGTTGGGACCACATCTAAGGCCTGGTGCAATCAGACAGGGCCTGTGGGAAATTCTAGGGGTTTTAGATGATAGGTGTCCTTTCTGGACAGTGATTCAGCCATATCAGAAGGTCACTGAAGGTACAATGGGAATGCATCTTGCAAAATGATGATCAAAGTTTGAACACAGGCAACCCCAAACTCCTAAGCACTCCCAGGAGTGATTCCTGAGTATAGAGCCAGCTGGATTCCCCAAGCATTCCCAATCCTCAAGCAATATCAGATGTGACTCCAAACAAACACAAAACATAGGCTGAAACAATAATGCAGCAGGTAGAATGTTTGCCTTGCACATAGACAATCCAGGTTCAATCTAGGACCACCTATGGTTCCTCAACCCTAGCAGGAATAATACCTGAGTGCAGAGCCGGAAGTAAGTCCTGAGCACCATTGGGTGTGGCCCAAACATTTAAAAAAGAAAGAGACCACTGATGAGTATCAAGCACATTTTTCTCTCTCCCAGGTTCACTGACAAAAGAACATGTGTGGGCATTTATGGTCGTGTTCCCTGGAACACACAGAACAGTAAGAGAGCATCTTTTTCTTGAAGATATCTTGAAGGTATTTTGAAGAAATCTCTTGGTATAAGAAATTTTGCTGGGAAGAAGACACATTATGAAAAAAGAACAATTTAAATATCAGCTGAAGTTTAAAAAGGATGAGAGGAATTTTACAAACACATCTGAAAAATACAGAAATAGAAAATATGAAGCTTGTGTCAGAGGTCCAGACTTTAAAGAATTTAGATGAGAACAAAGAAAGTATGATCACTCATTTCCAAGAGGAGATCGGCAGGCTGCAGTATGTTTGGCTGTACAGGAGAAACTGCAGAGAACTTGCTCACAAATACTAATAAGGAAGATACATTTATTGTTTTTTGTTCGTTTTTTTTTTTTTTTTTTAAGGAGTAACTTCTGAAAGCAGAACAAGTTCAGGCAACTCAGCAGGAAGAGGGCTTTCTGGTTAAAGAACTTAGAGATGCCATCAACCTGTGAGATAAAATGATGGCTGATCTACACATTGCAGAGTTGGAAAATGAGAAAGTAAAAAAAAAAAGTTAGCTGATGCGGTAGAAGAACTGAAATGAAGTGCTGTGAACAAAGACAAGGAAAACCTATTACACTGGAACAGGAGCAGAGAAAAAAGGGGAAGACTGCAGCGTGTACAAGAGCATCCTGGTGACAAGCTAGGACAATGCTCTACGTGTCATCAGACTTGTGCTTAAAAACAATCATAATTCTGCAGTGGCTTCAGAATATGTTAGTGCATCTGCTGTCAGGAGAATGAGAGCTGACCACCCACCCCACTCCTGATATATTTCTGCTTTTTTCTGATCATATTCCAGTGTATCATTCTCTTCTTTATCTTTTTTAAAGTCTCAGACATTTGTGCAGCTACTTCAAGGAAAGAGCTTTTTCTTCCAAATGCACAGTAGAAGCATACATGGGAGCTCGGTCACATTCTATTACCTGAGAAGCTGCCTCATTCTTTACGAAGTCTCTGAAATAAGGTCTCTGTAGACCCAGCCAAGAGATGATCTGATCATACACATTATTTATGAGGTAGGGTCACAGGTTGGGAAAATTCTTTAATCCTCACTTTGTTTCTTGAAGAATTTGCCATTACATGATAATAATTTTGCTTTAAACGTTCATTAGAATTACAAGTGTTTTCTAATCAATTGTAACTTAAGCTATTCTTGCCTCCTGCCAAATAATTTTAGTATCCTACAGTGTTAGAAAAGTTCAACTTCCACTATTGTAGAACAAGGTTGTAAAGACAACAAAGCCTTTAGATCTTATAAAACATGATGCTAATACCAAATTAGATATAATTTAAATTTTATTCTATCTACTCTGATGGCAAACCATTTCAAGATAACATCATAGGTAGATTTACTTTTATTTAATCAGGTATCTAGATAACTTGTTTTCAAACATCATATTATTTTATATCTCATTTATCCAGATAGAACATCTGAAGTCAGCTTATTTTTATTCTATTTTATTCTTTGTGTATAATAGCACAATCAACTTAAGCGAAGTTTTCCCAATAAAGTAGAAGGTAGGTGCAGTACTCAGGATATAGTACCTTCTAGAAGGCAGAAACAATGCCCTGATAAAACCTAGTGTCAGAAATTTGTTCTGCTTGCACAAATTGGAGACATGCTCTATGCTTGCTTTTCTCTGTTCTAGGGTTTATTGATTAGAGGTCATAGAATTTCATTTAGAAAAGTGGCAGAAGTTTAGAATGCCAAGGGCCTTGAAACCAAGGTGTATCCACAGGATATTCAAAAGACACTCAAACATGTGGATGTTTAGTCTTCATGTCTCTATAGTGACTGGTCTTTGGTTGGGTGTCAACCACATACAAAGTGGATGATTGGTAAACCTTCTGAAGGGAGGTATCATTTCTCTCGAATATAGTCCCCCTGGGGGATTTGTTGGAAAGAACTTTGCCAAAGGATGGTATAGATTCTTCTACATGGAGTAGCCCCAAGTTAGATCCTTGGCACTGTATCTTCTTAGCTTCATTATGGTTCAGATTTTTACATATACTCCATTAATGGTCACGAGGCAGCCCCTGCTTCAATAGAGCTCCAAACACATTGCAAGTGCTTGATATGTGAACCTAGTCAAAACATAGGAAATAAAACACCAGAAACTATGTTTATCTATGAAAGCAGAAAAATAAAAATTATAAACCATCTTACAAACTAGATTTTCACCTCTGGGTGAAAGGTCTCTCAGACAGGCTAAGCAAGAGACTTAATACAGTATCAACAGATAATGCCAGAAGCTTTTTCAACTGCACAAGGAAATCAATCTTTATGGAATTAAGTCATGAGTTTTCAACTAACAAAAATATGACACCTCTAATCACTGATTTGGGATGCAGTTGATGTGAACCATGCTGAGCCATATGCATTTAAATCCTTGCTGACTGTTTGGGAGCTATGGCTTAAATAAAAGCATTTCTAATGAGACTGGTTTTTCTTTTTTTTGTTTTTGTTTTGGTTTTGGTTTTGGTTTTTGGTTTTTGGGTCACACCCGGCAGCGCTCAGGGTTTACTTCTGGCTCTATGTTCAGAAATTGCTCCTGGCTAGCTCAGGGGACCATATGGGATGCCGGGATTCAAACCACTGCCCTTCTGCATGAAAGGCAAATGACTTACCTCCATGCTATCTCTCCACCTGGAGACTGTTTTTTCTACTTGCTAAATGAGCTCAAGAACAAACAAGAAAATGAACAAAGTTTCTACCATGTGCTACTTACTTGTTGCAAAAAATATCATCAAACCTCCAAAGATCCAACATATTTCTAATAATCATCTTCATTAATTTTAGCTGTTTATTCCAGTTCTGTAGTTGACTGAAGCCTCTGCCAGTAGCTCAGAAAACAAGTGGGGACTGAGCCAGGACAGGATCCTTGTCACATTGCATTCACATACACTGTGATATTTGAACTGTATCAAACATGTACATACTTGGAGCAGGAGGAAATGGATGGCTCAAACAGATGCAGACAGTGGCTCTGGCTCATAACTACTTGCTTTGTTTTTCTCATCAGTGTTAACACTAAATAAAGCACTATCAAAGGCCTTCTGAAATAAATAACTGCTTCTTTATGTTTTTTTTAATAAAATAATATAACACAGGTAAGATGCACACCTTACTACAAAGTTCTGCAAAAACTAGTGAATTTCATTGCAGATGTTTGGGGAACAGGTAACAGAATTTCTTGCAAACTAGCAGACTTTGAGGCCAAGTTTCTTAATTTTTTGCTAACTGGTACACTTGCCCCCAAGAATGGGACCTTAGTATTACATATAAAGACTTTTGAGAAATGGCTTTTCATTCCTGAGGGATATTAAATAAAACGCTGCACAGACACTGAATATCCATCAATATTCTATTCTATGGTCATACTGAAACTTTAGTTGGAAAAATTGTCATTTGAACTAAAGATCTCATTTACAAAGTGCGTGACATTTTTATGTATTACACATTTTTAAATTATTCAAGTGTCTTAACTCTGTATTTAGAATTTAATTTATTGAGCCAAACCATGTTCAGGAAATGCAGTCACCATGAATCAAAGCAGAATGAAAGCCAAGCCACCTAATGTTCAGAAACAAAACAACAGAAATCAACCAGCAACAAATTGCTTAACAAACCTCTGACAATGACTTTATTGTCATTGCTAAATTATAATTTTTGCAAGTTTTCTTTTATTGTATTTTTAAAAAATAATTTCATTTCCACTTACCTGTAAACAAGTGATATAAAAAATATTACTTTGGGCCTACCACGGTGGGAATTCAGGGGCAATGGTGGAGGGAAATTTACATCGGTGGTAGGATTGGTCTTAAGACAAATGTATTATGAGCAACTATTTAATACATAGTATTTATATAAAGTAATTTATTAAAAATAATTTAATTTATTAAAAATGTATAAAGAAAAAGCTAAAATAAGTCAAATTTATTTTTCATTGCTTTTGTCATTGGACAAGAACAAATTTACAATGAAAATAAAAATAAAGTGACATAAGCATTCTTTTTCTGAAATGTTTACTGAATCTTATTGCCATCTGTTTCTTTATGTGACTTTTACCTGATAATAGCTGACTTGGGTCTATATGTTTACCAAGAAATGATTAGCATTTTTGTGTTTTCTCCTTCAATTCTAAATACAGATGTAGTATATTATTAATAAAGAAACCAGAAAAAATAATAAAATTTATTTTTAAATTCAGTTTTCATTTACATATCCCTATTCAAACTTCTAAGTTAAAATCTGAAATTTACTATTGACATTAGCAAAAATGCACATCATATCTCTTGAGGAATCATATTCCTATTACAAAGTTCTAAGTAAGATTTGTTTTCTTTTTTTCAGTAGATGAAATTTGTGTTCTTTCTAGAAATATTCGAATTTAGAATAAAGATTTTTGGCACAAGGTCCTTAGCTTGAATTTTCTAAATCAAGTCTGTGCTGCTTTATACTTATCAGCATGGGAGAATTTTGCAAAATAATTCATGCTTTTCATGAAAGCATACCTGAGTGTCTTTCCCTTCCTTGTTCATCATATCCAGCAATCCTGAAGTATTCCAATATTTTTGGAACATGAGAAAAAATGGTAGATTTACTTCTCTACATCAGTGTAGATGGTGGCAAAGAAGAAAGAGCTACCCCCAGAACATCTAAGTTCTTCCTATATCTTTTTATTTAAATTATTCACATTTCCCCATTTGATAGAACTCTTTACTTGTATCCTTTTCTGTAATGAAAATCCAGGCATTACATGTGAGTGGCTTAATTTCAGATCTAAACCCAGAAACTCAAGAGTCCTGCTCCAGGTAGGTTTCAAAAATGGTTTTTCTCAGAAAATAAAAAGACAAATCAAATAAAATATTTAGTTTAACAGACAAGAATTCAAATAACTTTTAATGCTTATGTTCTGCTTCTTGTCTTGCTGCTTTACTTTAAAAACTAGTACTCTAGTGGTAGAAATCATTTTGTGGTGTATTTGAATTACTATTTTATTGAGGGAAGAGGTAACAAATCACAGACTTGTGCAAAATAAAATAGAATTCTCACATTCTCCAAAGTGCTTCCTGAATAAAATTCAAAAACCTGAAAACTCCCCCAATTTTTAAACACTAGAATATCATGGAGTTCAACTTTCATCCTTGTCTGCTTGGAGCCCCTGATCTGGATTCAAAGTTCTAGTAACATCTGCAGAAAAATATTAAAGTAGGTGGTCACAGGTAGGCAGGGTGGGGGATCTTCTCCCAATATTGCACAATATAAAACCACCAAAATGTAGTGAGCAGACCTTGCTTCACCTCCCGACATACTGAGAGAACAGAGGTGGAGCATCATCAAGAGCGGTCTCCATGCCTGTCATCCCCTAAAAGCTGCTTCCCCCATGCAGCTGTCCTCTATTTCATGAACACAAAATGGGTACATGGATTCACTGTCATCCCAACACACCATGAAGTAAGAAACAAAAACCAGCTGGTTTTTATTGCAAAGGTACAGAGTGGCCCCTGGCCAACCTCAGGCAGCCAGACCACAGCATCAGCCGAACCTCTAGGTGTTACCTAATTCTCAGGACTTTGTGCCACGCAGTTCTGTACCCACTTCTCATGGGTGAAGATGAAAACAGCCATGTTGGAGCTGGCAGGGGACCCCACAAGCTTCAGGACCTGCCCTTTACCCAGTGAGGAGATGGCCTAAATATCCTTAGTGTCATTCACTGAAAAAGATGACGTATACATATTCTTCATAAATAAAATTTGAGGCATATAATGTATATATTAAAATCTTCACCATCAAGGGTATGTTAAAAATGTCAAGTTTTGTCCTTCAGGTTCAATAAAGGCACACATTTTTTATTCCCCACTAGGCCTGCAAAGAATAAAACTGCTTCCAACAAGTCATAGAACAAAAGGTGTTTTATGGAGCTTTTTCCCTTTGATTTTCCTCTTCTTGGGGGAAGCACGCATCCCGATAATCAGTGGCAGGATTCCATCTCCTGCAGAACGTGCTTAGATGGGTTTTACGTGGATTCCCTGCTGGTGTCAGGGTTTTGGTTAGAAGACACAGGTGGACTGGGGGGTGGGTCTCAGGTTACCCTGGCAGTGGCTTCCACTAAGGCTTTTCATTTCCAAAGCGACCCTTGCGGTTCCCAGGTTCTGAGGCTCTCCTGACCAGCCTGGGTGGTGGCCTGGGCCTTGGCTCTACAGTACCACTATCTCCCCGCACCAGACTCTGCTGGCCTTTAGAGAGCAATGGCTGCCGTAGCACACCTGGGGTCTGGGTGCCCCCTTCTTTGCTGAGTGGTACAGGAGGGTTGCTGGGCTGCCCCAGGCCAGAATCAACATTCACCTCATTCTTCCATTCCATTTTATAGGCCTGGGGAGCTTTCTTGGTGTACTGCTCTGGGAAGAAGCGCCGTGCCCGGGGCTGTAGATTGAGGACCGTGGTGGAAGCATCTGTGTCTGAATCGCTGCTGTTGCCACCTACCACAGAGGGGAGGACAAGGACAAGCATTTTAGAGAGGACTGCAAAAGACTAGCTCAGCAGGACCCAGTAAGGCCCGTGATTGTCCTTGGCCGGGCCAGGTGCTAGAGGTTCACTCTAATGTTGGCAGAGACAAGCAGCCTCTGAGCATCCATGTCCATAGTGTGTACAGATGCAATTTAGGAACCAACTACATGTTGCATTTTGGAATGAGCACTTTGAATGCACTGACCTATGTAACCAGCGCAACTGCTCGTCTTGCAAAATCACTAAAGACCAAGAAGAGACAACAGTAGAAATGGACTGCAAGCAAGACACGCTGTGCTGTCAGCTGCCACTAGGAACCATTTCAGGAGGGGCCTAAGGTCAGCTCCAGCTCTCGCACACACTGAGCTAACTGATGATTAGCAGCTATTCCAAAAATCTTTGTCTCACTCTCACAATCCCTTATGCAGCCCTGCTCATTTCTTTTGTGTTCTCATAAAAGGGTCAAACACCAATGCATGCCTCAAAAATTAGAAGAGGTACTATTAGAAGCAACTTAGTGCCATGGCCCTGAGGCTGTGACTGGACAGTAAAGGGCACCCACGTGGGTACTCAAAGCTCACTGAGTTCTGACTTTCTCCTTTTCCCATACTCTCTACCTCTATCTGTTCCTCTGGCATCTCACCTCCATTGCCCTAGTTATCATTATTAGACTTTTTATTTCTAGGTTAGTTACATGGAGAAGCAAATAAAACTAGGAATGTTGTTTTTAACAGTATGATACCACAATCTATTTTTCTTGAGAAATGGTTAAAGAGAATTGGCTGAAATTGACATGAAGATTTCTACTCAATAGTGTGCCAACCTAAGTTTATGTCAAAACTAACATGGAGCTAGAATGCTAGGACAGTGGATAAGGTGCTTGTATTGCACATGGTCAAGCTATCCCCAACAACCCACCGTCCCCTGAGCCCTCCCAGGCATGATCCCTGAGCACAGAGCCAGGAGTAACCCTGAGCACCAATAGGTGTAATACAAAGCAAAAAAAAAAAGTCTTTAATTAGAGCCAGAAGTGAAATATGTGGCTGAATTGTTGTAAATGTTTAAATTCAATATTATAAAAATCACTGTACTAAATTAAAATCTCTACATATTTTATTTTTAGTTTTCTAGCTATTTGTTCACTAACCACATGGTTATATTTGCTTTCTATATTCTACATAAACAAAATTGTATGTAAAATAAATACCTTAGGTATAATGTTCACAGAACTCTTGTTTAAAAGTTTGCATTGCTAAAATTTATCATAATTAATATTATGTATATTTATAATAATTCATTGTATTCATTAATATTATTTATAATTTATTAAAATTGAACACAAGCTCCATTTCTAGTACCACATGTGATCCTTCAAGCCCTGCCAGAAGTGATTCGTGATGCAGAGCCAGTTTTAAGTCCCACGCAACAATGGGATGACCCGAAACCCTCCCCGAAATGTAAAAGCATATTTAAATGGTCTAGCAGTATTTGTACCTGCATTTGGAAATGCTTTTTTCTTTTGAAGCTTTTCAGGGAGCTTTGTATTTTTTGGTAAAGATAAATACCGAGAAGTCGAAGTAGAAGCCTGTAAAAAAAACAGAAAACTTGTTACAACAAGGCTCGTACAACAGACCTTCATACCAATAAGGCTTGTTGTACAAGCCCGTGTACTCCCTTGAACATATATCTCTCTTGATTCTTTTGCTTGCTATTTTCACTCTCAATAGATTCATGTTTTCTCCTGAACAAGTATTTCCCCTCTTTTTCTCCTCTCATATCTTTCTAAGCAAAATTTGTTGAATTAAAAACTATCTTGTTTTGGGGCCAGAGAGATAGCATCGAGGTTGGGCATTTGCCTTTCATGTAGAAGGACGGTGATTCTAATCCCGGCATCCCATAAGGTCCTCCGAGCCTGCCAGGAGTGATTTCTGAGCATAGAGTCAGGAGGAACCCCTGAGTGCTGCGGATATGATTTCTGAGCATAGAGCCAGGAGTAAACCCTGAGCGCTGCTGGGTGTGACCCCCCCCTCCAAAAAAAAAACTATCTTGTTTACTAAACTAAAAAATATCAACAAAAAATACCTCAGAAAGCATTGAGTATTTAAGAAGTATATTGGTTATTTGAAATTGAAAATTCGATGTCAACATTGGTGATAAAATTTTTGTTTCTTGTTTCCAAGTTACTTTGTGTGGAGTTGTGGGCATGAAATATAAAGCAATAATTAACTTATTTAAAAGAAACATGCCTCTTCTAAAATATAGGGGAAATAATTTCTAAAGAATATGGAAAGTGGGTCTGAGTGATGGCACAGTGGTAGGGCATTTGTCTTGAATGCAGCTAACCCAGGACAAGCATGGTTCGATCCTCTGATGTCCAATATGGTCCCCTGAGCCAGAAGCAATTTCTGAGTGTAGAGTCAGGAGTAACCCCTGAGCCTCACTGAGTGTAGTCCCCCCAAAACCATATGAAAAGAGAGCTGAAAAGCAGGACCATTAAAACTACAAGATATAAAAAAAACCCACTGGAATTTTTTTTAATAAGAATACTATCAATGAGGCTGGAACAATAATACAGAGGAGATGGTGCTTGCCTGGCACAAGGCTGACCCAGGTTCGATCCATAGAATCCCATATATGATTCCTGAGGACAGCCCCAAGAGAAAAGTGTGAGCACAGCTAGCTACGGCCCAAAACAGAAAAATACCACCAAATACAAAAATCATGAGGAAAAGATATGTGGAAAAAAAATGAAGCCCATTTTAAGTTTTAATTAGTGAGTCTTGAAAATAATAGGGCAAAAGTATTCAGGTAGCTAATTTCACTAATATTTCCAATGTCAGAGCTTCTCCCTAATCTTTAACTTTGAATTAATGGTGCAACATTTTACACATTGCAAAACAAACAAAAACTAACAAAAAAAACCCTCCTTTCTTCAATCACAAACATTTTGATGCTTGTGACCCAACACAAAATAAAAACATGATGCATCTTTTATTCTGTTAGTCTATCACAATGTTATTTTAAAAATCTTTTTAGCCTATTTATGGCAATGTTCCAGACCAAATAAATGACTGTGCAAGTGGATATTCACTTCCCAGACAACTATAGGTTTCTCTAAGTTCTGATCGACTGAACAGCTCCAGGAAGGATCCCTGAGCCTAGAGCCAGGAAGGAGTAAACCTGAGTAGCACCAAGTCTGGCACCCAATTCAAAAGAATAAAAACAAAAGAAACTAGCACATGGTCACCAGCAACTATGACCCAGGGTTCATAAATAAAGGAAGTTTAATTGACATGATTGCCATGCCAGAATTGGTATATTACAGAAAACCTGACAGGTTCATGATTATAATAACTAATCCTTTCTTCCTTCACTTCCTACCTCCTTAGTTGACTCACTCACCCCTTTTCTCCTTAGTGCTAAATAAACTTCTTTCTCACATATCATTTCTGTAACTGATTACCTTCTCTCTCTCTTTAGTTCGAATCCCAGTCTTTGCATGTCAATATTAAGTTCCAAAAATTAAATAACAATGGGGACACTAGCTACCCAAAAACAGTCTGAAAAGACTTTCTGGTTTTTTGTTTGTTTGTTTGTTTGTTTTTCAGGCCACATCTGTTTGATGCTCAGGGGTTACTCCTGGCTAAGCGCTTAGAAATCGCCCTGACGCCGGGGGATAGAACCGTGGTCCTTCCTTGGCTTGCGCTTGCAAGGCAGACACCTTACCTCTAGCGCCACCTCACCGGCCCCTGAAAAGACTTTCTAATCTTCAGTTCCATTCCAGAATGTCTGGGGTTGGCCCTCAGCAGCCTGGGAACAGCAGCTATTTGTGTTCTTTCCGTCTTTGGTCCCCTATTACCCTGCGTTCTCGGTTCAAGCTGTTGTCTTTCCTGATGCTCTCCCGAAGACTGTGCCTGCGGCGAATCAGAATCTCCTTGGCTTGTCTCTCGCTAGTGTCCGCAGTCAGATTGTGTCGATTGTAAGACAGAGTCTGAAATAAAAACACAAGCAATACTTTAGAGCCAGAGCATAGCACTGTGGGGAAGAAGTTTGCTTGCAAGCAGCCGATCAGGGTTCAATCCCAGGCACCCCATATGGTCCCAGAGCCTGCCAGGACTAATTCTATGAACATAGCCAGGCTTAAGCCCTGATTACTGCTGGGTATGGCTCCCAAACAAAAAAAAAAACAAACACACACACACACACACACACACACACATACACAAAGCCAACTAGCAATATTTTACACACACACACACACACATTTTAATCACTTCTCAGAAATTAATAAACACTTACACTTTGTACCTAGGCCTTGCTACAGATTATAGGTAGTGAAAAAAAAAGTTTGAAAAAATTCATCTTCTCATGAGGGTCAGTAAATACAATGTTTAAATAAAATCGTGAATTCTTTATCAATGAAAAGAACAAGAAGTACTTCTGAGTTCCCGGAGTGTCCTTGGTATGTTTAGCCACCATAAGCATGGCAGGAGAGAGGGAGAAATACAAGCCATCTTCATGAATTCTCTAATGAATAGGAATGGCAGCATATAAAAGCAAACCAATCAGTGCCACTTGGGGGTGCCATGTCCTTCTGATTAGCTCCAGAAGATTTTTTTTTCTACTGGCTGTCAAGTGAAAAAACAGTCACACTGAGGGCAATGATCACATCCAAGTCCTCTGAGATTTCTAGTGGAGACCTTTAACTTTGTCAAATAAATAAATCTGCTTCCTAAATAAATTGAGATCATTAATAAATCTATGTTCATTTTTCTGGTAAAATTGTTTATCTCTTGAGAAAATATCCCTGTGTCTAGAACTAAATTAGAACTAGTGGATTTCTGCAAAATACAGAATAAGGCACAATTCCTGCCTTAAGGAATTTACTATCCAGTAGAGCAACTAGGATTAACAAGACAATACAGAATTATGAAATGAGGCATTAGAGCATATAGTAGGATACAATTGCTACTTCACCTAAAAACAGGATGGGGATAACTGCAATTGTTGGAGAAACTTCCAAAGCTGGAAGATGTGGTTCAGTGATGGAATCAATGGGATATTTCAAATGAAGACAAAAAATACAGAAGCATCATAAGGAATAAAGACTAAGCTGCTACCCAAGAGCTTCTGCCTGTGAGAGTGAGAAATAAATATGGATAGAGTGGAAATAAATATAGAGATATTGAAATAAAAAATATGAAAAGTCCATATAGCTAGATAGTCACCACCACTGTTTTGCTTTGCATTGTATTAAAGAAAAATGCTGCCATTGCAAGATGTATTGGGGAAAAGGTGGGTCATGAATGCAGGAAGGTGGGATGGAGAATCTTTGGGAAAAGAAGGTAATAGATGATGGAAATAAGCCCTATCATACTGTGGATGCCCACCAGTGTTGTGGCCTGTGTTCCATCCCACTTATCTGTGCTTAATTAAGTTTATCCTCTGCAAATCAGAGACTCCAGGAATATGATGTGTGCTGGAAGACTGAGTGAGTCAGTGCACACACCACTTTGGAATGAGCATGGGAGATTCCAATTATTAGCTAGTTTAGCAAATAACGAGGATGCAGTGGTCAGGATGGAGAAACAAACACTAAAAGAGGTGACTCAAAGGGTACAAACAACACTTGATTTAAGATTGCATACTTTCTAATAATTTTGTAAATGAATATGAAATATACTTTAAAGAATTTTAAATCATATTTAAATTTAATTAAAAAAACTTTAAAGCAGTTTCTTAAAAAAAATAAAATAGAAAGAGAATCAAGGGGGTTTAGGAAAGCATGCTTTTCTCTGGTGCCTCCCAGTCCTAGACCAAGCCATCAACCTTGAGCAGGGAATGGTCTCAAAACCAAAGCATTGGAAGTATTTTTAAAAAGTGAAACTAGGCTGGTCTGATGGCAGTGGTTTATCAGAACTTATTAACATTAGTATCACAAAAAGTTGGTATATAACACCCCCCACTGCTCAATTTGACTGGCTTAAAAAAAAAAAAGTGAAACTAATTGCCTTATTTTTAGTTACTTCACATTTTCGTTTTAACATCCAGGCCTGCCTAGCAGCAGACTCTTAGGGACTTTAAGGTTTTCTCTGGTGTGTGGGAGGAAAGTGATACTCTATGTAGACAGGACACAGTGAAGGGGGGTCTGACATATGAGAAGCTACTGTGGGTCAGAAAGGTAATACAGCAGGAAGGACACTTTACTTGTGCTCAAACAACATGGGTTGATTTCTGACATTGAGTCCCACAGAAGTGATCTCTTAAATTCTACAAGGAGTGATCCCTGAGGATGAATATGTCAGTTGTGGCCTAAAAACAAAACAAACAAACAAACAAAAATGAAGATCTCAGGGTACAACCTATAGAATTTCAATGGCTATGATCTGGATAGTAGAAACTTGGGACACATTTTTTAGCCAAAAATAAGTAAATTTTGCTAAACCAATGATTCTTACTCTTTGACGAATTTGATAAAGATTTCTTGATAGTATTTCTCGGATTTCATCCATTTCTCCAGGGGTAAGCTTCCTTATTTTTTCTTCACGGCAATCACTGGGAGCATTTAGGAAAGAAATATTTTGCTCTTTAACAAATATAGAAATAGTTTTCACTTTTTATATATACACACATCTATTTCATAATTTGACAGCTAACTTTAAAATACACATTAGAAATATTCAATATTTTAAAATAATTCAAAATTCAGAACTATTTATTTCAGTGTGAAAATAATTTTTATGCAGTTGTTTTAAATTGATCATGGAATTATCTTTTATTTTCTTTGGTTTTTGGGCCACACTTGGTGACACTCAGAGGTTACTCCTGGCTATGCACTCAGAAATCGCTCCTGGCTCAGGGACCATATCGGACGCCAGGGATTGAACCCAGGTTTGTCCTGGGTCAACCATGTGCAAGGCAAATGCTTTACTGCTGTGCTATGGCTCCGGACCCGCAATTATCATTTTAAGGCAGAAAAACCATAGCAATTTATCTTTTTATAACCTGATTACACTTACTACTTGATAGAGACACTACCTAACAAAAACCAAACTATGACATTGCTATTAAGATTGGGGTTTATAAAGAACATGTGAAAAATATCTACAAAGAAATCATTTATAAGTTTTTAACAATTATTGTCATTATTCAGATTACAAATTTGAAAATTCACCAAGTTATTAAACGTGTCCATAAACTACAACAACAAAATGAATGGCCTCATTCAATGTGCAGAGTATATGGAAATATGAGTCACTTCACAACAGATTCCCAGGAGCCTGGCAGTCCTCTGCCTTCTTATTTCACTTCTTATACTATATAGGTTATTTCTAGGTCTTAATGTGTTATAGTTCACACTTGGATGCTTTTTTGTTGGTGACCTCACTGTTTAAGAAGTCTTCCAATCACAGTTCTGCAGTGTTGACTAATTCTAAATGCATAAATGTGGTGATGTACCCTCCAGTTTTATTAGATTCTCTTAGTTCCAGCAGGAGTTAAAGTGCTACTGAGTTAAAAGTCAATGTTAAGAAAATAGTAGTATATAGTTAATAAGATATTTTTCCACAGAAGCATTTGTGATACCAGGATATGTATTGACAGGCTAATGAATCCACATTGAGCTTATGATGGTGCAGGAGCCTGGACTTGCTCAGTGAGTAAAGCTATTGTTTTAGCAATTTAGTAAGAGCCAACTGTTTACACCTTTCACTCTAACTCCTTCCCAAACCAGTAATATAGGTAAGATAAATTACCTTATTGACAGATATTAACAGGCTAACGAATGCACACTGAGCCGATGGTGCAGGAGCCTAACCCTGGATTTGCTCAGTGAGCAAAATTTCAGTCTTCACGTTTAGCTTTCACAGAACTTAACTACCATTATAAAGAACCAACTGTTTTTACACCTTTCTTTTTAACTCCTTCCCAGACCAGTAAAATGGTAAGATAAATTAGTAAGATAAATTTAAATTGAAGTTTTACAGGAAGAAGACAAGTCTTAGAGAAAGAACTGAAACCACACACATTAATGAGCATAATTCTCACCAAGATTTTTTTCAGAAGTCCACTTGCTGTTACTGTAAGTAATCATACTAGTAAAAACCAGTGTTTTCACTAACTAATGTGTAAGGAATACAAAAAAGAAACAAAGACATTTATGGCTTTGTCAGGATAATCCTTTTATATTTAAATCTGCTTATTATTATTATTATTATTATTATTATTATTATTATTATTATTATTATTATTATTTTTGCTGTACCTAGCAGTGCTCAGGCATCCCTCCTGGTGGTATTCAAGGAGCCATATGTGGTTCTATGTATAATCTCTCTCTACCTCTCAGATCACATTTTAAAATGTTTTATTAGACTAAAAAATTTTAACAGTTTTTATTTATTTCTTAGGAAGGGCATACCCAGCAGTGTTCAGGAGTTACTTACCTGGCTCTGAGCTCAGGAATCATTCCTAGCTGGCTAGGAAGACTATATAAGATACCAGGGATCAAACCAATGTTGGCCACATGCAAGGCAACCACCCTCCCTGCAATAATATTGCCCTGGTCCTGCTTTTATTTTTATTAATTGGCAAAGTTAATTTATATAACTTTATAGAGTTGGAAGACAACAAATAAGTACTATAGGCAATTATCTTTTATCTGATTTTCTTGTACAAAATTCTCACCAAGATTTTACTAGTATATGATTACATATCTCTGCAAAAAGAATATTTCGTTCTATAATTTTATATGTTGCACAGGTGTTATGTTAACAATAGTCAGCCTGACTAATTTTTAACATATGCATTGAAAGTTAAAAAAAATTCCCTTCATAGGGACAGAGAAATAGCATGGAGGTAAGGCATTTGTTTTGCATGCAGAAGGTCAGTGGTTTGAATCCCGGCATCCTATATGGTCCCCTGAGCTTGCCAGGAGTGGTTTCTGAGTGTAGAGCCAGAAGTAACCCCTGAGCACTGTCAGGTGTGACCCAAAAACAAACAAAAAATTTCCTTCATATAATGCAACATACAAGTTTTTACATGACTTATTAAAAATGTCTTATTTACATTTTAAGTTTTTACTTAATTCACTGTTTTGTTTAACTTCTTCATACTAGAATTTTTTTCAGTGTTTGTCATTTTCTATTTATTTATTATTATTATTATTTTGCTCTTTGGCCACACCCAGTGATGCTCAGGGGTTCCTCCTGGCTATGTGCTCAGAAATCACTTCTGGCTTGGAGGACCGTATGGAACGCTGGGTATCAAACAGTGGTCTGTCCTAGGTTAGCCCATGCAAGGCAAACACCTTACTGCTTGCACCACCTCTCTGGCCCTTCTATTTTGTTTTTGACTCCCTTCCAATAAAAGCATAATTGCTATAAAACTTTTTTTCTATAGAACTGTTTTAAGACATAATTTTATTGTTGAAATTTGTTTACTCTTACAATATTACAATTATCTATTGCTGGGAGGATCTGTACATTTTTGTTTATAGAATTGTCAGGTTTTATTTGACATATTTTGGTGCTATACTTTGCATGCTAATTTGAATTTATCATATTGTAGGCCAGAGAGATAATCAAGATAATAAAAGAAAACTGCCTCAAATGTGGGCAGAGTCAAGACTGATCTTTGGACTGATCCTGTGATCAAGATAATAAAAGAAAACTGCCTTGAATGTGGGTAGATTCAAGATTAATCTTTGGCACTGATCTTGTGAACACTGGCATGTGTGACCCTTGAGCACTGCCAAGGGGGTCCAACAACCAACATAATAAATAAATTTAAATTTTCTATTTTTTTTTTGGTTTTTGGGTTATACCCGGCAGCACTCAGGAGTTAGTCCTGGCTTTGCACTCAGAAGTTGCTCCTGGCAGGCTCTGGGGACCATATGGAATGCCATAATTTCAGTCGGGTCTGTCCTGTGTTGGCTGCATGCAAGGCCTTACCGCTGTGTTATTACTCTGGCTCCAAATTTTCTGTCTTGTATATTTAATATTATTGTGAAATATATTACTTTTTATAGCAATTTTATATAATTGTATTTATTCATTGCTTTCAGGATATAGGTTTACTAATTTGCATTTGTTTTCTGGAAATATTTATGCTAGTATTCAAACACAATATCTAGAGAGTTGTGCATTTTTCTCCATTTTGATCAACTCTGCTTTGAAACAAAACTTAAAGTGTATATTTAATACATTTTTGTTCAAAATTGTCATTAAACTATTTGTATTCTATTTTCCCTCTGCTCTAGAATTGTTTTTATTCTTTGTTATCCTTTTAAATTTTACTTTTTATTCCTCCCATCTTTTGTCCCATCGATAAATGCCTTTATAGTAACTTGAGATTATACATTAGTCAATGATCTATTGAAGCCCAAATTAATCTTTATACCAAAATAACACTACTATAATCTTATGTTCACTATAATTTTATGTTCACTTAATACTCTCTATATTTATATAATTATAAATTTATATAATTAATATTAATATTTTCCCAAATATTTGTCACATCCATTTTTTTATTCCTTTCTTAATCTCTAAGTTTCTCTGTAAAAATTTTTTCTTTTGGTTAAGGTCTTTTAGCATTCACATTTATATCCTAAGTTTTAGTTATCAGAAAATGTTTTTATTATTCTTTTGCTAAAATTTATTTTAGCAGAGTATGGAATCTTAGGTTTCCAATTACTTGATTTAGGACTTTGATGATATAAATGCTTTTCAAATACTTTTATTGAAAAGATTCTATTTTGTTTTGTTTCCCAATGGAGAAAATAGCTCTTTATTTTTTTCATATAGGTAGGTATAAGATTTTATATTTATTTTACTTAGTTTTACTAACATATGTACATTTGGTTCTATTTTATTCTTATATGTTGAAGTTTATCATACTTTAAGTCTTTTATCTGTTTTGGATAGATTTTGGTCATTATCTTTTAAATTTTTACTATGTTAATATTTTTCTAACTTCCTTCTAGAACTTTTCAACACTCCCTTTATATTTCTTTCATTTCAACCTTTAGTCAATTCAATATTTTATTCTAGTGACATACTTCTGTCCTAAATACTAAGTAATCAATTCTTCATTGGTGCTTAATTTTTATTTGCACCATCAAATGATATCCTAAATTTCATGATTTTATTTTTGGCTCAAATTATTCACATATATAGTTGTATTTATATAATCCTCATGATAATGCAAATATATTGGTGGTTTCTTTTTCATATGTATGTGAGTATATATATATATATATATATTTGAATTACCTTTTATAACCATTTTTTGCTTATCAGTTCATCAATGTTTAACAGGCATATTTTATTGACTACTCAGTTGGCTATTTTTATTGGTTGTTAGATATTCTATATGAAAAATTATTAAAGTGGGTTAAGGTTCTTTGTAATCATTTTTCCTTCCAAACAACTATGAATGATGGAGGTAATAACAATCTCAGATGATTTCAACCATCATGTACTAAGGTTAAACTTTGCTAGGTGTATTTTGTGGGTTAGGATGGAGATATGTGACATAAAAGCCTATAGATCGGTGTGAGCTCTTCATTCATTCTCTGAGAAAAGTCTGTCAAATCTTCTCTTTAACCTCTCTGACATCTTCTCTATAATAATTTCAGTTAGAAAGTGGCATCAAATAACAATTCCATTTTATTGGCTATTCCTCTCTCAAATCCTGACATGGAATTTCTCACTGCATTGACATTGTCCAGCTTTTCAACAGATATCCACAGTGTATTTTGTCACTCTTTCCTAATTGCTCTCAAGAGATGGCTGGGTCTGTAGCAGTATTTGGATAATTTGATCTGTAGCACTATTAAAACCAAATATTGAATTCCTATTCCCTCGATTTTGGTGTCCATTTTTTTTGAAAATGTATTACAAGGGAGGTGGTATGATTCATATGGTACCTGTGTAGCAATAATGCAGCCAGTTTTTAAGTGTGTAATCCAAGTCCTTAAGCCAAACCTTTCAAGCCTTTGCTTTCCTTCCTACCAATTACAAAGCAAATCATAAATAGGGTATAATACTAAAATTCTTTTCAACTGTGATTGCAGAACCTGGCACTTTCTTTAAAAAGATGAGTAACTACATTATTTCTTATTTAAAAAGCAAACAGAATGCTCCATAAATATTATAAACTAAAGAGATAGTATAGTGGGTAAGGCGCTTGCCTTGAACACAGTGGAAGTAGGGATTGATCTGCAGCACCACATATGGTCCCCTGATCAACCCCCCAACCCCAGCAAAAAGCCCTGAATGCCAACAGGTGTGACCTATAAAGGAAAAAAAAAAGATAAAAACTTAAAATATGATGTAATGCTAAAATGAAGTGCAAATCTAGGGCCAAAGCAATAGCACAACTGGAAAGACATTTGCCTTGCAAGCAGCCAATCTAGGTTTGATCCCCAGTATCCCATATAGTCCCCCAAGCCTGCCAGGAACGATTTATGAGTAAACTGCCAGAAATAACCCCTGATCACTGCTGGGTGTGACCTCACCAAAAACAAAACAAAATAAACCAACAAAAGTCAAGCCTAACCACATTTTCTTCCTGAAATAGGTAACCTGCCTTAAAGCCCCACAGTGAAATGCTTGCTGAACTGGGATGACACGCCAGTAATTTTTCTTAGTTCATTACTGTTTCTAAAGCAATATGATGCCTTCAAGTCATCCTAACCATTCTTCCTTTCAGTTCTAGACTGTGTCAACTCCCATGATTTTTACAAGGACTTTTTCCTCATAAAAATCACAGTTTTTATCATTGCCAGTGATTTGAAGCCTTCTCTCTCTCATCAACTCTCCCACTGGTAACATTTTAATTAGGTAGCATTTAGTTTAAATGAGCCTTAAGCTCATTAGTTAAAGAAGAAATCAATGGAATATGTAATTTCTGTCATTTCTGTGATAAAGAAGGAATGATGATTACTAAAGAAAAAAGCTCTTTTTGCTAATTAACTATTTACTGTGCTGCTTTTGATTTGCTGAAAGCTTCTGGAGAAGTCACCTCAGTTTTCAAGAGCTTCATATTCTGATTTTCTAAATTAGGGAGACAGACTAGATCAGTGAATCTCCATCCTGTTTATATATTAGTAACATCTGAAAAACTTTTAAATCTATCATTGCAGGGCTTCAACACCAGAAATCCTGACTTCACAGTACTGAGCAGGGCTGAGTACCTATTTTACTTAAATGTCTCTGCATTGTTTTATGTCCATTCTTGTCAGGAATGACTACATAGATTATGACCAATTTTCTTTCTAAGCTAACTACAATTCTGTGAATAATTGTGTGTAAACATATACACAATCACATAAATTTTCCAGTAATCACAAAGTGAAACAAAGGAAATACTCTATAAGCAATAATTGTCTTAAATATGTCTCTTCATCTAAGGCATGTTCCAGGATTTTCCACACTAACCAGGATTCTGCAGCAAGAATTGAAGAGAACTCTCAAAGTCAGGTCAAATTTGCTAGGAATATTGGTCTGGAAATATGATCAAGACACACTTAGAATGCTAACTTTGATTTATAAACCAATACTTACTTTAGAGATATAAAAGAAGGTACAGTGCTTATCATCCCAGTCTCTGCCATCTCAATGGCATGTTTTATTTCAAGTTTCTTATATAAGGATACAATGCTGGACTTGGGTTGATTTTCTCGAATCAAAAGCTTCCGCAGATATTTATCATCAAACTTCTTAAACCTGAAGATAAAAATCAATTAATTCTAATCCAGAAATAGTATATTGTCTAAGAAAAGATGCTATTTTAATTAATAAGACAATTTATATTGTCTGCAGGGGAAAATTAGTGGCAGCTGATCAATATATATATTTTTTAAGCATATGCATTAATGCCTATGTGTATAAAACATATGCACATATAATTACATTTTTGTGTATTATACATACCATATTTATTTGTTAACATTCATATAATGGTCACTCATTATAACATAGAACTCATATATTTCTACAGTTTCTATTTCTCAACCTCCCCTTTCAGCAAATTAATTCAAAGGGGGAGTTAATATTGCCAAGCTCCAATCTCCAATTCATTTTTCTCTCTCTTCCCCCCACATCATTCATTCAAAACCATGTTGGTTTATTTATAAAAATACATACAAAAGTTCAACCACAGGGCCAATGAAACACATAGCAGGTAGGGTTTTTGCCTTGTGTGGCCTTCTAGGCAGATTCAGGGTCAAATACCAGGACACAGTAAAGTTTCCCAAGCACTAAGAGGAGTTATTCTAAGTACATAGCCAAGCCATGGACGCTGCTGGGTATGACCCTACATCAAAATCAAAGTAATAGAAACAAAATACAATAATTTATTACCACTTTTGATGCTGTAATTTTTTTGTAGTGTGCACCTAATTTGATAGCTATATTCCTACATCAGAGCACTCAAAGAGCAACTAGAATTCTCCTGTGAAATATAAGTTGAAGGGGGCATTATTCTGAATCTCACTTGAGCTGAACTGCCATGACTACAAGCTTTTGGATGTACTTCCATTTCTTCAAACTGTATAACTTAATATTGATTCCAAAGGGTAAAGTCTGCAATATCCATTCACATATTTTTGGGAAGCTGGGGCCTTTAAGTGTTGCTCAGGAGGCTTGGCCCCTTCTTGTAACTTTCGACCAACATGCTTAGCCAGGATTCCAAGCTGTAGTACTGCTTGGGCCCTGCAGTGTTGATGCTAGAGATGACTCAGGCCACCCCAATGTAGCTGGTGACCTCTGGTGCCACACCCAATGGTATATATTGGCTTCCTCAATGATTCCTATTAATTTCCTATGAATATTTTTCTTTATAATAATTAACATTTTCTTTTTAGGGGGTGATTACTTCTGGCTCTTCAATCAGGGATCAATTCTGATGATGTTTGAGGATCATATGTGATGCTGGCAATCAAACTGGGGCTGATCACAGGCAAAGAAAATGCCTTAACCCCTGTACTATCTCTCCAACCTCGACAGCAGTTTTCTATCACACAATATAACTTATTTATCTCATTTTATGTTTCCTAACTCTAAAAAAATATCTATATTGGTAGGAAAAGATTTATTTTCTATGTCACCAGTACCTTGAATATTACCTGATACATGATTAAGCTTTTTTAGGTGGATTAATCCATTGGTTCCAATTCCTCCCAGTATTCAGGCTGAGAGCCTGAGAGACATGCAGTGAAAATGGATGATTAAAAGGAACTTAATTTTTGAAGCTCGTTATTGTGCTTTGACAGCTACCATGAGAAAGCTAGCGCTGGAGTTGCTTGCTAATCCCAGGAGAAAATGAATAGTTAAGTAACCCAAGTTAACCAAAGAGGCCAGCAATGTCAGATAATATCCAACCAATCCACTGAAGTATAAGCAAGACTAGTCAGATCAACTACTCAGTTCAGAACAGTATTTCTCAGCCTCTTAACTCTTAACAAGTGACTACTTTGAATATCTGGGTATTGAGTAGTATTATTTTCCTGTGTATATTTATTGAAATAAAAACAAATATTTAGTAAAAGAGAAGAGAATCACAATTACAGTGATCCCTGTATTAACATTTAGAAGTTTATTGGCTGGGATTAGAATGATAGTACAGGGGCTAAAGCACTGACCTTAAATGCAGCTGACCCTGGTTCAGTCCCTGGCACAGCATATAATGTCACCTGCCATAAATAATTCCTGAGCTCAGAGCAGAAGTTGCGTCTGAGCACAGCTGGATACAACCCAACATGACCCCCTCAAACACATTTTTAAAAAAGAAATAAGCTCCGGGTAGGGCATTTGCCTTGCATGTGACTGACCTAGGATCGACTGTGATTCGATCCCCAGGCATCTCATAAGTTTCCCCAAGCCAGGAGTGATTTCTGAGTGCATAGTCAGGAGTAACCCCTGAGCTTCAACGGGTGTGCCCCCCCAAAAAAGAAAACAAGAAACAAAACAAACAATCTAAAAAAGCTTATAGGCACACCTGTGTTATAAAAAGAAACAATACCAATCCATATAAATAATAGAGAACTACCTTTAATGTGCCTCCCTCTGACAGGTCACTGCATTAAAATCCAACCTAATTTTCTAAATTTATTTTGAATTTCATATTGGGGCCATGGAGCCAAGACTCACATATTTAAAAAAAATATTATTGTTTTTGCTTTTCACGGGAGATAAGTCAAAATAAGACTGAAACTAAGGAAAATGACATCTGATCTATTTAACATAGGAACTGTGCACTTTCTTTCTGTTTTCATTCTCATTCCACATCTTTCATTTCTCTGCCAAGCTACACATAGGCGGTTTCTTTCTCCATCATTGCTCTCCTTTTGTCAAGTTTGAGACACTGCCCTGCTTTGTCAGCCTTTCATTTTGTTCTCAAAAGATAAAATGCTTCACAAATTCTTTGGCCAGGCCACTAGAAATCCATTCTTTAAGTATTTCAGAAAGAAGTGAATGAAAACCAGCTGACCTAAAACAAGAATTTCTTTTTTAATGTAATTTTCAGTAATGTCAACAATTATATACAAAACAGAGATGAGATTTAAATAGCAATAGATCATGTACTTCACAATTCGGAAAATTACTTAGTAAACAACATGCATGAAAATAGGCAAGAGTTTATGAAATCATTATTTATGTGTACTGAATAAAAATACTATGCATGTAATAATATTACTTTTTAGACATTAATAAAATTTGGCTCTGCCATCTTTAGAGTTTACATGATAAATGGCCTGGAAACCTTTTGAAGAAGACATAATCACCCCAGAGATAAAGTGTCTATGTCTAGAACATAAAAGCTAGTCAGACATATTTGGGTATTCCTTTATTTAAGTTTAATTCTAAACCACATGGTTCAAAGGATTCATCTCATCCTCTTTTTGGGGGGTAGCCACACTTTGCAATGTTCAGGGCTTACTTCTATGTCTGCACTTGGGATTTACTCCCAGAGGTGCTCAGAAACCACCTGGGATGCTGGGGATAGAAACCAGGTTGGCTATGGGCAAAGTAAGTGCCCTACCTGCTGTACTTTTTGGCCCCCATTTTATCCTTCTTAAAATGCCTTACATTCTACTGACCTAATTTATCTGGTTTTGGAGACAGATGATGTCATAGGTTTTTAGCCCAATCTTTACCTTTGATGAAACAAAAGCTTTTTTGGAATAAACTCTCACTTGTCGTTTTGGAACAATAGTGATGAACTGCTAAAGAACTGAATAAAAGTGAATGGGATGTAAGGGATAAGGTCTACAAAAATAATCATGGTTTAGAAACAATACAGAAAGAAAGAAAAAAAAAGTGTATCATGGGCCTGGCAATTATAACATCTCTGGCTAGAGGGTCCCTGGGATGTAATGCAAGGAAGTGTAGCGAGTCACAGGCAAATGGTTAGGGTCCTTGAGCTAATTCTTGCTCACAAAACAGTGAGTATTGCAAATATACTTGGACATTTATTTGATAGTTTCGTAAGAAAGATTTTAGTTTGTTTTATTTTATCATCTTGTGACCCTGGGAATCTATTTGGACTATCTCCATGTAAAAAATTATTTTTACTTTAGTTAAGGAATTCCTAATTCCTTCCTTAAAAAGGCTAGTCTAAAGGAACTTTAAAGTAAACAAAAATGTTAGAATTACAAAGGTTGTTCTAGTACTTGAGATCTCTCTCACTCATATTATTCTGTAATGATACAAAGATATAGTTATTTTTGGTAGACACACATACATACTTATATACACACCCACACTCACAATAACCCTATCATAAAATACATACACCACCCACAATACCCCCCCACATAAACTTATCCCTCATATATATGTATACCTATTTGCCATGGACTGTGTTGCTCATTGATGGATCTGTTTTGATGAAAAGTTTGAAAAACCTAAATCTATATTTCATGCTTCTTATGTAATTCAATACATTTCAGCATGTGTGGAAGCAGGAACCATTCAATATATTTCATACTTAAAACTGCATAAATTGATAGTTGGCAAAACTTCATATAAATCAAGAGTGGAAGGTGGGGACTATCGAATGGAGGAATCTTGCAAGTTAGGAACATTCCAGAGCAAGAAGGAGCTACTGTGTATATTGCCTTCCAAGACATCCTTCAGTGATGACTCCTTTAAGTCTTAAATAACCAAATGCTAAAAACTGCTTGATTGAAAACCAAAGGCCCTACTTTTTAGCATTTTCTAGTTCTAAGTAAAAACCCTTCATTACTGATTAAAGCTAGCATCATGGACAGCACTGAAGACATATCGGAGAGGAAAGGCCAGCAGCCAGTCCCTAAAAACCTGTTTTCCAATTTATATGAAAGTATGTTCCTAACTAGCTCTGCCTGGTTTGTCTTCCTTTCCTACCTCCACATTTCCATCCATAGAGAAGCAATGAATCTTATTTACCTATCATAGGACCTTGAAAAATAAGATAGAGTGATAAAAACGTAGAGATGCATATTTATAAAAGTACACATAGTATTAGAGGGAATGTAGCTTTAATAACAGTCACTATTTCTCTTAGTCACTTGTATCCTCACCCTTCAACATAAGTGTTGAAGCTCAAATAGTAAACGTCCATTTTTAAGTAAAGAGACTACAATTCTTAGTCTACTTTATATTAAAAAAAATTGCTGCAGGATTGAGACCTGGCAATACAAGATCCGGCTAAACCACATGAGGCATTACTTGCAAGCGTCTGATAACTGATTTGGAGGAAGTCTTTAGTACATACTGTCTTTTCTTTACCTTTCCTCTTGCACAGCTGGGGGTGCGTGCATAATGCCTCTAGCAGGAATAGTTATTTGGGTCTAAAAGATCACCTGGGAAATCTAGGTTCTTTGTAGAACAAGTTAGACAGTAAGTTCGAGGGACCATGAAGAGTCCCCAGAGTACTGATCATATACTAAAACTACATTGCCTACTTCTGGTTATGTATGTGAGAGAACAAAATAAGCTTCAAGCATATCAAAGGTGTTAATCTTTCAGGTTATCTGTAATCAATTAACTTCAAAGGAAAAATCTGTAGCACTGAAATAAAACATTTCAATATGTTCTGCATGCTGTGTGACCCAGAGTTATGTACTATATTACACTGACAACACTATTCTTACTTGTCTCTCCAAAAGTTGTGACCCCAGTGTCCACAAACATCTTCAATTCCAGTCTTCACATGATCAAAAAACTAAAATGAGAAAAAGGTTGATTAATTTTTTACAATAACTTATACATTTTCACATCACCTCAAAGAGCTTGATAACAGGTTTTTGTTGTTGTTTTTTTTGTTTGTTTTTTGTTTTTTGTTTGTCTTTGGTTTGGTTTTTGTGCCACACCCAGTGATGCTCAGAGGTTATTCCTGGCTGTGCCCTCAGAAATTGATGCTGGTTCGGGGGACCATATGGGATGCCAGGGGTGGAACTGTGGTCCATCTTAGGTCAGCCGTATGCAAGAAAAACACCCTACTTTGTGCCACCACTCTGGCCCCAATAACAGTTATTTTTTAAATAATTTTTATTGTGAATTACAAGTTTTTTACAGTTATATTTAAGGTACATAGACAGTGAATTAGGACCACTCTCACCACTAGTGTTGTCCTCTCTCCACCCCTGTTCCCAACATGCATCTCATATCTCCTCCCTTGATAATTAATGGTTTTGTTTGAGGGCAATAAAATGACTCCAGTCAAGAAAATCAAAGAGATATTTTTCCTATCAAGAGGAATTCTTTTTGTTGTTTTAGTTTTGGCTTTTGGGCCACACTCAACAGTGCTCAGGGGTTACTCCTAGCTCTGTGCTCAGAAATCTCTTTTGGCAGATTTGAGGGATCATACGAGATGCCGAAGATAGAACATGGGAAGGACCCTGGTCAGCCAGGTACAAAGCATATACCCTACTGCTGTGTTATCATTTTGCCTCTCAATAGGAATTTTTATATTGGTTTCATCATACCACTTTATCCAATGATTTTTAAACAGAAAATAGAACAGTAATTTTCAAGGAAAAGCAAATTTCAACTTAAAGGAAATTATAAGAAAAATTTCTTATCTGCCCTTCTTAGCAGCCTTGCTCAGAGAAAATAGCTCATTCTCATTCCTACCTCAGGACTTTTTCCCTGCCTACCTTATCCACTGTCTTCAGAAAGTGAGTACCTTAATATCAAGTGGTTTGACGCAATCCAATGTGTTTTACCCCCATTATCTCATAAGTTGTCCTATTCCATTGATACCTACCCGACAGTGGATCTCCTCACTGACAGCTTGGTGCTTCTTATTGGATCTCTTTACATCTAGAAACTCCACTAGTGGTCGGATGGTGATTCCCTGAACAAGGAAAATGTGAATATTATTATATTATTAAATTAAAATTGAAATAACTATTGCTCTCCTAAGTTTTGATAACAATAAATGCTACCCATGTCCCAAGAACCAACAGTTTTTGTCCCACTTTTGTTAAACTTTTTTTCCTCTTTAATAGTTGTGTGCATTTTGGGGCCAGCAGCAATATTTCATGCCAGCAGCTACTATCAGAAAGAAAACAATGGGTGCTATGCAAGAAACAGAAAAGTCATTCTAAGAAATAAAAAGAGAAAGGAAGAACCTAAGAATTTTTCAAGTATCACCCATTTTAAAGAAATCACCAACTTGTATTACCTATAGAAAACCTTCCCATCAGTCTTTCACTTACTCATGTAGGCAATTTTAGTCAACATTTTTGGAATATATGTGAGTGGCTTGGGTTGTTGGGGCCCACAAAGTATCTCATATCTGGAATTTTGTGTCTTATACAAAGAAAAATAATTCAAACAGAAACAATGCAAGTAAAGAAATGAGGGAGAAGGCTCTGGAGAGGTGGCGCTAGAGGTAAGGTGTCTGCCTTGCAAGCGCTAGCCCAGGAAGGACCGAGGTTAGATCCCCTGGCGTCCCATATGGTCCTCCCAAGCCAGGGGCAATTTCTGAGCACTTAGCCAGGAGTAACCCCTGAGCATTAAACAGGTGTGCCCCCCCCCCAAAAAAAAACCAAAAAAATACGAGGGAGATACACAGGAGAGGCTTTGTAGAAAAGAGTTAGTGGACAGGACTCTTGGAAGATGTTGGAAGCATCATTTCATCAGACACCAACATGACAACAGCATATTGGCAATGAAAGGGAGAATAATAAAGAGCTTGTAAGTTTTTTCATTGCAATTTTTTATTGAGCTTTTCATTGTGAATCTGGAAAGTGAAGAAAACTACAGATTTGTGGTAAGTTATGAAAAGAAATTTTAAAAATTGCTTAATTAAGTAGGAAATAGCTACCAGAAACCTAAAGTGAACATTCATCATGAAACTGTAAATGTTTTTCCATGAAACAAGAAACAACACAAGACATATTCTTCTAGTTGACACAGTAGTTCCATAGGTATAAATCAATCAAATAAGGGAAAGAGAAAATGAAATAGGGATGGAAATGAAGGAATAGATGTTTACTCCTCTTTTAAGATATATTTTGTCCTGTATCATAGAGCCCCTATCATTAAAAAATAACAAAAATGTTCCAAGTATATTCTGCACCATTCTAATATTTTCCAAAATATTTTAAATAGCAAGTTAGAGATTTATTCTAAATTACTCTAATTTAGAAACAGTGAAGTAACCAAAAAATACCAAAGAACAGTAGAGAACTTATAGATATCACTATAACAAATATATTAAAAACATGTAATATTGGAAGTAAAAGAGGCAAGTTAAAAAATGAATGAGAATGTTGGGTCAAGTAAGATCCCCAACTTTTCAAGTCTGGGTAGTACATGGTGAGGCTTTTTGGCATGAATAAAAGCTATGTGAGTGTGAGTGGATTTGAGAAGACAGAGTGGATAGACAGGATGAAATATGTTCCTTGTCATGCTTCTCTAAATTCTAATTTACCCTTCTATATGTCTTCAACTTTTGCAAAATTTTTTACCCCCCCCCACAAATTTTTTTTGATAATATAAATTGCCTGTGACACTCATGTACATATAATTACACACTTTTCCCAAAAGATAGTTCATTTGGCTCTATCAATTCAGCTTTAAGTTTTTACTCTTGTTTGTTTTTAGTGCCACACCCTGCAGTGTGGCTTACACTTGTCTCTGTGCTTGGAGATCACTCTTGGTGGGTTCAAGGGATCATATGGGGTGCTGAAATTTGAATTCATTTGGCCATGTGTAAGGCAAGTACTGCACCAGCTATATTATTTTTATCTTTAGTTTTATGAAATGTGAACTGATTTCAATCAATTTTTTTTTGGGGGGGAGACACACCCCGTGACGCTCAGGAGTTACTCCTGGCCATGTGCTCAGAAATCACTCCCAGCTTGGGGGACCACATGGGAACCGGGAAAAAAAACCACAGTGTGTCCTTAATCAGCTGCATGCAAGGCAAACACCCCACCACTGCAACACCACTCCAGCACCTCAATCATGTTTTGTTTAAGACACACTTTGTGCCTCTCTGTATTTTTGTCTGCCACTCTGAAATAACATGGAATGTAAGAACAGCTTTCCAGTCAACACATATCATCATTTTTAGCTCAAGTAAAGAGGAGTTGGGGAACGCATGTGCTTATGGAAGCTGGTAGTTTCAGTCTTAGGCTCCATGAAGTTACTAGTTTAATAAAAGCTCCGAGAGCAAAATCAAAGCAATTTTCTAAACTAATGTATTCTATAAGTACTTTTTGACCTGCTTTTTTCCTATCAATATTTATTTAATAAATATTAGTGAGTACACAGTACAATAAAAATAGGGCACAGAGTTCCTGCTCCAATACCCACATTGATTCTTTTTATGAAACAGATTATTTCTAACTGAATGCACTACCATAAATACAGCAAAACAGATTAGCTGTAGGAAGTAAGTATGACCTGGAAAATAGATCGATTTCCATCAATATGGAGTTCTTAAAAATACAACATAGATAAGTTTATAATTATTAAAGCAGTTATTATAGGCAATGGGTTATTAATGCCATATTTTAAAAGATCTATATGTTTAAATAGTACTTTGTAATGGGCACATTTTCTCTAAATTATTTGCAGTATAATATCACACTTAATAAATTCTACCCTACTTCCTCTCCTCCCTCCTTTCTGTCTTTAAGTTATCTGTTTCAGAGAATTTATATATAGTATTTGTTTATAATATTTTAAATTCCTAAAATAGATGTTATAGTCTAGGTACCTGTGAGGAATTAAAGAGATAGAGGGGGGAGAGGAAAGAAGGAGAGAATTAGAGAGAGGAAGGAAGAGTTGGAAAAGAGAAAAGGGATCTTAAGATTTAAAAAAAAAATCTATCTCTACATAAACATGTCATTTGAAAAGAAACAAAATCCTTATTAATGAGAAGGCAAAGATTTTGTACATATTTTGATTACTGTACCATATATGTCATTAACTGTCTCCTTACTAGTTTCTTTCTCTTAACTCCCTAAGTTTTATTTTTAAAACTTCAAAAGTTGTAACTAAAATTTAAGTGATAGAGTGACAATGTATTAAATATTTTGGCATTGATATACAAGATTACCACCATCCCTCACACCATAGTACCCTTGACTATCTTCCCATTCCCTATCACCCACAGCCCATCATCCCTTCCCTCCCACCTCTGCCTCCATTATTCATTGATTAACAGTTTTGGTACAATGTTATCACCCTTTAACAACCATGTGCTCTGTTTCCATGTTATCTCCAGTCAACCTATTCATTCCCCTGCCTTCCTCTCCAGAAACCTGGGATCAGGTCTGAATTCTAATATCTGAAGGGTTATTATTGATAACAAATACCCTTAATTTGTTTCTCTATTTACCACAAATAAGTGAGATGTGTATTTGTCCTCTGCCTCTTGCTTATTTTACTAAATACGATACACTGCAAATTTTATCCAAGTTGCTGTGAGTTACCTGACTTTATTTTTTATATTGGGCGCATAGTATTTCACTGTATCTGTATACCATAAATTCTCTTTCTATTCAACTATTTCAAACTGGGTCAGAAGGCTGTTGGACATTATTAGGTTTTCCATTACCCTGGCTATTATATTGGAAGATGACATGAACAAAGTTGTACATATATCTTTTTGAATCAATATTTTTTATTCTTGAAGATAGATCCTTTGTAAAGATAGTATTATGTGTGCATGTTTACATACATGTGTATAAATGCCTATGTGTATTGATAGCCTATTAAGAGTCAGTTTTGATAGAAAATTGGAAGAGAGAGAAATAGCAATGGAGTCAAAGCATTGAGCAATGTCACAAGTCTTCAATCTGTGCACACAGACAATGATAGGATCAGACAATGAGGAGACAAGTATCTTATATCACATTTCCTCTTCCCTATGGCATTCCTTTGAGTTGGATTGTGATTGTCTATAAACCTCATCAAAGGAGACAAGAATTCATCCAGGGGGATTCCAAAAACTGTGCCTGAATATCTTCATCACTTCAGCAGTAGACATAACGATCTATAAACATATCAGTTATTTTCAATGCATCAATTTAATTTGCTACCTCTTATTTTTAATTAGTAATATTAAAAACATTGATGACATGGGTTTGATACTGATGCACATAGTAACTTCAAAGTGAACCTGTAGGCTTTGAATATAAGGAAATAAAAATTCATGTACAAATTTTGGTATGGTTGTGAAAATCCAGAATACTATGAATGTAATTATGATGTTTTACATTAAT
Organism: Suncus etruscus; assembly: GCF_024139225.1. Taxonomy (NCBI): domain Eukaryota; kingdom Metazoa; phylum Chordata; class Mammalia; order Eulipotyphla; family Soricidae; genus Suncus; species Suncus etruscus. Next base: position 55,928,148 of record NC_064859.1, on the reverse strand, counting down.
CATCCACCTCCATACAATCAATAAGCAATTGTATACAGTTTAATAATGTCTCTTCTTTGTTTTTATTCTGTTTGTTCTGATTGGAGGTGTCACTTTTTGTTGTTGAACCTAGTAGCTAAAATGCTGACCTTGTGTTTTATATGTGTTCATAGGATTGACAACTTTTTATTGTCATTCTTATTGTATTTTACAGCAAATGTGTGTCTACAGTGGAAAGGAGGTGGCTTTCCACTGTAGCTAGCTGAGAAACACTAATGTAAACAAGAATAGGTGATCACTTCATCTCCAAATGACCTAGTTCCCAATTGCTCTAGCCTGACATGGTTCTATTTTTGTATTTCATGCTTGTATTTGACACCTCACATTCTGAGAGCTGGGGAAAGCAGTCCAGCTTGACTTATATCTTCAAGACTCAACCTGAGAATGCTGCTGAGAGATTAAAACATTCAAAAACAGTTGATTCACTTTGAAAATTTAGCAGTTTGAAAGTAACAAATTAAATGATAATTTAATTTTTTGTTTTAAATCTCATGATATGTACTACAAGAAATACAATAAATGGTGAAAACTAGAATATGTACTTCCTTCATAAGAAGGATAAAATTAACCTGGAATGTTTGGAATGCTACCATGTACAACTCTATTACTAACAAAACCTATAAATATTACCTTCTTTTAAAAATAGCTTTCTTTAAATTTAAAATTTTAATGAGGCACAACTCTAATAATTAATGCACATGTACCTATGTCAATGTGACAAGACTATAGATTTATTTTTTAAGTAATAACAAAAATATGTCTCATAATTTTCAAATAAAATTAGTTTGTTTTTCTTAGGGAAAATATGAACTATTGTAAGCAGACTTAAAGACAACTGACATTTTCAACAAACACACATAGCTTCTAAAAATGTGTCAGTTTAAAACAGATCCAAAACTTTCCTAATCCAATGTCCATGTTGTGCTTCTTCTGGTTGCCTCAAAATAAAATAACAAGCCCTTCCAGTGGATAGACTATTATGTCTTCATGAAGTCAAAGAAATTCCAGAATTCAGGGGCTGGAGTGATAGCGCAACATTAGGGTGTTTACCTTGCACATGGCTGACACAGGACAACCTGGGTTCGATTCCCAATGTCCCATGTAGTCCCCCAAGCCAGGAAAAAAAAGAAACTCCAGAATTCTGATCTCACCAAGTAGTTAGAGGGTCTGGGCTCAGCTACATCTTATTCCCCTCATAATATGTGTCCTTAGTGCAGATGCTTTTTCTCTCTGAGCCTGAGGGCAACATGAATCTTTCTTTCTGTGCTGAGGGCAACATGAGTCTCTTTTTTCCAAGATTCGTTTTGAGGGTGAAAAGAGATACTACATGGTGACTTAAGTCAGTGAAATCACCAAAGAGAAGTATTTTTTAAGGGTTATTTTGTCGGAGCTAACACAGTGGTGCTCAGGGATTACTCCTGATTCTGTGCTCAGGTGTCACTCTTGGCAGTGATTGGTTGACCTTAAGAGGGTACAGGTTTGCTGAATGAAGTCTCTACTCACCAAGATGAAAACAGTGAAGAAGATGACAACAATTGCTGCTGTAATGAATAGCTTTTTCCGAGGAAATACAGCAGCAGGAAGGAGAAAGACTAGAGCAAAGCAGATAGCTCCCCGGAGTCCTCCGTAGGCAATGATGAACTGATCCTTAAAGGTCAGGGGAATGGTCCGGAACCAGTTAATGACCTGCGTCAGAACAAAGACACCTGAGAGAAAGACAGACAAAAACATGTGTGAGGACAGAGCCTTAAATTCTGAAAATTCACTCTGAGCTAATGTACTAGGACAAAGTCCATGAGTAGTGTTCCTCTGAGTTTTCTCTTTCTTTTCCATTACACCAGCATAGCCATGCTCTGTGTTGGAGCCTTTACTGTTCCAAGATAATGGCCGAAAATATGGAGGATCAGTGAAGCCAAGAAAGATGAATTTGATTTATAGAAAAAGCATGGAGGTATTCAGGGAAGTAAAGAATGTATCTTCAGGGAAGAGAAAGAGGTAGGAGAAAAAGAAAGAAAAAAGAGGAGGAGGAAGTTGTGGAATATAAAGACACAAAATGGAGGAGGAGGAGGAGGAGGAGGGGGAGGAGAAGTGGAGGAGGAGAAAGTTGAAGGAGGAGAAAGATGGAGGAGGAGAAAGAGGTAGAGGAAGAGAAAGGTGGAGGAGGAGAAAGGTGGAGGAGGAGAAGAGGAGGAGAAGAGAAGGAGGAGGATAGGAGGAGGAAGAGGAGGTAGAGGAAGAAGAGGAGGAGGAGGAAGCAGAAGAGATCTACTCTTGCAGCAAAAGTACTCCATTTTCATTGAGGTGACAAAAGTTCATTTACCCAAAGCTCTCCAGATCAGACAGAAGAACAGAGTGAAGCAGACGAAGGCCCAGTTCCACTCATGGTTCTTCCCAACGGTGGACACACCCATAAAGATGAAGATCAGGGTCTCACTGACACTGCTTAGCATCTTCATGAAGTACTTGATAGTTGTGTAGGATTTCTGAGATACATTTTCCTCCACATATTTATTCATAGTCATTGCACAGGTAGTGATTCTGCAGGAAGAGATACAATCTCTATTTAAACATGTCAATGATCCTAATCAAACATGAGTCAGCATAAACAAGCTACATGATGGCTCTGCCCTCTGCCCATGCCCATGACATTATTGACTAATTGTACTTTAGATGTGAGTAGCTTCCTTAGGAACCGGACCACCTCTTAATGTTTTCACCAATATATGTGTAGGTTTGACCTACACAGCGACCCTCAGATTTCCTTGCTTCCACATTCTCTTTAGTTTTGTTCTACATTCCCAGAGATTATTGGACATCACATCATTGGCTATCCTGCCAGCATTGCAAAGAAAACAAGCTAAAAATAATGCAAAATGCACCACTGACCTATATGTTGTTCCACTTAAATATGTTCCACCATTTTTTTAATTTCTCTATTTCCTGAAGTGTTAGCAATTGTTTAAAATCCTAAACTTGTTTAAAATTTTAAGCTTAAACTTCTCTTCCCACCATAAATTCTCAGTGCCCACCTTTTTTTTTTTTAATTGGTCACCTGTTATTTTTGAGTATTTTAATCTAAACATCTCTTGGACTCATGAGATATATTTAATTATTTTTTAATCTCACTTCCTTGGTTTCAGGTTTGGATTCTATTTATCTCGTGACCCCATTTTTAACAAATTTGAAATTGCAAATGGACAAAGAACTGCCAAGAAAAATTTATTCTTCCCACAACCTTGGGACTAAGAGTGCCGTATTTCCCTTCCCATGACATCCATATTCTATATTTTACATTCTCTAACTCTGAGCTTTTTTGTTTTGTTTTGTTTTTCATTTTTTGTTTTTTGGGGCACACTCGGTGACGCTCAGGGGTTACTCCTGGCTATGCGCTCAGAAGTCGCTCCTGGCTTGAGGGATCATATGGGACACTGGGGGATCGAACCACAGTCCGTCCTAGGCTAGCGCTGGCAAGGCAGACACCTTACCTCGAGCGCCACTGCGCCGGCTCCAACTCTGAGCTTTAATAACTATAAACCCTCACCCATAAATACTGTACAGTCCTCCTTACCTCAGCAGTTTTCTGATCCTTTAATTAAAATCCTCCAACATGTAACTTCAGAGGAAACAGACCTAAGGCTCTCAAAGTCTAAGATCTACACAAATATTCACAGCATATTTCATTGTGATTAAACTGCTTTTAAAGACAAAATTTTGTTTTGTTCCCAAATCAATCCTGGTAGGACTGAAGGACCATATGTGATGCCTGATTTGATCATGTGGAAAGCAAGTGCTGTATTACTTGTCCAGTCCCAAAACAGACATTTTTTTTTCTTTTATGTTCCTGTTTAAAACAAAACAAACACCATCAAAATAAAGACGGCAAATTGAGCCATGAAGTCACTGTACCCATAGTGATACCATAAGAAATCTCTTCTAGTGTATATGAATGAGACTGCATGAACCTCATAAGGAAGAAAGTCTTACTAGCCGGGTTAAGAAAATTCTGCAGTGCCACCAAATGGTAGTAGCTGAGAGTTTATCTGAGGGAAGTCAAGGTTTATGGCACTCCTCTTTGTCAGGCACTTGTGCAAACACTTTGCATGGATTATGTCAGTTAAACCTCATTACAAGTCTTCAAGGCAAATTCTATTATCTTTGTAATTTTACAGATCAGAGAACAAAGGCAAACAGAAGACTAATTGATAAGAAATGGTGGTGCCAGGACTTTGACCCAGGCAGTCTGCCTCTCAGCCAGAATTATTAAAGACATAACCTTTACTCTTGCCAAGCTCTTAATGAGCCCAATTATCTCTGATGGAAGGAAGACCTCATCATGTAAAACATGTTTGTGTAAATTGAAAGTAGCTACATTGCCAAGTGACTTACAATATCATTGAAATTTTATTTCACATTTGCTGAGGTGATCAGAGGTCCAAATCCACTTTCACTGAGCTGAAATGAAAGCAAGCTGATATAAGGGCTTTTGGTCCACCTAGAGCTCTGGGAGGAGAATATGCACCCCATCCCTTCTCATTTCTGGATATCACTCATTTATTGGCTCTTGGCTACATTAAGGACAACTCTTTTCATAACTATACCTCCTGCACCCTCTTCCAAAGAATCCTCATAATAAAGTGACCAACCTGAATCATTCAATGTCATGTCTGCATTGCAACATCAGTCCTAACATACCCGCAAGACTTTTTTGCCATGTAAAGTAAGATAGCCACAGGTTCTCAGGATGAGGATCACTGGAGTTCTCATCCAGTATTCACACTGTTGTCAGCATTCACTTTCCTCAGATGCTGACCACCCCTCCCCAGTGCACATTCCAGATGGATATGGTCAAAAATGTACACAAATATTCAGTGACTGAATCTCTGACTCTGACAACATGACACTAAGCACTGGGATTTCCCCACCAAGCAACAGAGATGAGAAAGAACAGAGTAGGTCATGAGAGAACAGAGTGAGCATGCATAAGCGACACCCCAGAACCCACCTCCACAAAAATAGTCAGCCCTTCACACCTCTGAACATCTTCCTTCAAATGTTGGCTTCTTTAACCAAACACAAGAAAGCAGGATTTGCCCAATGCAAAAAAGAACATGGGTCATGTAAGTTTGTTCAAAACCCCAAATTCAATCACTTTACGAAGATACATACTCAGTAACAAAAACGAGCTTTTTAAAAAAAATGATGACAAGGTAAAACTTCGTGATTAAAACTATAATTACTGCATTACTTCTTGAAATTATGTAGTTCTCTAGGAAACTTGCTTTTGTGTTTTTTTGTTTGTCTGTTTTGGTTTGGGTTTGGACCAAACTCTGAGATGCACAGGAGTTTCTCCTGGTTTTGCTCATAGGAATTATTCCTGGTGGTGCCCAGGAGGCTATATGAGACTCCAAGGATAAAATTCAGGTTGGCCATTTGAAAGCCAAAATCCTACGCATTATACTATTACTCTAGCCCTGGCCTTAGAATTTTTATTAAATATTAAAAAAAACTGACATATATACCTGAAGCAAATATGTTACATGCCAGTGTTCCTTCCATCCTTCCTTTACTAACAAATATTTCAAAGAGATATTAAGAGACTGAGAAGTAGTTTTGAAGTTGTGAAGATGATCTACCATTCCCTAGGTGAGATACAGAGGCAACCAATCAACTTCACTTCACTGCATAAGAAATTTCACAAGAATTTATACCCTAGAGTCAGAGAGATATAACAGTAGTTTCCTTGCATGCAGTTGACCCAAGTTTGATCCCTAAAACCATTTATAGTTCTTAAAGCATACCAGGAGTGATCCCTAAGCATACAGCCAAGGAGTAAGCCTTGTGCACCATGGAATGATGCTTTAAAATTTTTTTAAAGAATAGTTTATAATCAGGATGACTAAAAATTATAACTTTGTTGAAGTAATTAAAAAATAAATAAATTTTTCATCAGTGTCCACAGGCTCATTTTCTGTGCTCTCTGTCCTTAACATGACACCAGAAGAAACATGGGTGCCTGCCAGCCAACCTCACTGTAATTGATGCTGCTTCCTCCCAGTACAAGTGAGACACTGCAGGAAAGAATGTCCTAGTGGGTGCCAGCAGCCTTCAAGGCCAACAGTGTTTCACCCAGGAAGAGTGGCCATGCCTGAGACATGAAAGCAAATGACAACCTGGACAAAATTTTCACACTTCCCTATTCCTCTCATATCTCTCTCATCTCTCTCTCATCTCTCTCTCCTCTCTCTCTCTCTCTCTCTCTCTCTCTCTCTCTCCCTCTCTCTTTCTCTCTCTCTCTCTCTCTCTCTCTCTCTCTCTCTCTCTCTCTCTCTCTCTCTCTCTCATCCTCTGACCTGTAGTCAGAACACCTCCCCTTCAGAAACAGTTCAGTAGATAAGTCACGGAAAAGGTCTCCATGAAGGACAGGCTTCCAGTAGCAGAGAAAAATAAAGCCTTCTCTAACCATTTGTGAATTCTCACCTGCTACTCCATAAATATGTACACCCTTTATTTCTCCAAGAGAATACAAAGAAACTTAGAGAGCTAGAAATAGAGTTCAAGGGCAGGAGTGCCGGGGTACAAGTCTATATCATTGCTTTTTATACTTGTAGTCATTATTACATGAGCATGTAAAGACTTTTGTGACTGAAAGTTCTCTCATCTTCATCCTGAACATCAGTTTTATAATATAGTCACCAAAATATAACAACAGAGGCCCAACCTACTTTAGAAAAATCTAGATGAATTTTTAATTTTAAAGTCCATTTCATCAGGAAACTACAGGAAATTATCAGTCTTTAATATATTCAATAGTGCCATACTTTAATTAACTCATGCCAATAAATCACTTCTCCTTGTTCATACCACTTAATTTTATGTTCAGTTAATATGATCACTAATAGCAATTTACTATCAACTAAGATAGTAGTTATTAGTACTAATCTGAATTAAGATTTGTGATACAGTATTAAAGAAAGGAGCAAGGAAGATGCAGTTTCTCTCAGAGTGAAAGGTCTAAAAGAAGAAACAGGGGTCAGAGCGGTGGCGCAAGTGGTGGGGCATTTGCCTTGCACGCACTAACCTAGGACAGACGGAGGTTCTATCCCCCAACGTCCCATATGGTCCCCCAAGCCAAGAGCGATTTCTGAGCACATAGCCAGGAGTAACCACTGAGCATCACTGGGTGTGACCCCCCCCAAATAAAACAAAAAAGTACAAAAGAAGAAACAGTCATAAATACATAAATGATGTATAAATTATATATAAATAATTTTAAGGAAGAAAACTGCCTCTTTGACCAAAATGTATACTTGATCCAAATCTTCAGAGATCTTTGAAAGCTCTCCAGGCAGAGAAAAGGGGGAAGTAATTAAGGGAAGATAATACTTGTGCAAAAGAAAGAAATCAAAGTAGTATTGTTGGAGATAAGCAAGAAGGTAGGGGTCATATGATGAAAAATAGTACTGTTATGTGTTTTCTTAGGAGTTTAAATTTTATTCTAAGGTTGAAGGGGTAAATGAAAGAACATATTTATGATCATATAATTAATGTCCAACCTACTGAAAGCTTCATGAAGGATAAAACAAGTGACATCATGCATATCATTAATACATTCTGAATCAATGACAATAAAGATCTATGGAGGAACTTATTCATAAAAAAATCACTGCATCATAGGAAAATAGCTGTTTTTAAAGAGAATTCTATAGATGAATGGTGGATATATTTGAGAGGACACAAATATTAATATTTGGCCCTTTTCTTCCTGCAATAGTTTGTCATTTTGTCTTCAAACTCTAGCACTGCACCTGGCACATACAAAATCCCCAAACAAGTCTATGTTTTGACAAGTGTTAGGTTATTTTTCATGGGGCACATGGAGGTAAGGAGGGTACGCATAGAATTGGTGGATGCATTCTGCTTTGCTATTATCTTGTCTCACATTACATTTTAACATGAATTTATGGTGATTATCACCAATTTAGAGATGAAGAAGCCAAAGCACTATAATTAGTGGTTTTTATATTCACTAGCAATTGCGGTTTTCTTCATCACTATATCACTCTAATTACAACACAGGAAAAGTTCAGACCAGATAATACTATCTCAAAAGAGTCTTTGAAGAGAAAAACAGACTTTATATTTGACTATTTTATAAAGAGAAAATCGTAGCAAATATTCCTGCCCCCCATGGAACATCATGCTTCTATCACTGTAGTCAAAGAAGCTAATCTTCTCTGGATGCTTATTTCCTTTCTATTCAATCACATTTGATGGAACAAGAATTTGCATTCACCCATGATTAGCAATGGATCTATTCAAATAGTGGTACTGAATTTTGGTTCAATTAATGTTGGCTGACCATACTTTAATGAAGATCTATAGTTCTTGATATAGGCCTGATATATATAGTCATGACCATAGGCCCAAAGGTTAACTGTAAAAAATATTTCTCAATGGGAAGGCAAATTTATATACAGCCTCTGTTCATATGCTTAATGTAAAGCATACTTCTATTAATTCAATAACAAACTTAAATGCTTCTTTGAAGTGTCACTAATCCTCTAATTACTATTTCTACAAGAGTAGATGGGGGCAGGAGGACAGAGAGATAGTAGAGTGGGTAGGATGTTTTCCTTGCATGCAGTCAACCCAGATGCTCTGAATTCAGCCAGGAGTTACTCCTGAGCACAGGGCCCAAAGTCTTGAGCACCACCAGGTATGGCCCCCAAACCAACCCAAAATAAACAAACAAACAAAAACAAATAAAAAGGCAAAATTTTTCTATAATCTGAATTTCTCAAAATTGAACAGATAAAAGAAAGTTGTAACATTGATTTGCTCCCATTCTCTGTGATTTTTAAAAAAAAAAATTGCATTCAGAGCCAGGATTTTAGCTTAAATAGCAGAGAACATATCTTGATCTTGCATATGTAATATTTGGGGTGGTCCTGGACCCCCAAGCACCACTGGGTATGGGTCCTACACAAAAATAAAAGAATGCTTATTTTGCATGCAGTTGATCCTGGTTATAGCTAGTGTGGTCTTCTAAGCACTGCCTGAAGATATCCCTGAGAACAGAGCCAAGAGTAAACTCTAAAAACTACCAGATGTGATCCACAAACTAAAGCAAAAGAAGGTACAAATTCAATCGCAGAATAATATAATCAAATAAGTGCATAATATTGTCAATAAAGAGATTTTTACCAATATTAGAAAACATATACGAGTATGTAACAAGCACTAGCAATGATGAACAATTAAAGTGAGGTCTAACAGTGACTCATAGTACACTGTATGTTTTCAGGACAAAGTGCTCACTCATGTGAGGAAAATTAATTATTCCAGAACATGACTTTACTATATAATAAATTGCCTCTTCCAGGAAACCTGACAACCAAGAGAAATTCAGTTTGACACATGAGAAAATGCAAAGAAGAATTGTTCTTCATAAGAATTCAAAAATATAAACTAACCTTTTCTTTAGATCCCCAAAATGAAATAAGATAACTTCAAAAGCTTGCTATTTTTCAAACAGTCTTTTTTATTTTATGGATTTGTTTGCTACTTTCAATTCAAATCAGTTAATGTTGATTAGAATACTTAGGGATACCTACTGCAGTTGTGATTTTGTAGGAAAAGTATACAAATATCACAACTCTTTGCCAAATGAGTACTAAATACCCAGGAACCTGCTGACAACAGATGGACAGTGCTGCAAAGCCCTGACCTCGAAGCAGAAAGACTAAAATAAAAGCCTGATAATGAGGGGCCGGAGAAGTAGCGAAGGCAAGAGGGTATACATTCGCTAACCTAGGACAGACTACCGTTCATTCCCCCACTGTCCCATATGGTCCCTCAAGCTGGGAGCAATTTCTGAGCACATAGCCAGAAGTAACCCCTGAGTGTCACTGGGTGTGGCCCCAAAACAAACAAAATAAATAAATAAATAAATAAAAAGAGCCTGATAATGAAAGGAAGGCTCTGCAACTGGGAGAGCTCTTGATGTGATGTGGGAGTGAACTGTAGGAGAGATAAGTTAGGAGACACAGCATACAATAAGACTGTCTCAGGACTCATCAAGAATGCTGATGACAGCAGCAAAGGCAATGGTGCTCTGGGAGCAGTTACTGTCCCCTGGAGTGTGTGAGCAATGCTTCAAAAAGAATCCGTTGCGAACCACATAATGACTGGATACACTTGAGGGAATTGCAAATGACCAGTATCCATCCTATGGAATCAGAATCTCTGTTCTGAGAGTCAGTGGATAAAACAAACTTTCCAGGTGATTCCTCAATATAACAGTTTGAAGAAAACAAGTGGGGTTAGAGGTGTAGGATTAAGGAGAAGTAATGCATGCATGAGATAAAGAACAAGAACTTGACTGATTTCATTTAAGATTTTATGGGAGAGTAATAATTAGATGAATGTGAAATTTGAGAACTTTGGGGCATTTCATAACAATCTACCATCTATTTTCTGCTTCTTTTTCTTAGCTTTCATTTCTGGATTCTGGGTCTAGATTTTTATAGTCTCTTGACTGGATTAGTGTGTAGGTGCCTTAATATAAACCTTTCCCTGTGTGAGTTGCTGCCTAGGAATTCCTGTTTCCAAGTCACAGTAACTCTATCCTCTCCCTCTGCCTGAAGAGAAGTCCATAGCCATGTGGGCAACAGTGATTGCCATGGTCCATCAACCCTTACTACAGGTACTTTTATACTGTTATGTGCTTTTATGGGATACTGAAATAAGTTGAAATGGAGGCTGGGATAGTTCTCCAGATAAATTTAAATTCACTGATTTAGTGGATGCAGGGAGAAAGTATCTCTCATTTACTTCTGTGGCAATGTAGACTGATCCTGCCTTTTTGAAAATGATAAGAAAAATCCTCAACAAAACTAGAAATTGAACTTCCATAAGACTCAACAATAGTGCTCCTAGAAATATATCCTAGAGACCCAAAAACACAAAGCAGAAAATCCCTCTACACTTCTATGTTCATTACAAGACTATTCACAATAGCCAGAATCTGGACACAACCCAACTGTTTGAGAACGGATAAATGAATAAAATAAAACTGTGGTATATCTACACAGTGGAATACAACACAGCTGTTAGGAAAAATTAAGTCATAAAATTTTCTTATACATAAATGGCTATGGAGAGTATTATGATGAGTGAAATGAGTCAATGGGAGATAGACATGAATGACTATCATTTGTGGAATATTAAAAAAATAGATGATAATAAACTAAAAAGACAATAGAGATAGAGGCCATGATAGGAAGCTTGCCATAAATAGCAGGGAATGCATTTAGGGCAGAGAAGAGACCAAATGACAATAATAATTGAAAATGATCACTCTGGACAAGAACTGAGTGCAGAAAGGATGTGATGTGATATGCATGTTTCCCTTCAATAACAATGGTGCAAATCACTATGTCTAAAATGGAGGGGGGAATAAAGGGAGAGGGAGATAGAGAGAGGGAAAGAGGAGGGGAAAAAGAAGTGGAGAGAGAGAAGAAAAGAGGCAGGAAAGGGAAGAGCAGAAGGGAAACAGGACAATGGTGGTGGGAAAAATGCACTGATGAATAACATTAGTTTAATCATGAACAACTTGGTAACTGTGAGTCTCACTATGATTAAATTAAAGCAGTTATTATATATGTATATATATATGTATATATATTATATATATATGATTAATTAAAGCAGTTAGTGTTTTTTCCCTCTTTATTGTAGTTGAGGTAACATGGTCAAAACAGTTGATGTTGATGCTTTTGGTGTACAAAATTACAGCACCTCCACTATCACACAAGTGCCCCGGGTTCCTGTGTTACTTCTTTTTTCTCCTTCTATGCTGTAAGCTTGCCTCCCATATTTGGGTATATCAAATCTGTGTAGTCAGAGCTCAAGGTTTTGCAGTCAATACCTTCCTTGTGTTGGTCACTACCACTAATGAGTGGTATCACCTGGCTTTAGTCCTTCTCTCTCTCTGTCTTGTTTTAATTGACAGAACAGTCTCTAGCTCCATTCACTCTATAGCAAAAGGTTTTCCATGCCATAGGGCTAGGTACAAGACACAAATCAGCTCAGGTTGTTGCTTTAACCATAATTCCTCAAGGCCTAACACCGTTTTTTCTTTAATGTCCTCCACAGGATTTGGCAGAATAAGTCTTTATCTATAGTGACAGGATTACAGAAGCATAAAACTCAATGAGTATATGATCCTTTGTTTTCAGAGATTGCTGTCTTGAGAGAAAGGAAACATCACAGAAAGGATGACAAAGCAGGTGGGGGGAGTAAAGATATTCCCAGTTTTTGCCCGGTTTCATTATCCCAGGACTGAATCAACACTTGTACTGCTCACAAAGGTCTTTATCTGAATGAATCAGTCTGGGTAAAATCTGATTTTCATTTCTTACCCTAACAGATTCTCCCTCTACTGTGAGAGTTGGTCATAAGGACCCCAGCTGACTCGAGTCATCACAAATAGCTGGGGATTTACTGTGAGCATGCACATGGGCAGGCAGAATCTTGGCAACATGGCTGGGAAGGGTGGACAATGCCAGAAGTCATGTTCCATGAGATAAGAAGAAAGAGGCAGCCGGAAGAGGGATTACACCAAGGGCAACACTCTGGCACCATTGGAACAGCCTGGCAGCTTCCTTGCTGAGGGATCAGCAAAGAAAGTTCCTGGGCTCAAGCCAGCCTAGCTTGTCACTCACGAAAGAGCACTGCTTAGAAGCTTATTCTAGTTCACTCCCTCAAGGAGAAAGAGGTGTTCTGGGGACATCAACCTTTTCTAAGAAGAGCAATCACTGACTTCCATAGCTGAATTCTCAGCTCTGACACCCTCAGACAGAAACTAGAAAATGGATTTTAGCCACTGCCTCAAGGTGTCATACTCGCAAGTATTAACAGACTGGCAGTTTGTTTCATTATCAGCTCTCTAAAAGGATTTTCATTGAAACAAAAATCCTAATAGTTTATTGGCAAGTATGCAATATTTTTGTATCTGATTTATTACTTTTACATTATATATTATACTCTTCCCATTATATTATAACAATTTAAATTATATGTTGTAGAAGATTCTATGATGATAAATGTGTTGGAAAATAATTGTTATTTCTACTATTATTTGAATATATTGTTAATATGTCAAATAATATTAAATCTGTTTTCTTAGCAGCTTTAAAGTCTGTCATGCAAAGTACAATGAAGAGGACTTTTTGCCCTGAATGTGGCCGACCTGGTTTAGATCCCAGGCATCCCATCTGGTCCCCAAGCACTACCAGGAGAAATTCTTGAGTATGGACCAGCAGTAATCCCTGAGCATTGCTTGGATATGAACCCAAAACCAAATATTGATTTTTAAAAAATTCTATCATGCCATATTGCCAATACAGTTCCCACACCACACATCAGATCCTAAAGTTATTCATAATATATTATGATAACCTGATGTTTTATTATCATAAGATAATAATAGAAAGCTTTAGAATATTATTATAAAGAATATAATATTATGGGGCCAGAGAAATAGCATGGAGGTAAGGTGTTTGTCTTGCATGCAGAAGGTAAGTGGTTCGAATTCTGGCATCCCATATGGTTCTCCGAGCCTGCCAGGAGCAAATTTCTGAGCATAGAGCCAGGAGTAACCCCTGAGCACTGCCAGGTGTGACCCAAAAACCAAAAAAAAAAAAAGATTATAAGATTTATTATTCTCATTCATATGCAACTGAGAGACTGAAAAAGTAAACCATTATTTTATGCTGTAAAGCTCCTAAGGAAAATAATCTAATGGGTAAGAAAGACCGTGTAGGTGTAAGGTGCAGCCTTCCATGTGGATGGCCTGCTTCCATTCCTGCACCAGAAGCCTTGAGTTCTATTGATTTTAACCCTGGAGAGTCCTAAGAATCACCAGGTGTGGCCCTGAGTACTGAACACAGCTGGGTATAGCCTCAAAACAAGGCCAAATAAAAGCAAGTTTTGCTCTTCTAACAGTTCTTCAGGAGACAGTTTAATTCAGAAGGAAACAGTTAAAATGTTCACAAAATTTAAAATTATTGGGCAAACACAAAACTCTGACTAGGAATTTCTACATTGTTGGAATTTGCTCTACTAGTCTATGACAAGGAGGCCTGTAACACAATGAATAGGAAAATAATCATATCAGTAGTAGTAGACTGTTTTACTCATTGCAATTCTGAAAATGTAATGAACTGATTTTCTTAAAGTGTTAAATACTTTTATTGTTAAATATATTTATTGGCCTTCTTGTGGATTCTATCAATTCTTCCTAGACAATTTGTTTCTTTTTTGTATTTCACTTAAGCTGAAATTATTTTTTCCTTAAAACAACCTGATAACACAAGAAGAAATTCAGAAATATACCAGTAAAGGCAGTAAAACTGAATAGCATTCAATTCTATCCTGGAGAATGAGAATGATTAACAATAGAATATTAAATTTTACTAAAAGCGTGTGTAGTTTCTTTTGGTTTTAGTTATTGTTGTTTTGCTGCTGGTGTGTGTGCATATACGAGCATGCATGTGCTTTGCCTCCATCAAAAATGTATATTTTGGGAATACATAAAAATGATTCTTGGAAATAATATACTTAAGAATCTAATACAAGTCCTTGTTAAAAAATTAAAAATTATGACATTTAATTCAGCTACTTTTAAAGCAGAACTCCATAAACACATATCACAAAATAAAGCATGCAGGTGCCCTGGTGCTTTGGTTGCATATATTATGGAAGCTATTTTACTTTTATTTAATATTTTAAAGAAGTGTGTTACAAAGATATCCCATAGACATAGATAGACACTTTAATTTCTTCCTCCTCCTCCTCCTCCTTCTTCTTCTTTTGGTTTTTGGGCCACACCCATAGGTGCTCAGGGGTTACTCCTGGCTATCTGCTCAGAAATAGCTCCTGGCAGGCACGGGGGATCATATGGGATGCTGGGATTCGAACCAACCACCTTAGGTCCTGGATTGTCTGCTTGCAAGGCAAACACCACTGTGCTATCTCTCCGGCCCCAATTTATTCTTGTTTTTATAGTGGCCCACCTAGTAGAGTGTCTACACTACTCAGTAGTGTAGTAGAACTTACAATCATTCCAATGATGTCCAACCAGATGTTGAGGACTGGGTTGATCCTATCCAGTGGTAAAATAGTCAGGTCTTATTATCAGAAGGAGTCATCAGGACAATCTACATAGTACTCAGGAACTTTGGGGTACATGGGGTTCCAGGGATCAAACTCAGAGCCTCACACTATCAGGTATGCTCTCTGCCACTTGAGTTACACATAGCTCAGAAATACCTATATTCAAATTCTACAACACATTTATCTCATCTGTGAAACATACATGAACACTAATAATATGAGTAATTGAAAACTCTAGGCATGCGTATTTTCTATTGCTCATATATAAATTATTACAAAGGCTCTCTCAATCCTCTGTCTTTATCAGCGAGTTTCATTAGTATTTCCTAAAGTGGGTGGCTCTACTACCAAGGCTGTGCTGGTGATCTCTGAGGTTGGGATTGGAAATTCTCTCTATTTGTCACTGAAAGAAAGTGATTGTGTGGTGGGGGGACATTAAATAAAATATTTAATTTTCTGAAAATGGTAGAATAAACAAGTTTGGGGAATTCTGCTTTGCAGAAGTTTTGTCTATTGCAGTACCAGACAAAAACAAAGATTAAAATACTGTACTACATACTGTTTTCCCTCTAAGAAATGGCTAGAAAACATACTGTTTTGAACAGTGATTACTATATCAGTTTACAATTCTAGTTGGTGTAAAATGTCAAAGATCCAAAGCTGTGGAATCTGTTAAATAGCACTTCACTCACCACTAAAAGAATGCCAATTTTTCCTCTAGTACTGTCCTATCCCTGAGTTAGGTTCTGAAATGTTTATATCAATATTCCTCATATATGGAACTTGAACAGAGCATTTTTTTCTTTTACCTCAAATTTATTTATTTGACTTTTAGAATTTATAAGTCATCTCAGATGAGCCTTTGATTTTCCTTCAGTTCTTCCCCTCTGGACCTTTTCTACTGTGAAAAAAAAAAGTGTTCCTGGTAAACAGCCTGATTTGCACAAGTGGAGGATATGTTTATCTGGTCCAGTTCTTTCAGTTTCATGCCCTAGTTATTTTTTCTTCCTCTTTATTAAAAAGAGCCAAAAATATTCCACAAGGGTTTGAATATCAAGTAGCCAACATGTTGAACATTCAATCAATGCTGCCTAATACCATCAATAAATTAAATTTTAAATGACCTAATCATCATGGTTTAAAATGCAGAGATAAACTAGTCAAAATGACAACATAAAGTTATAGAGATAGTTCGGGGGTTATGGTACCCAGTTTGCAACTGCTAACCCTGGTTCTATCCCAAGAACATGCGGTCCCCTGTGCTTGATAGGTGCAGATGTGAAAGTCCCAAAGGCCTGAGTTATTGAAGCTACGTGGTCCGGCATTGAATCACTAGCCCAATTGTCTGAAAATGACCAGATTTTATGGACACAGGGGCCCTACATATTCATGTAACCCACCAGATCTAATATTGTGTCATTTCAACATGTAATAAAAATAAAAATCACTAATGATAGATTCCACTCTATACGAAATCTATACGGAATCTTCAAATTATGGTATGCATTTTAAATATTTTAGATGTAATGCACATCACGGCCCAGTTTAACACACTCTATGTGCTCAAAAGACACTGTGGCCACTAGGGTAAACTCTGCTCAGGACAGCCACTGGAGATGCCCCTCTCTCAGCCCTAGTGCATGTTGGTGTTCATCTGTTTAGTCTATTTAATTAGGTACTTAATATCATAAAAAGATATGCTGGTGATTTTATACACTACTCTAAATAAAGTATTGTATAGTTTATATTATATGTAGTCTTAAATATCAGTACTCATAAAAGTAAAGAGAAGATAGCTGCTAGTATGAGGTATGAATAAAAGTGGTTGAAAGGTACAAATTTTATATACTATAAAGAATAAGTCTCTGGGATTTATTGTCTATTAGAATGACTATAGTTAATAATATGGTGCTGAGAAGATATTAAAAAGACTGCAACATATATACATATATACACACAACTATGTGAGGTGACAATATAGCAACTAACAACCTTACTACATAAAAATTTTACAATAGCTATATACATTATCAGGTTTATACCTTAACTTTATACATGTCAATTATATCTCTAAAAAAAAGATTTACTATTTCAAATTCCCTCCTACTTTTGTTAGCTTCACCTTGCATTTAAGACAAACTTACTGGAAAATTACTAAACTATTAGTAACCATAAAATTATTATTTGTTTGTTTTTATGTTTTCATACATGTGTCCAGAATATTAAGGAAGAAATTTGTTTTCTCATTAATTAATCTATTTTCTGCTTTTATATATATATATATATATATATATATATATATATATCCCGATACTATTCCATTTCATATTTGTGTTTGGAATGTATTTGGAATAATAATTTGAAAGAGGCAGTTTGGCCAGACAGAACTCTCCAGAACTATCAGTATAGAAGAGATCATAGGCAACAATGAAATGTGTGGCTAACTCCAATCCACAGCACCTGTGTGGCACATGTAAAGGCCTGAGTTTGATCCTCAGTACTGTCATTGGGCACAGGTAACCCTAAAGAGCTTCACTTTAGGCAAATTGCAAAAAGAAGCTGGCATTTCCATACACAATATGAGACTCAGTGAGCTGGTGGAAGACCACATGGTGACGGTAAGCACAGCAGACTATCAGAAGGACATTGAAGTGTCTTCTTACTCCATTTCTGCTTGCCCCTGGCCTTTTCCTTTCTAAATGTTCTATGAAACTCTAGAGAGAAAAGACACCCTCACTGACTAAAAATTTGAAACCATGAGACTTTTCCTAAAAGTATGCCCTCTGAATCTCTAAGCATCATACCCAAGTCCAAATTTTTCCCCAGCAAGTTAGAATTTGGTAAATGTTTTATAGGAGTAATTAATTTAACTAAGGAATGGATTCCTATTACTTATGGTACAAAGATTTCTATGCTGGCTTGCTCATTCAGGTCATAACATCTGAGCAAGTTTGAAGTATTATTGCTCTAGGATAAAAAGTCACATTTAGGTTTTTCTCCCACCTCCCACAACTGTAGACTGTAGCTTGCTATGAGATTTGGCTCCCAAGAGATCCTCAGCTTGAAGACACTACTTGATTCCTGACTTCTGTGAACCATTTCTCAGATTCCACAAAACCATGGGATAGGATGAAACTGTGTTCTGAATTATAGACCCCTCAACTAACTCAAAAGACTTAAAGGGGATTTTTCTGTAGATGCATGTCCTTAATAGTTTTAACTTTTAGTGTCTATTTCCATATGTCAAGGTAGCTTCTCCCATCCCTGCTGTAGGTCTGATTAGTAGAAAATTCTTGTACAAAAGTCATGGATGGATTATGATCCTCAGTACTGTCATTGGGCAAAGGTAGCCCTAAAGAGCTCCACTTTAGGCAAATTTCAAAAAGAAGCTGGCATTTCCTCACACAATATATGACTCAATGAGCTGGTGAAAGACCACATGGTGATGGTAAGCACAGCAGACTAACAGACTAAAGTCATGGTTGGATTATGAGCTCAGGTTAAATCAGATTACGAAGATTGTTTAGCTTGTTATTTTTACCCCATATACACCAGAGTATCATGTGGCAATGTTCCTTTTTGCATATCACACTAAAATGGGAAAATCTTACATATAGAAAGAAGTTCTTATCTAATAGGAATAGGAACTCATAATGCTTATAGTGCAGGGCTGCCTTTCGCCCTGAACATTAGTCATGCAGACTTGACTTAGTCCTCAATGGATCATCCAACCCCAAGCCTCAGATCCCAACATTGGTATAATGTATGGCACCAGCACCAGGAATCAAACTTCCTTCAGGGGAGGGCTTAATGCCACCCTGGCATCAACCTACTCCAGGATAGGCCAACAAGATACCCTGACAATGATGAGAAAACAGCAACAACTTGATCCACAGGTAGATTGCCCTACTTCACCACCCAACAATGAGATGAAATCAGAAGATGCTCCCTCCCTCTTAGGATCTGTGCAAGAACCAAGATCTCTAAGTACACAAGGCTGACTACAACAACCACAACTAAGCAGAATTTGTCCTGGGAGCACAAAGAAAAGACTTTATCTTATGCTTCATCCTAGAAATTGTGATAAAAACCAAGATTGCTAACTACAAAAGACTGACAACTGTAACTGAGCAGAACTTTTTCTGGGACCATAAAGAGAGACATTGGGGTTGTACAACCAACAAATCCAGAGCCTGTAGTCAGTCTTTTGACAGTGTGCTTCATGTGTGGACACACCCTGTTCAGTGGTAGGCAATGTGCAGGTTGTGAGCCACATGCGGCTCTTTACACTTTTCATTTGGCTCTTTTGTGTGCCGGTTGGTCGCTCCAGGAATCAGGACTCTGCTCCTAGCCTCTGTCAGTGCGCGCCCTGTGTGGCTTTCAAAATAAATTTCAATCGTGGTTTTGGCGAGATTTGGCTCCGTTGAAAAAAAAAAGATTGCCGACCACTGTATGGAGTTTCCTTTCTAATTTCCTCAACATTTACTGTGCCTATGCAAAAAAAAAAAAAAAAAAAAAGCCACATCAGCCCCTCCCGTCTTTTTTTTCTTTTCTTTTAATTTTACTTAAATTCTAGATAGGGGCTCCCATCTTCCTGCCTTTTTCATAGAACCATAAAACTTGAGTCATTTTGATCTGTCTCATATTTCTATGTCTTTCTACAAATTGAGAAAGAAAAAAAAAGTGGATTGGGCCCAGGGGCCTATTGGTTTCAGGAGCATTGAGTGAAAAATAAAAGAGGTCAGATCTAAATATCCATCCCAAAGTCAATGAAAATAGAATCAAGAGACCCAAACTACAACAAGCTAAACACAAAATGGCCTAGTCCTGGGAGCTAGGAGTGGAGGTATGAGATGTATATCGGGAACTAGGGTGGATGGATGCCAACACGAGTGGTGGGAATGGCTCTAATTCACTGTCACTAAATATCTGAAGTACAACTGTAAAAAAACTTGTAATTTCTAATGGTCTCAATTTAAAAAATAATAAGGAAAAAAGTTACATTTAAGGCCAAAGTGATAGTACAGTTAATAGGGTATTTGCCTTATACAAGGCCAATTTAGGTTCGATCCCTGGCATCCCATATCTCTGGAGCCTGAGCACCACTGAGAGTGCCCTCAAACCTAAAAAGCAAAAAGTTACATTTAATTCTTTCATAACACTTTCTAGTTAGTTCTAAATAATTTTCAGAAATCTACCAATAAATAGTTGGCAAAATTTTTTTAAATAGAAAATAGATCATAAAAAAAAACTAAGAAACATTGCATTGTTCAGGATGAATGAAAAATCAGTGTTGAGTGTGGTGTGGACATGAAAGAGAATGCATATGTTAAGGCAATGGCCTTGTACAAAGTTGACTCTCATTCTTTCCCTTGTAATCCATATAGTTTCCTGAGAACTGCTAGAAATAATTCTTGAGCACAGATCCAGGAGCACTGATATATAAGGCTCACAAACAAGCTACAATATGGCTAAGGTCTGCTTCCCAATTTCTCGAAAATAGATGACATGTACTCACACAAAGAGAAATAAGAGAGAAGGTGACTTTTACAAACATTCAGTGACAACTATCTCAGAACAAATGAATAACCTAAAGCTTCAATTTCTAAAAATCAAAACCAAAAACAAATACAGACATGTATTCGAGATCATGGTACTTAAAGATATTAATTTTTAAAAAAGCCAAGAGAGGGGGGCCGGTGTGGTGGTACAGGCGGTAGGGCATTTGCCTTGCATGCACTAACTTAGGACGGACTGTGGTTTGATACCCAGCACCCCACATGGTCCCTCAAGCCAGGGGCAATTTCTGAGTGCATATCCAGGAGTAACCCCTGAGCGGCACAGTGTGTAGCCCAAAAACTAATAAAATAAAATATAAAAGCCAAGAGAAATTTTAATAACTTCACTTGAGAAATGAGAAATATAATTTGAGAAATTATAGAAATAATGTAAAAGAAGGTCATATTTATATACTTAAATATCTTAAATAATGATTTTGTATTGGAAAGTATTCAATGTTACTAAGATCTTAGGTTTTTAGTATAGAGAACTACAGAACTTTCTGTTAACTTAAGCTGTAGAGTACGCATATACTCTGGAACATGTAAATACATCTGAGCACATGAATACAAGCACACATAATTTCTCTACAGCAGCAATTTATTTCAGTATAGAACAGAACATAATTATTAGAAAACAGGTAATTTCATCTGTCTTAATGTTGGCAGTGGAAAACTTTCTAAACACACTGGAATATTTAAGCCTAAATAATTCCTTAATATTAAATTAGATTCTGGAAGTATTGTGAAGTTTATGAGAGACACAGAAGAAAGAGAGTCTAAGACTGCCCAGAAGTTAGTTAGACCAGTTGTTAATAAGACAGGGGAAGAGAAAACAGGAATGACTCTACTTCATGTTGTCTGCTGTCAGAGCCAATCAAAATCCCAACAAAAGAGAATTAGGAAAAGGGAGAGCCAAAACAGAGAGGGCCTTACAGCCTAGAGAGTGAGAGAGGCCAAAGTTGGGACCAGAGCAAGGAGTCAGTCAGGGAAAGGACCAGACAATAAGAAATAGTAATAGAGGCAGTAAAAGGCAGCAAGAGCAGGCAATCTGGCAGATTCTCCAGCAATCCTGCAGCATCTAATCTGGCAGAGAACAGCTGCCCCTAGCACGTTAGCCCTGGCTTTATATACCCTGGGCCAACTGTTCTCCTGCAGGCAGTTACAAGGGACTGGCATCTGGTAAATGATGTCTTCGCCCTTCAAGGAACAGTAGCACTATTATGGCTGAAGAGGGGCCATAAGAATCTCTGTCTCCTTATACTTTGCTACATGGTAGCAGGGAAAATCAAATCAGACCACAGTTTGCTGAGAAAAACAGCAGACACCCTCTTAAAACTGGTGAAAACCCAAGGTATAAGGTTTGCAAACATTTTTTACTTTATTTCCAAGAAATAGGTGCTGAAATGCTACCATTGCTTTCCTCTTTAAAATGCATTGTATTTTTAATTCAAACCCAAACATCATTTATATAGAAGTGTGTTGATAATGATTGTTTTGGGATTTTGGATCACACTTGGCTGTGTTAAAGGCTAATCTTAGTTTTTGTGCTAAGAGTTCACCCTTGGGGACCTTGAGGGACCAAATGGGTTGCCAGGGAATGACCCTGGGTAGGCCATGTGCAAGGCCTTTTACCTTGACTCAGGATGTTTACTTTTTAGAAAGAATTTTTTTTTTTTTTTTTTTTTTTTTTTGGTTTTTGGGCCACACTCAGTGAAGCTCAGGAGTTACTCCTGGCTATGCGCATGGGGGAAAATATGGGATGTTGGGGGGAGGGGAAATTGCTGGGGCGGGGGGCATCCGCCCTAGGCTAGTTCAGGCAAGGCTTACCGCTTGGTCACTGCTCTGGCCCCTTAAAAAGAAATTTAAAGGCCTGTTCACTAATTAATCTCATGCACAGGGTATTCAAATGTCTAAGGCAAAAATAAAGCATGGAAGTTATTGACTTTGAAAAACAATCAAAAAAGGAGGGGAAAAAAGAGAAATAGGTTGAAACCAAATGAAGGAGAGAGCAACATAGTGGGTAAATATCAGTAAAATAAATTATATAATTTAATGCTATTTTATAAACTCTGGGAAAGATAATTTAACCTCTCAAAACTCATGAGCTCCCTTAACTTTGTTTTGCTTTTTCTGGGACTTCCCATTTTTTTTTCTTTTTTTTTTGGTTTTTGGGCCACACCCGGCATTGCTCAGGGGTTACTCCTGGTTGTCTGCTCAGAAATAGCTCCTGGCAGGCACAGAAGATCATATGGGACACCGGGATTCAAACCAACCACCTTAGGTCCTGGATTGGCTGCTTGCAAGGCAAATGCCGCTGTGCTATTTCTCCAGGCCCCCCATTTTTTTTTAAGTCAGCAAGGGAAATGATTGAGTGTGCTTCTTACATGTTACATCTCTTCATATCCATCTACCTTGCAATTTGCTTATAAATTAAAAAAGGATATGCACTTAGGATGAAAAATGAAAGGATTTATAAAATCAGTATGATTTAAATGCAGAAAGTGATGAGTATTTGAAGATGCCCACATTACATATATAATTATAACAGCAACATTATCTGACTCTCTGGCCCAGTTTCCCAAGCTAAGTACAGTCATTTCATGAGCATCTGTGTGTGTTTACCTGGGGAAAAAAAGCATGTGCGTCTGCAATGTGGAACACAGAAGCATTACACATGGTTGAATTTTGAATAATAGCATCCTAATTATTCCCCGTCAGAAAGCATGATGTTCTTTCTGAGAAAAAACACTTCAATGTAAAGCTGGAACTTCACTGGCATCCTAGAACAATGGGTGTGCATGGAAACTGTAAGTTAAAAATTATTTACTCTCCATCACTAGTTTGTTTTCTGCTGCTTTTTTTTTTTTGTGTAGAGAGATAGCTAATTTATTCTTCTAGGCACATTAAAAACAAAATTTAAGTATTACAAAAGATATTTCAATATACTAAGATAAAAACTAATGGGACTAATAAAGAAAGTTTAATTTTTTTCACCCAACGAAAGATTGCTGCAGAGACTGACCCACATTATTTCCTAGATGCATGTGTTTCTATTTGTTCTAAGATGAAGTCACATATTCCCTGTCCCTGTTTTTCTGATTCATACAGTAATCCAAACCATGATCAATTCCTTCTTCTAGGCAGTTCACAACACAATGCAGCACAAACTTTTAACTCCAGTAGACAATGGGTCTTGGATGTTTCTAAGTATAGATGGACTAGAAGTCCAACCTCATCCAATGAACATCTCAACTATCCCCATCCTCTGGATCTTCTCCATCTCCATATCAGGCAAAATAAGATATATCTCTATGTATACAGTTTCAGATAACTATGTGAGTACCATAGACAAGGTGTTGTCTATGGTGTTCATGATGTAAATATATTCAAGGTTCTTACACAAAAAAAAATACTATAATGATGATTGAAAGGCTGATATAAAGAACAATTCAATACTTAGTAGTGACCTAGTAACTGGCTGATCATCCACTTTCAATGACACTGGTCAAAGAACAGGAAACTGGAGTCACACAGAGGATATGAATAGCAACCAGGAAGATGAAAAAGATGGCATCACTCTGTCAAACTGGATTAATATGTTGCTTTATTTAGGTTCTCTGTGAAACAGAAAACCTGTCTTTAACCTATGACTCTCATCACAGTGGGTCCCCCTATTTCTGTAGACAGTTAGTTGGCTTTCTTTACCACAAATCTAGTAAGATTCTGATTTTTAAAAAGTGTTATTATAAGGCAAATATCAAAATAGTACACATAAAATAATTATATAAGTTTTGCTTTAAAACTAAAGCTTTGTTTTCAGCAGGAACTCTTTTTCTTTCTTTTTTTGTATTTCCCCTTTCTTTTTATTTTTCTTTTTCTCCTTTTCTTTTCTTTTTGTTTCTTTTCTCTCTCTCTCTCTTTATTTTGGGCACGTCAAGCTGAACTCAAGGCTTATTCCTGGCTCTACACTCAGGGATCACTTTTGCAGGGCTCATGAAGCCATATGTGGTTTCAGAGATTGTACCCAGGTCCATCATGTGCAAGGCAGCACACTAGCCACTATATTATCTCTCTGGGTCCCTTTTCTATAGCAACTCTCAATATGTAGAGTACACTGCAAGACAGACTTAATGTAGATAGATCTGTAAATAAGTTTATGCACAAATAAAATATTGTGAAACAATTATTTTACAAAGAATTTTCTAGTGAATATAATGATAGGCTTGTTTCTGAAAACTATGAAAAGATTCATATCCAAGAAGTAGTTTCCCTCAAAGTTTCCCACCAAAGCTTAAACTGAACCTAAATACTAAAATATTTCAAATAACTAATAAATATTTTTGAAAACATTCTTGCAGCTTATTGTCCTATACTTTATGAGAATCCAGAGATCACTTTTCAGTAGCTTTCCATCTTTAGGCACTGCGTTACTTGGTTTTAAACATGATTTGTTGACATTTTCAATTTTTTCTTTCTTTTTTATTTGGGCCACATCTGGCAGTGTTCAGGGTTTGTTTGTAGCTCAGTGCTCAAATATTACTCCTGGCATGTTCAGGAGACCACATGAGATGCCAGGGATAGAATCCAAGTAGATTGCATACAAGACAAACACCCTACCCTCTGTGCTATCACTCCAGTTCCCATATTTTTATTTCTTAGGGATGATAAAACTAAAAAATAGTAATCTAATCTATTTTTTAATTTTCCTTACAAGAATTTAAGAAAAACTTATTTCGTATAACTCATTAAACTGGCATCTTCATTAAAAATACACAAATTCAATAATATTTCCTCATTAAGTGTTTTTAACAAAGAATTAAATACTTACGCCATGATGCCTGAGAGGTGAAACATTTCAGCTGTTATATAGGACAAGTAACTGTACAGGAAGACAAAGAGTGGCTCAATCACTCGGATGTTATGTGTGAACCGAGTGGTAAATGCTGCTATAAATCCAAGGAAGATGCCAATCAACACCCCACCAATTCCCACAACAAAAAAGTTAGCAATTCCAGCAAACACGTCAATGGTCTCAATGGTTTTCATCTGGCAGAAAGACTTGAACAAGTTGTACAGGACCTGTGGGAGAGAGAGAGAGTTGCACCGTCAAGATCCTGCCAACTTCTCTATGCCAGTGTAGCCACAGAAAATCTATCAGGCTTCTAGAAAGAATTTTGTTCCATTTAGCAGTGCCTCAATAACTGTGTACTTATTTATCTTATTTTAATAATGTATTTCATAGTTTTAAACAAAAGCCTTTATTAGACAGTGTGTTATCAGGGCCATGGAAAGAGTAAATGTCTTGTACATGCCAAACTTGGATTGATCTCTATCACCAGGTGACCTTTACAGCATCACTGGTTATGGCTATAGAGTCTGTTAGCACCACTGGCATGGCCATGGTGACTGGCTGTTCTTCAGGACCCACACACACATCACAGCACCCTCAGGCCTAGCGCTGAACTAGCATTACCAGGAGTAGCCTCCTGTGCCCAGATGCTATTTAGGATTTAATGTCCCTCCACCATCTCCAAAAAAAGTGTCAGGAAAACTTTCCTAAAAGTAAATGGAGAGGGGCGTAAGAATGAGAATATACTGGGTTGCATGTTTGCCTTGCATACATCATTCAGGTTCAATCACCAACATCCTTTAAGCACCACCAGGAGTGAGTGGTTCTGAGTAAAGAGGCAGGAGTTACCCCAGATTATTGCTGGGTATGGCCTCAAAACAAATAAATAAAGGAGAGAAGGAAAGAAATTATCAGGTCACCTAATGTGCTTTTCAGATATTATCAAGATTATACATTTAGAAGTCTAGAAAATGGACAGATATGATGGGGCAGGGGCAGTTCTTGCCATGAATAGATGTGACTAGCTTGGTTACAATTCCTGACACCAGAGGGTCTTGGAGACCCAGTAAGGAGGGATCCCTGAGCAAAGTCACAAGTAAGCCCTTAGTACCACAGGGTACTGTGGTAAATAAATAAATAAATAAATAAATAAACAAATAAATAAATAAATTGACTCAATACAGGATAGAGGGCTTTAATGTGTATTTTTGGATGCACAGGCAGGACTGTCACAGAAAAAAAAGTCAGTCACTATAAATTGATTTGCCCTGTTGTGGGGTCATAGCACAGATACATCTAACATGTGCTCTAGTGCAGACTCCTTCTCCAGGATCCTGAGGTCCTCTTCATAAGCCTACAGCTTACCCAATTTAGCCCCCCAAATACATCCCAGGCCTGGTCTAGCAGGTTCCTGGAGGAGTTTCTCAGAAGTCCATCTCTGTTTCTGCTATAAATATATTTTTTGACTACAACGTAGCATTTTCCCAACTGCACAAAGCTGTCTTCTTCCCAAAGCTACCGCCCCACCCCCTGTATGCTAAACCTATGGTAGGAGACCCAGTAAGGAGGGATCCCTGAGCAAAGTCACAAGTAAGCCCTTAGTACCACAGGGTACTGTGGTAAATAAATAAATAAATAAATAAATAAACAAATAAATAAATAAATTGACTCAATACAGGATAGAGGGCTTTAATGTGTATTTTTGGATGCACAGGCAGGACTGTCACAGGAAAAAAAGTCAGTCACTATAAATTGATTTGCCCTGTTCTGGGGTCATAGCACAGATACATCTAACATGTGCTCTAGTGCAGACTCCTTCTCCAGGATCCTGAGGTCCTCTTCATAAGCCTACAGCTTACCCAATTTAGCCCCCCAAATACATCCCAGGCCTGGTCTAGCAGGTTCCTGGAGGAGTTTCTCAGAAGTTCATCTCTGTTTCTGCTATAAATATATTTTTTGACTACAACGTAGCATTTTCCCAACTGCACAAAGCTGTCTTCTTCCCAAAGCTACTGCCCCACCCCCTGTATGCTAAACCTATGGTAGGGGAGGGTTTGGATGCTTTCCATATATCTACAAAAGAAAAAGTAGATTTCCAGGGAGGTACAGAGAAACTTTTCTATTTTTTTCCAGAAGAGGCAATAGGTCAAATAAGTTTGTAAACTTCTGTTCTAAAGTCCTAAGATTATAGTTTGGTTTGGTTTCTAAAAATTTACCCAGTCTTTACCCCACCTTAGTTTAAGGCTTGAGAAATGCTAGGTTTCAAGTCTGCTGAGCAAACCACCTGCAATCAGGCTTCAGAGGTCTGCTTAGCTTAGAGGACAGTCCTTTGTCCCTTGCCCCTCCCTCTTCATAGAACTAAGTGAAAACAAGACAAGCAACTACTTGCCTCTCTTACTGTGTTATCTTCAACTCTGTGTCCAACAGTTCTCTCTCATTCATGAAAAGTCTGGCTTTTCATGAAAAGTAGGAAACTTATTTGGGTTTGTTTGTTTTTTGCTGTTGAGAAGCCCACATCGAGCAATTCTCAGAACTTATTCCTGATTGTGTGCTTAGGGATCACTCCTGGTGGGGCACAGGAGACCATATATAGTGCTGAAAATTGAATCTAGGTAAAATATATTCAAGAAGAGTATCCTGCCCACTGTGCCATAGCTCTGGTCTCTTTATTTAGGTTGTGAGATGTTAAAAATTAAAACTGTTGGTCCATGATCACATAAAATGTCAGAGAAAAAAAGTGGATCCATAGGCAAGGGGGTCTCAGGAGCATTGAATTAAAAAAAAAAAAAAGGTCGGATCTAAATACCCAAGCCAAAGTCAACAACAACAGAATCACAAGACTCAAACTATAATAAGCTAAACACAAAATGGACCCGTTACACTAGTAGTCCAGGGAACTAAAGGAAGAGGGTATGGGATGCATGCTGGGAACTATGGTGAAGGGAAGTCAACAATGGTGGTGGGAATGGCCCTATTTCACTGTCACTATGTGGCTGAAATACAACTGTGAAAGACTTGAAATTCACAATGGTCTCATTAAAATTAAAAAAAAAAAGTCAGATGTGATAAAGGAATCTTAGATTCTCTTTTGAATGTGTAGTTCAGTATGAGTCAGATTGTCCTGCCATCCAAAGTGTATCCTGGCAAAGTGCCTCTCCATGTTCTTGTTTTTTAGTTTGTTTTTTGTTTGTGTATTTGTTTGTTTGGGTCCCATCTGGCAGCACTCAGGGGTTACTCCTGCCTCAGGGAACCATATGGGATGTCTAAGATCTAACCCACATTCGTACTGGGTTAGCTTCATGCAAGGCAAACACCCTACCACTCAGGCGGTCTCCACATTTCTTATTTACTTGCAGCCCTTCCAGTCCACTACACTCAAGTCCTATATACTCTTCCTTGTTTTCCATGGCAGTAGAAAGTGTACCCAAAGATCATACCATCTCAAGATCTATTCATCCTTGTTGTCCAGGAGGTGGCAATAAATAACATCAGGATGTATATATATATATATATATATATATATATATATATATATTCTACTAACTAGTGGCAGCAGTCAAGAATATTTGTTATCATGTAGCCATGCAATAACCTGAGTAAAAAAAAGGAGAAAGCAACCAAGTCTACTCAACAGTTAAATATCTTCTTGATTTGCCAGAAGAGATGTTGCTTCTGAGCAGAAGCCTTGTCCAGTGTTCAAACAGGTGCGCATGAGAGTTCCTCAGCTCCTGCCACACAACCCATGGCAAGGCTGTGAAACGAATGTCCCGCCAGTTCTGTCCCTGAGCCCACACCCCTACTTCCTGTTTCCTGTAAATCTCATCTTCCTTTTGGGCTCCTGCCCTCTGCAAGCCACCGGAGGAAAGGTCCATTTCCTTGTAAGGCTATTATTTCTGTCTCCATTCTCTCATTCCCAATCAGCCTCAATGAGGGAAGGCTTACTTATACCTGGCAAGCTCTATTTTTGTTTGTCTCTGGTCTGGGAGATCTCATCACTGCTCCCCAAGACAGACTGCACCTATTCATCATTGCTCCTGGGTTCCTGCCTGTGGTTTTTCTCAACAGGAATCCAGTCCTGAAATCTAGGAAAACTCTATTCACCTTGCGAAATCTTGATAAAGCAGCTGTTCCTCCCTAGCATTCTTCTGGACTCCCACTGCTCAGCTTAACTCTCTTTTCTCCCACCTTTGCTACAAGATGGTCGTCTAAACCTGTCAGCTTTGGGAAATGAGCAATCTGCTGCTGTTGAGAACATGCCTCCTTTCCCTGCAAACAGAGAAATGCTGTGTGCTCAGAGCCCTTTCCTCATCCCCCCACCCCTGTCTGGCACATGGATGAAGCCACCAAAGGAAGTTCATGGTCTCATGCCTCAGGACTACGGACACTGGCAGATGTGCCATATGGCCGGAAGCATTCAAAAGCCCCTCTCCTGGCAACTGACTCCATCGTATCTAGCAAAGGCACATTTTGTTTTCAATAATCCCATCGGTTTTGCAGAAAGCAAAGCTGACTGACTCACAGGCTCTTCTTTTTTCAGTCCACTGGTCAGAAGCTCCAGTGTACTTGTGCTGTTGCCTCAGATGCCAGGGCAATGTTGCGAAAAAGTATCTTGGGTACAGACCTTATCCTAATGACCCGAAAGTTTTTCCTACCCTCCCACCTGCTTCAAACAAATCTGATCCCTTCACCAGAAGCATGGTATAAAGTTCTTCCTAGCTGGCTACAAACTGTAGTTCAATCCATGAAATCCTTTCACTCCACCAAGGGAAGCTATAGGAGGATCTTCTGCAATTTAATATACATACATATGCTCACATTAAAAATTTTATAACTTATGGTAATTGTATGGAGTCTACAATGCTCAAAGGTCTGTGCAAAATTTCCTTAATTTGATAAGTACATTTTTTAAGAGATGAAAATGCCAGTGGCATTTGTTTGCTGGATAGTACTGAGTACTAATGTGACAGCTGAGTTTCTGCACAACTTTGCCCTGTTATTTTCAAAATTTTCAAAATTTTAAAATTTTAAAAAAACCTGCAAACTTATTTCCTTACCTCACTGACATTACCAGATAATAGGTCTAATACTCCATTTATGTCCTTAATGTACATGTAACTAAAGTTTGCCTTTTATTTTCCTAAGATTATTTTAAATAACATATTTTCATGTTAACTTAAGCCATCATGTACTTGGAAATTTTATTTAAAATATGCAATAATTTAGATAATACGACGATGAGCTCATGTGATAGTCATGAACAAAAATACAAAGTCCTTTATCAGAATAGCTCTACTCCAGAAAAATTGAGATTTCCTTTTCTCTTATTAAAAACAAAGAATAATAACTTTACATAGGGAACATTAGATCTACTCTGATCTTTGCTCTTGCAGTCATTTTTGCCCCTCCCCATTTCCTGCAGTTAAATTTCAACACAACCTATACAGTCTGAATTACAAGGGCCCATGCCCAGCTTCTTATCGTCTGTGCTCCCTAAAGTTAAATGTCCCTAAGATCAAATAAAGGTTTTTGGAAAAAAGTTTTAGAATAGCCAATGGCTGTGTTAGAATGTTCTAAAAATGATATTGGAAATTACCATGTGATAATAAGTGATCTGATTACAGATTACAGAAGAAATAGCAGGACTTCTCAGATGGCTGAAACCCGAGCAACCATTGCCTAATAGGTGTTATTTTGACAGCTTCCTTAAACTATTTACTAAAAGAGAAATCACAACAAAGCTCTATTTAAAAAAAAAAATCACCATCATTTTTTATTGCTATTTCTCCAGTTTATTATAATTTACTATAGTCATAGACAAGAATATACAGAATTTTCCTGAATTGTTTGTTTGAGACAACACCAAGCTATATTCAGGGCTTACTCTGGCTCTGCACTCAGAAAATCACACTTGGCAGGGCCCTGGGGACCATATGGAATGCAGAAGATCAAACCTGGGTCAGCCATGTACAGGGCAAGCACTTCACCCACTGTGCTATCTCTTTGGCTCTTGCCCACAATTTATATGTCATCAATTTGTTTTTGCCTTGAGACATTTTAAATGTCTCCTTCCTTCTCTTCAAGTTTTTAGCTCAATATTTAATTGCCATGATCTGGGGGAAGGAGTTGATATATTGACCTACAATTTACCAACCTCAAAACTTTAGTTTTTAATAAAATAAATATAATTAATTTTAGAAAGGAGAATATTTGATTTTATATTTTTAATTTTTATTTAGGCACGGTTCTTTTAAAAATGTGTATAATAGATTTTTAGGTATGCAAAGTTTTACCATACTGGGTAGCCTCCAGTCTCAGCATCTTTCCACATTTGTCCTCAGGACCCCTTCAGGAGTCCTCCTCCTTAAATATATTTAAGTTTAATTGCTATAATTGTCTCCTGCTTTCAGTAGTGCTGGTTCTATTGGTCTCCATGTACAAAAATATCTAACCTCCACACCACCTCTGTAAGCTTCTTTTTCCACATTCTCTCTGCAAATCTCTAATAATTCTAGTTTCAACTCTTCCTGATTGATCATTTTCACTGCATTCAATGGGATTTATCTTTTTTTACTCTTGCAGTATTTCATGAGTTCCATAAACCTTTCTCAGAGAGATGACAAGCATTCATAAACCAAATAATCATCTATGAAATATCCCGGGGCCAGAGCGGTGGCACAGCGGTAGGGTGTTTGCATTGCACAAGGCTGACCTAGGACAGACTGCGGTTCAATCCCCCGGCAGCCCATATGGTGCCCCGAGCCAGGAAGGATTCTGAGGGCAGAGCCAGGAGTAAGCCTTGAGCATCACTTGATGTGGCCCAAAAAACAAACAACCAAACAAAAATCCCCCCCAATGCTTTTAGGGAATCTGATAAATGCCACCAACATTGTAACTTTTTAACCCTTTTGTTCTTGTACCTAATACCCAGTAAATTTTTCCCACCTGCCATACAATTCATTGTAATTGTGACTTTCAAAATTGAGCAAAATTTGAGTGCTTTATTCTTTTATTTTTGGCAGGAGAGCATACCCTGCAGTGCTCAAGCATAATTCTTGGCTGTATGCTCAGGGATCAAACCAAGGCCAGTCACATACAAAGCAAGTACCTTACCTCCTATATTGTCTCTCCACTCTGGGTGGCTGATTCTTCAGCATAATCTCTAGGCATGCCATGCTCCTCTCTGGATCTACAACTTTGCAAATCGTTGATATTCAGGAGAGTATTCTGCCCATGACAAAAGGTTCTTTTGGCCAGTACTTTGAATTATATAGGCTTGGAGCCTATACAAGGGCCTCCCCATCTAAGGCTCAGCAATGTCCTTTGTCTGCCCTACCTTGACCTCCTGCCTACACTGGAAAGGGAACCCTCTGCCTGGCCCACTGCTCTTCTAGGTCAGATATTCCCTCTAAACATAAAACCACATTGGATAGTCTCATGACTTTTGCCAGGAAGCACAGTTATATGCCTCTGGAAAGCCTGAGGCCTTTCCATACACGGTTCAGAGAGTTAGCCAGGTCCTTGCCTGGGTCCTATTTCCTGGAAAATCCTTGTGAATAGATCACTAGGTATTTAAATTAGAAATCATATGAAAAGAGAAAGAATAGTAAGGGCACGAAATCTCACTCTGCAACTTTCCTTTGATACAGTCTATTAGAAGCAAGGCCTCAACATCTTGAAGTTTCTCTGAAATTTTTCTGACTACAAAATAGATGCACATGAATACATTGCACATAGAAATCCTTTTAGTCCCCTTAACAAGGGTAAAATTTGTCAAATACAAGTTAAAATAAAACCTGATGCTTCCAGAATAAAATAATTTATAAAATGTCTTTATTTGTATAGTAGTTTTTAGTTAAAATTTAATGTTGGTAATCTAATGGCTAATGTATAATGGTTAACATATAATGGAACAAATAAAGAGGATTTTGTTACTTGAGTGATGTAACTTAGTTGCTTTGAAATCATTGGCTTAGTTGCTTTTCTAAGACAAATGGAATTTCTAGGACCAGAGCAATGGTCCAGTGGTTAAGGTACTCGACTTATATGCAGCTGATCCCAGTTTTATTACCAGAATAACATGGTACCCTGAGCACCATGAGGATCAGCCTCAGAGCATAGAACAAGAAGATTCCCAAAGCAACCCCTCGAAATAAAAATTAAGATAGCATTTTCTTATCAATAATTTATTCCATGTAATATGGAATGTAGTTAAGAGACAACTATTAAGATATTTTATTAAATGCAGGGGCCTGAATACAGGTTAACAATGAATAATGTTGACTATAATGCCACTTTTAATTGACAAAGAGTAAAAAATTGAGTGAGAATAACATTTAATGATGGGAAGTAAAGGAAAAAATAAAGCAAATTACTAGAGCATATTTTCCTTCATCTTCCCTGCCCCAATTTTTCTAGCAGAGAAATGGAACTACCCACATCACAGATTATCATAAAGACCTGAGAATAGCATTCACCAAAGGCCAGTGGCTGCCATCACTATCTCTATTAGTATGTCAATAATTTTCTTCAAAAAAGAAAAAATAACATGTGATTTGCTACTCTATGGATGGATGTTGAGCATATCATGCTGAGTAAGATTAGTAGAAAAAGAGGAACAGACACAGAATGATCTCTCATATGTCATATATAAAGATACATAGTCAGAGATTAACAAATCCCAAAGACAAAAAAGAACCTCAGAACTGGTCTACAGAACAGGGAATACCACAGTAGAGAGAAGGGGGTGGAGCAAAGACAGAATAGAAGGGAATAAAGAGGACACATTGGTAACAAATGTGGTGCTCAACATTGAATCATGAACATATCACAGTTTTATAAACCACAGTCCCTCAAATAAAATTACAACAACAATAATAAAAACCAAAAAAAAAAAACACTCCCAATATCTCAATAACTGATTCAGCAACCCAGGGTATTCTATGTGTCATCTTTTTATTCTCATTTTTGTTCTTTTGAAGGGCCACACTTGAAGGGAATCTCAGGCGTTACTCCTGACTCTACACTCAGGAATTACTCCTGGTATTGCTTGGGGCCCCATATGGAAGGCTTATGACAGAACTCAGGATGGTAGCATGCAAGCCCTACTCACTGTACTGTTGCCGCTGTCCTGTCATCTCTTAAAATGGTAAAAGAACTCTCTGGATCCTGTGGATGAAAGCTGAGGCTTCCTTATCCTCTCTCAATTCTAAGCTGACTGTAGAGGCAGGGGTGGGTAGGTAATCTGACTCCATTCATAACCTAGAAGCCCCTGGCTTTGATTATATGTCCAAGAGTACAAGTTAAAGGTCATTTTAGGCTCACGCAGAGAAGCACGGACTCTTCATGTGTGAACATTTGGTTCTTCCTATCCTAGCAGTGTGGTCCCTCAGATGACTCTGATAGCCCCCAAGCTCTGATGCTTCAATCAACACATGAGTAACCCCAGCCCCTGGGGGGGGGGGAGATGACAGATAATTTGTACTCTTTGAATGAAGAATACTCAATCATGGGAAAAAGAATTGAAGACCAGAAATGTTGTGACTGAATAGTAATAATAAACTAAAACAATTGCCTGGAATCCTGAAATTATATAAAAATGCATCCCTATAAAAATGCTTGATATGCATTCATTTCTTTTACTTTCTGCACATCTTATACTGCTAGCATTACTCCCTGCCAATTATTCTGGGACCTGAATGCCTTTCAGTTCTGATTAAAGACACTT
Organism: Suncus etruscus; assembly: GCF_024139225.1. Lineage (NCBI taxonomy): Eukaryota > Metazoa > Chordata > Mammalia > Eulipotyphla > Soricidae > Suncus > Suncus etruscus. The sequence continues at coordinate 55,892,798 of NC_064859.1, read as the reverse complement.
TCTTTTGAAGAAACCCAAATGAGAGATCCTCAGAAATTATGATTCAAGGTCATAATCACCTTCAGGATCCTCAGGGTCTGCCCAACTTTGAAAATTTCTTGGACAGGCTGGCTGTGTCCAAAATAAAGGAAAAAATAGGATCCTATGGGATAGAATCAAATAAAGTAAGTGGCACATCTTAAACCAGATTAAAGATGTTAGACTAGAGATGACAATCTTGCAGTAGCTGACAAGCCATGGGGACATATGCAACTCACCACGGTCACTGCATCATTGAGAAGGGACTCCCCAAAGACTAAGATGTAGAGCTGCTCATTGACGTGAATGTTCTCAAAGACAGCCAGCACAGCCACAGGGTCCACGGCGGAGATCAGGCTGCCAAAGAGCAGATTCTGCAGCAAAGTGATGTCACTCAGACCAAAGGCTTCAATCTGGCAGATTCCGAACAGAGAGACTCCAATGCCAATGGAATTCCAAAGTGTTCCCACCACAGCATACCAGAAGATGGTGCCTATATTCTCAAAGAATGGCCGAGTGGGCATGAAGTAGCCCGCATCCAGCACAATGGGTGGAAGGAGGTACAAGAAAAACACATCAGTCTTCATGGCAGGCGGGGACTTCTCATCAACTCCAAAAATAATCCCACCCAGCAGAAGTCCCACCATAATGAGGAGGCAGCTCTCAGGAACGATGGTAGGCAATTTGTGATAGAGGTGAAAACCTGTGGAAGGAAACAGAGGAACAGAGCATGGGCAATACAGGGATTCAGAGGTGGGCAACAGTTTAACTCTGTGACAGACCCAATCATCTCCTTCTTTGGGGGCCAGGAGATGGAGGACCTTCCAAGCAATGTGACACCTAGCAATTCAGTCAGGAGGATGTAGTAAAGCTCAGTCCTAGGGATGCTCCAGAGGACCTCAAAGCACTGCCAGGTACTATTCTGGTGGTCTGAGATATCTGCTACATTGAGTTATTACTGAAAAAATAAAAAGGACACTGGGTGACCAGTTTCTGAGGGATATAAGTAGGCCATTACCTCCATCTCAAGGAGCATTTCCTATGAAAAAGACAGCAGAACATATATGTTGACATGTTCCCCTCTAGCACAGGTAACATTTGTTAAAGCCCCAACAAGTCCTGTAGAAACAGGAATGGTGAGCTTCCTGGTGGAGGCCACTATGGGAAGATTTCATTAAGGGTCACATAGTTCCTAAACACAATGACAGGGCAGGAAGAATCCCTAGCAAAGAGGGAAAGAAAACTCTGTCTCCTAGTTTGGTGTGGCCTGCTGTGGCTTAAGTACACTGAACACTGTGCATGCAGAATTGCAGGCTCCAGAAGGAATAAAGGAGGGAAATGTGAGAAATTCAACACTGAGGAAGTAATTGCATAGAAGAGTCACTTAACAGACCCTAGTGATGAGAATCCATATCCGCCAGGCAACAGGAGCCCATCCTAAAGGCAATACATACATTTTGGAATGAACTCAGTATATGGAAATCATCGATTTATAGGACTAGACTATAAAGATGACAAAATACATCCAGGAAACTAACCACAGAAGTTTCAGGAAGCAAATCCTCTGAAGCCTATGGACTATATAGATACAAAAGCCCTATTCTGAAATTGTTTCTGAATCAAGAAAAATGTGAACTTAATTTGAACTTTAAGAAACTACTATCTTAGGGATGCAGTGAAAAAGTTTGTATTGAGTTAGATCATCTATGCAGCCTGAGTAGTTTTTATTCCTTGCCTCGCAAGTACTAATAATCATAAAAAATTTAGACATTGAACTGGTTCAGGAGCTCCTTGCCCATGACCTCAAGCCTGCTATACTCAGTATTTTTTTTTGGGGGGGAGGCACATCCGTTGACACTCTGGGGTTACTCCTGGCTATGTGCTCATAAATCTCTTCTAGCTTGGGGGATCATATAGGACCCTGGGAGATCAAACCGCGGTCCATCCTAGGCTAGCGCTTGCAAGGCAGACACCTTGCCTCTAGCGCCACCATGCCAGCTCCCGTGCTCACTATTAACTAAAGTGAAACCATACTGTTGAATGTTGTATGTTGTAACACTCTCCTCACATTGCTCTAACACTGCTCACACTGAATTCTTCTTTCCTTGCATAATGTTACCTGTGTTATACTTATGAGCCCAGAAATAATTCCTTGTCCCTCAGCACACAAGTGTATTTGGCTCCTTCTGGACTGAAGAATGGGAAGGGTCAATGCAAAAAGTCCTTAAGACTTTTAGGTCTTACAGGTTGCCAACTGATCATGAATCCCTGTGCATCTCCAGCTCCCCAATTCTGCCTACAATGATGGGTTTATTTCTTATAGATAAGGGTCTTGTTTGTTTCTGGGTTAGCAGAAGCCCCTCGATCCCACACCATGTAAAGAACTGTGGCAATGGCAGAGCAGTACCTGCATGGCACTAATTAACCCCTGCAGAACTACAATGCTTCTCCATTTCTGCATGGAAAGTGTTCTTTAAAACATGCACAAAAGCCAGAACAGGATCAAATACAAGTGAGTGAGGCCTTATTTGGGGAACTCTTTTCCTCTTCTGCCTGTATACTTCCCCTTGCTTCTATCAGGCGCGCTCAGAACTGTCACATGTGATAATGTCTCTGCTAACTGTATTGAAAGGAGATGCTGATTACTGAGAATAAAAGATAGAAAACAAGGTAAAGAGAAGGAAATAGAGGTTTCCCTGCTTCCTCTACTGAATCAGTATGGTAGATACTTGTCAGGAAGCTAGGCGGGCAGCAAACAATTGAGGACTATCAAAGCAAGTGAAATGAATTAGCAAAAAGTCTGGGTGCAGTTAGGAAGAGGAGCTGCCAGGACTGAGGGCTAAAAGAGGTGTGGAGGAAGTGTGGAGGGGGAAATCTGATAGGGACACACACCAGAGAGAGAAAAACAAAACCCAGCAGCAAAGCTAGAACATTTTCTCAAGAATCATGTATTTGTATTTTGAAAATGCTGCCCTCCTTTCTTTTATGAATGCGTAGGTCACTCAACAAGGGTTTGAGTGAGTATTGTTTGAGTTGGGACAGTGGTTACTGAATCTGCACTGTTGCCCCTATGAAGGGATTTAATGAAGGATGGAAACAAGAGATCTTAATTCTGCTCCCTGTTTAGTGGGGATAAACAAAGAAATTGCATTTTGTCACATTCTAGGCTGGCATGAAAGTCTTTGTGGCAAAATGCTTATGGTTTATCAACAACAGGCATCAACTTTTTCAGTGCAATATAATTAAAACAAAGTAAAAAAATTCTTGTTAAATTTTACTCACAAAATAAACCAACCTTTACAAGTGTGTTTACATTGATAGTTTGCCCCATCCCACTGCTGCAAACATTTCTTGGGGAAAAAAGAACTTGCACTCTAATCCTATTCCCAGAATTAGATCCATTCTCAGGCACAAAATAAAATGATCCCTTTTACAAATCATGAACAATTAAACTAAAACCACTCTTTATCCCAATGGAGTAATTTATTGCCATAATTATTTCTTATCCAAGGGCCAAATAGATAGTCCAGCATACAACTGACCAGGTTTGATCCTTGGCATCACATATGGTTCCCCCAAGCACTGCCAAGCAGTGCAAGAAGTAACACCTGAGCATTGCTGAGGCCCCCAAACTGAAAATAAATGTTATTACTCAATAAATATTTTCAATCAACAGAATAAATTTTGCTACTGCAATACAAAAGCCAGCCATAGACAATACCTAAATTTCTGATGAAATTTTATAAACATGGTAACCAAAATTTTATGTATTTTTTGTTACAAAATAACATTTTTTTTATTTTTTTACTTAAAATGGATAAATCATTCTCAAACCTCAAACCACACAAAACCAGGTCAAAGTGTATCTGGCCCTGGGCTATATTTGACCTGTTCCTGGTTAAATTTGTTCTTTGCATTCACTGCTAATTTCTACTTCTAATATTTGGGGCATCAAACTTGTATCAGCATATAAAAGTATGTAAGTGTAGATGCTTTAACATTGTTTTATTTTCATTGCAATCAAAATTACTTGGTGGGAAAAAAGAACTAGAGCTATTCTGTAAAAATATAGTTTATATTTCTCTCCAGAGTTAATCTAGTTCATTTAGAAATTCAATTAGAAATTTCAGGGGGGGGGGTTCTTTTTATGACTGAAACCCAGTTGCAATCATGCTTGTAATCATGGTGCTTAAATAAAGATATTATAAAAAATTAAAAAAGAAATTTGAATTAGAAATTTCAACTAGAAATATTCAGATGAACTGAGCTTCAAAATGAGAGATCTATGTAGTCAGGCAATACTTTCTCATTGTATATGTGCCAAGTTCTGGAAAGAGAATAGAGGAACAATAGTACAGGAGCCTCCAGAGAATAGGAGGCACAAAAGAGCAACAATGAATCAGAGGGCACTGGCACCACCAAGAACAATGTCAGGTAGTCCAGTGAATAAGCAGTGAGGGTCAGGGGATACCCAATAGTGGATGAGGAGGAGGGATGAGCCCTTGGGGAAAGAGAGAGAGCACTACCTCTAGATAACAATAAAACAAACATTCTAAAAACTGCCATATTTCAAGGCCACTTAAATAAACTTTTTTATGGCTTTCAGAAATATTTGCCAAGTTCCTGTTAAGTATGGGGCATATAACCTTGGAAACAGTAATCAGCAGCTGAGGCTAGTTGGCCCAAAGCTCAACCTGGACTTCTGGAACAACTCCAGAAAGCTCTGGAATTAAAGAGGAAGCCTGGAAGTAACATTCATCAGGACAGTATACAACAATGACAAGTATTAAAATATATTATTTCTTTTCTTCCTTTCCTTTCCACTTTCCTTTTCCCTTCCCTTTCCTTTTTTCATCTTTCCTATCCTTTTCCCTTTCCTTCTTTCTTTTCCTTTCCTTTTCTTTCCTTCTCTTTCTCCTCCTTTGCCTTTACCTTTGCCTTCTCCTTTGCTTAGCCTTTTTTTTTTTTAATTTGGGGTCACACCCGGCAGCGCTCAGGGGTTACTCCTGGCATTATGCTCAGAAATCACCCCTGGCAGGCACGGGGGACCATATGGGATGCCGAGATTTGAACCACGGTCCTTCTGCATGAAAGGCAAACGCCTCTCCTCCAAGCTATCTCTCCGGCCCCCTTTCCTTATCCTTTGCCTTCTCCTCTCCTCTCCTCTTTCTTGTCCTTTCCTTTCTTCTTTTTTTTCCTGTTATGTTTTTGGGTAACACCTAGCAGTACTCAAGAGTTACTACTGGCGCTATGCACAGAAATCACTCCTGGCAGGCTCAGGGGACCATAAGGGATGCCAAGAATCGAACCCAGGTCCATCCCGAATCAGCCACATACAAAGCAAATGCTCTACTGCTGTGCTATCTCTCCAGGCTGAGAGATATTATTTCTTAGTGGCTAATAACTGCCTGATACAAAACATCTTTACCTGATAAGAAATATTTTCATTAGATATACCAACTACTATTATCACTTCATAAGTTTAGCAAGTAAAAATAAAAAGAAAAAAAGGACTAATCAATGATAAAAATAAAAAATAAGTATAAAATAAATAAAATAACAGGATATTATTAATAGTGTATAGTTAAATAAATTGTTCTGAAATAACTTATTAATTCTTTATAGATTTGTTACATTTAATTTTATGCCAGAAGTAAAAGATATCTGTAATTTCTTTCCAGCAAAATAACATAAGTATTAATATAGATTTTAGATGTACCACTTATGAGGTCTGTAAAGAACTTAATAAAAGTTTTTTAAAAATTGGAGAAAAAGAAAATATAGTCAAACAGATATTTGTTAGAATTATTTCATAAAACTTAGATAGCTCTTAATTTTTCTAAAAACTAGACAACCTCTAACAAAAATAATAAAAATTCAATGAGTTCAATTTGTCCATGAACAATGTTCAAAGGGGCAAACTTCATTAAACAACTGGTTATTTTAGGAGACTTAGAAGACTTAGAAGTCTTCCTGAAGGTTGATTAGAAATAGAAATATATAAAGTGTTCTTAAATAATGTACAAAAGATAAAACAAGGTCCTTCCTATAAGAGAGAAAAAGCTGTACTTAGTACCAGAGAAGTAGGAAGGGGATATGAGAAACATTTCTTTAATTTTTTTTATAATTTTAATTTTTTTTTAATTTTTTCAGTTTTTTTAAATTTTATTTTTATTATAAATATTTAAACACCATGATTACAAGCATGTGTGTTGTTGGGTTTCAGTCATAAACAGAATACCCCCTTCACCAGTGCAACATTTCCACCACCAATGCCCCCCTCTGCCACCCCTGCCTGTATTCATGACAGGCATTCTACTTCTCTCATTCTTTAACATTGTTTTGCTAGCTGTTAGTGTAGTTATTTCCCTAACAGCATTGGGGTGAGCCAGTCCTTCTGGCCCTTCTATCCCCTAACTCTATTGTCTCTGGACCTAATTACAGTAATGTCTTTAATTTTTATTAAAATGCATAGAAGAGTGAGACTGTTCTGTGTCTCTCTCCCTCTGACTTATTTCACTCAGCATAATACATTCCATTTACATCCATGTATAGGAAAATTTCATAACTTCATCTCTCCTGACAACTGCATAATATTCCATTGTGTAGATGTACCACAGTTTCTCTGTTGAAGGGAATCTTGGTTGTTTTCAGAGTCTGGCTATTGTAAATAGTGCTGCAATAAATATAGGTGTGAGGAAGAAATTTTTGTATTGTATTTTTGTGTTCCTAGGGTATATACCTAGGAGTGGAAGAGCTGGATCATATGGGAGCTCAATTTCCAGTTTTTTGAGGAATCAAGGAGAAACATTTCAAGTGATCAAACTTGGGAATGAATTGGAGGCAGTGGAATTAGGAGAAGAGGGTGTGTTATTTGGCTTAGGACTAAAAGCAGATGAAAGGTGAGATCCTGGTTCAGGCCTAGCACAACCAGCTGATGTGAAAGGCAAAAAAGATGAGTAGAAAGTCATATTCTTGCTGAGCTGCATGTTCAAAGACATGCCTATGCTTTAAGCAGGTTTAACAAGTGAAGGTATTTCAGAACCAGCCTTAATGTCACATATTAAGAGTTAGGAAGAAGGTTCTCCTAGGAAGGCAGAGATTAGTGACTGGAATTTGGAACTAATATCAATGCTACCTGATTAGAACATTTAACCAAATGAATGGGATTTATCAACAGTATAAATACATCAGAAGCTGATGAAAACATAAAATTGAATGATTTAAGAATATTTCAAGCTAGAAAAAAATTTATTTTTCACTTCATAAAGACCAGTATGGAGAGAATCACTCAGCACAAGGACAGATTGACAAAATCAAACTATTTCCCTAGACAAAGCAAAACAAAACAAAACAGCCAACCCTTGGACATATAACGAAAGAAAAAAAAACTATCAGGCAATATTCACTATGATAAGAAGAAAAATCAAATGCAACAAGAGTTACCAATCTCATTCCATTTTTTTTTGGGGGGGGTCACACCCGGCAGTGTTCAGGGGTTACTCCTGGCTCTATGCTCAGAAATCGCTTCTGGCAGGCTAGGGGGACCGTATGGAATGCTGGGGTTCAACCACCGACCTTCTGCATGAAAGGCAAATGCCTTACCTTCATGCTATCTCTCCGGCCCCTCATTCCATCTTTTTCTATTCTATATGTATTGATTATGACTCAGTTGTGTTCTGGGTACCATAGCAGTCACAAGGGATGTAGCAGGGAGTAAAAGAAAGCCCTGCATAGAACATAATCAATAAACCAACCAGTAGGTGATGATGAGCATGACAAAAACAAAGAAGAAATATAATATCTCCACTGGCAGGACAGATGACAAAAGTCACTTTGAAGATTTATACCTGAACAAAATCCTGAATGAAGAGAGTTCATGAATGGACTTTCTAGAAGTAAAGAACAGGGGCAGATACAGTGAATTCAGAGCACTTTGAGCCTAGAGGTTTGCTAAGTGGAGTGAAAGAGAAGAGAGCAGCTTCCAATGCCCTATATGATTCCCCAAGCCTGCCAAGAGTGATTACTGAGTACAGAGCCAGAGTGACCCCTGAGCACCACTGGGTGTGGCCCAAAGACAAAAAATGAAAATAAAAACTGAACTAAACAACTGTTTTATGAACAAGCTTGTAACCATGGTGTTTAAATAAAATAATTAAAACAAACAAAAGGAATGGAACAGAAATATCAGTCAATACAATTCCCAGTAAACCAGAAACGAAATGATGGTGGAATCATTAAAGTGACCAAAGATTAATGGACCTCAAGATGTGACAGCCACTCAGGCACTAGCTGTTTGTTCTTCAGGGCTACATGTGCTGCCCTTATCACACACACACACACACACACACACACACACACACACACACACACACACACACACACACACACACATCCGCCCTTGCCTGAAAACCTGCTCTGCTCTCTCTAGGCATCCCAGAGGGAAGGAAGATGAAAACTTCACATAGAGTAACTTAAATTAAATAAAGTTTAAATACATTAAATAAAATTTTATTTACATTTAAATGTCAAATGTTGGATATATGTTGGCAGTTGCCTAACAGAAAGTGCTCTGACTTGTGGAGTTTGATCTTATGATATAATAACAAATATACATATATATTTTTGGTAAGGTCCACAGAGCCTGGCCAGAACTTCACTGAATTTCTTATACAATAAAGGGACTAGAAACACACTTAGTTCTAAAATTTGGTCTTTGACCTAATTCCTGACAGAGTTTTTAAACCTCTTGAAATTTTCTGGTCGACTGGAGCATCTTTAGTTCTATGAAGTAATGGTACATTCCATGATAGCTTTATGTTGTGAGCTAGTCACAACAAAAATATAAGTAGAGCCTTGAATTGTCTGACCCACTCACTCTCTTGCACTCAACTGGGGAAGAGATGAGGGCTGAAGAGAGAGTCAAAAATTAATCATACCTATATGTACCTCCTCCATTCAAATCCCTGAGTTATGAGGCTCAGAGTTCTAAGGCTTCTGGTGTTTACCCATCCATCTCTCATCCTCTCCTTTACTGAAATATAAGTCACTATACTAAAATATTGCCCTGAGTTGGGCCAGCTGTTCTAGCAAATCAGTAAATTTAAGGCACCTATGGAGTCCCTGAGAGTCCTAGATAGTAAAAAGCTTAGTTGACTACCTGGGGTTTACAACTGGCAAGAGCAGTGGTAACAGTCTTGAAACTAGTGAGATCTGATAGTAACACCAGATAGATAATGTCCAAATTAAATGACACTATTAGACTTTCAGTTGGTATGCAGAGAGAGTTAGAGAATTGCTTCATTTAAAAAAGTCCACTCACACTTCCACAGGAAGCCTTCACCAAGTTTAGAGAAAAAACAATCAGTGCATTTCTTTCAATGGGACAGACTAATCAAAGATAAATCCAACATTTTTTGGCTCAAGCAACTAACTGTAGAGTGGAACTACTTAATGAGATGGAAAGCAATCAGAAGAGATAAGAATTCAGGGAGGTAAAACTCTATTTCAAATGCTAATTGGAATCTCCTTGAAAGATACCATGGGCAGCAATAACTGAATAGCAGCAAAATGTGTGTAGGTGAAATGCAGTCTCTACAGAAAAGTTACCAATTCTTTAAAAAGTTGTGTCATCTGACAAACATATATCCTAAATGATTACCATATATTTTAATTTGTTCTTTAAAAATATTTTATTGTGTTTTAGTCTTACAATGTTTCAACACCCATCCTATTTACCAGTGCATACTTTTCACCACCAATGCCCCAAGTTTTCCTCCTCTTACCCTTAGCCTGCCACTTTGGCACATAATTTTCTTCTCTCTTTCTCTCTCTAACTCATCTTCACTCTCTTTCCCTCATACTTTCTTTTATTCTCTCTATCATTCTCTCTCTCTTCTCTTTAGGAATTGTGGCTTGCAATATGGTTATTGAAAGGATATTAAACAGGTGGTGTTGGAAAAACTGGTCAGCTACATGCAAAAATAAATGAACTTAGACCTCTTTATAAAACCATTCACAAAAGCAAATCAAAATTATCTAAGACCTTGATATCAGACACAAATTCATAAGGTACATAGAGGAGAATGTAGCAAAACTATCCATGACATTAAAGCTAAAGGTATCTTCAAGGATGAAGCATCATTGGCCATACAAGTAAAAGCAAAATACACAAATGGGACTACATTAAAGTAAGAAGTATCTACACATCAAAAGAAATAATTGCCAGTATATAAAGGCTGCCCATGAAATTGGAGAGATTATTTACCCAAATGCCCATATGACAAATGGGGTTAATAATATCTAAGACATACAAGGCATTGGTATAACTTAACAAGATAAAAACAACATTCAACCCAATAAAAATGGGAAGAAGAAATCCACATTAGTCAAAGATTTTTAACATTCCCAGAAATTTTTTAAAACTGGAATTAAATACAAAAAAGGTGATTAAAAAATAAAAGATATGTTTTGTGCTTTTTGCTTTTTTTTTTTTCCTCCTGCCCTGGCACAGTAAATATTGGGGTCATTCGAAAAGGAATTCACTTGGCCTAAGAGATATGGGGTTTCTCCGCCCTTGGAGTATATTGTCATGGGATCAACTATAGACTCTGTTCAGAATCATTTACTCTCCCGGTGGTGCTTTTGTGGTGTTTGGAAGACTTCTGCTCCATCTTGGGTGATACAATCAGACCATTTTTTATCTTCATTTATCATCATTATTATTTTTATTTACCTATCTATTTTTGGTCGATTTCTTTGTTTTAGTGTGGTTATTGAAGTTGTTGCCCCCATTTATACTTATTTTTTTCTCTTCTTTTCTTTTCTTTCTTTATGTGCTCTGCCATGTTTCTTATCTCAAGACCCTGGCGGGTTTTTTTTCTTTTTTCTTTTTTTTTTTTTTTTTGTGGTGCTTATCGTTATTGTTGGAGTCCTCACTGGATATTTGACACTTCTTTTTGCACTGGTGGAGTGTTTCACCTTCTTTTTCTCCTTCATCTCTCAAACCGATGATGAGAGCCTCTAGAAGAATTCCATTTATTTTTGGCATATTAGACTTTTACCCCAGTTTATTACTTTTCTCTTCTTCAAACAAAACCACGTAACTTGAACTAGCTAGTCCTGCCTCCCAGTGAGAGGGGGAAATAAGGGAGGCACCAGGACCAAACAGGTACAAGACTACTGAGTAGTAGGCTAGGTACTGAGGGGACCACATATTCTAGCAGCCCTGGGGGTGAGGGAAGAGGACATGGGAGGTAGGACAAAAACGGAGGTGTAGGGAGGACAAATGGTGATGGGAATCCCCCCTGATTTTATGTAAATATGTATCTAAAATATTATTGTCAACAATATGTAAGCCACTATGATCAAAATAAAAATTATATAAAAAAGATATGGTAGATAACTATAGTTAAATTCAATTCAATTTTTAGTATTTATTTTAAAAATAATACAATAATATGAGAGTAAAAAGTCTGATTCTTGGAAAATGAAGCACGTATTTTTCACTATTTTCCTAGTGGATAATCTATAAAATCTAGACATCATGCATAAAACAAATATAGACTAGGAAGGTGAAATAGAATGAAGACAGGCTAAGAATTTTGAGACATAACTAATATAGCAATGAGTTATGTGGTTTCTCTTCTTGCTCTCTGCTTCAAATATACCAGACCTGCCAGTTAGGAAGTCAGTAATCTGCAGGTGCCAATGGACAAGACAATGGAGAGATCCAACAAACAGATACTCTCTGTACACACCAACTCAGAAGTCAATATAATAAGACAGAAAAAGTGCCGATAATAAATTTTCTACTGCAGCCAATACAGCAAAAGAAACTGAGGCTTCTGTTCCAGCAAAGCAACCTGTGAGAGCCTAGATTCAACCCTCACTGTATGGTACAGAAAACCTTGGCATTTGTACTTGAGATCTGCAAGTAGAAAAAGTAAAGCGATGAAGGATGAGCCCTTCTTGCTGAAAGATAAAAAAGAAAGACCATATGTTGGATCTTAATGTTACCACCTTGTAATAGTAAGTCACCCTATATCCTTATGAGGCAGTGAGAGGAGATCCAATGCAGAACCAGAATTTGACCTAATGGGTTTAAAGACATCAATTCTTGGTGTTGACTCCATTACAAGAGTAAAATGAAGGAATTTCTATGACTTTCCTGTCATCGGAAGAATGACAATGAGAGAACCTGTCCTTAAGAAAGAAGAACATCACCAAGTGTGGCCCCAAAGCAAACAAAGAAAGAGAGCAAGAATCTAGAAGGGCCATATCCTTGCAATAAAAATGAGGAGACCCTTCATGATCAATGGAAATGAGTAGAAAATGTGAAGGCTATCTCCACCTGGGAGAGAACAGGACAGTCCTCAAAAAACGATAAATTTATAAAATGTCATCTTAGAGAAAAGCATAAATCTTCGAATATAATCATAATAAACAAAAGGAAAAATCATTAACTGCCTATCAACTGAACAACGGTAAATATAATGGGCCAAACCACCATTAAAAAATCTCAAAATTACTATGCTAGATAAAAGAAGCCAATCAAAAAATCCACATGATTATATATATGAAATGTTTAGATCATGTAACTATATAGTTTAAATATAGAGTAAGGGTTGCCAAAGGGAGGGTTGAAGAATCATGGAGTCATAGTTAAGTATATAGGATTTCTTTGTGTGTGAGGGGTTAAGGGGGACTGTGATGTGATTTCCTAAAGTTGATTGTATTGATGATTGTACAACTGTGAATATACTGAAACTATGAAACTGACAGAGCTAAAAAAAGAAAACAAAAAACAATACTCCCAGCAGTGTTCAGGCTTTTGGGGCCATTCCTTGTCAGGGATTTAAGCCAGGTTTCTTGCATGCAAAACGTGTTCTCAGTCTTTTGAGCTCTTGCTAGCCTCAAGCTGTGTACTTTAAATGGATGAAATATATGCTTTGCAAATTATGTCTCAATAATGCTAACACAGTATAGAATCAATGGGCCCAAGAGGAAATCTCATGATAAAATAAAAACGAATCTTGAAATGGAATGAAAAAAGAAAAAAGTGCTGCATGTTAAAATGTAGATCCTGGCTAAAGTGCTGTTGAAAAATAATGTATAGCACTAAATGCATTCATTTGGAAAGGGAAAACATTTCAAGCCAGTCATCTAATAGTGAACAAGAACAAATAATACCAAAAAGAATAGAGTAGATAAGTTGTAAAGCTAAGAGCAAACACCACTGAGATTGAACGCAGAAAGAAATTCACAAGTGCTGGACAACTAGAGGAGAAAGCAAGGATTGCCTTCAAAGTTTGAACTTATCCCAAGAAAGAAGGAAGTAACTACACTCAGCACAGACCCTGGATATAAGCAGTTACAAGATTGTTTCATAGATGGTGCTTGAAGAGTGCCTGATAAGGCAGTGAGTGGTTTGTGCAGTGAGTGACTCTTGGTTCCACCATCTCTGCAGAACGTCTGTTGCACCACAGAACACAGACTCCTGGTCCTCAGAACGCAGGTTCCCCAGACTGTGGCAAATCTTAACTATGCTCCTTTGTATCATATAATGCAAAGCTGGTGGACCAAAATGCAACTGAGTAATTCCTCTAATTTTTCCTCTAATCTGCCTATTTTCCTCATCAGATTTTATCCTACACTCATAGAAACACAGCAGAAAAGCATGTGATACTCTGTAGAAAGAACAGAGAAATGCTTCCTATCGCTGGGGTGTCCAATTTCTAAAACCTCAAGCTTGTATATCCCACCTTTCTAGTTCTCACATTCCTGCTTCCACTCTTCTCATACTTTTTTTTTAAAGTTGTTCTTTTATTTTCTGGTAAGGCACACAGCCATTAGATTGTATTTGACTTGCATTTTATTGTCAGTGATTTCCACTCTTCATTTATTCTGGTTCCCATCTCATTACTCTACTCCATAAAATATTTGCTTCCCAAAATACCTCTGCATTACAGATCCATTTTTCTTTACATGAAGAATATTTAATATAGCAATGCACTTATCTGTAAAGTCATCTGCTCTTCTTTGGCATACTATTAATGCATAATGAAGTAGCCAAATAATTTCATCATTGCAAAGAATAATGCTATAAAAACAAAAAGTGCCTTTGAGCCTAGTAGTTAGGTTGATCATAGAGGACAGTGGTCAGTATTTTTAGTGCAGATCTTAAAACATTTGTGTTTTCCTCTGTGCATTAAACCAGCATATGACACAGCTGCCTCTTTGCATTCTTTTATGTCACTAATATGTTTATTACAGCACTGTATGTTATATGGAAAACTTCATCTCAAAAAAGAGAGTCAAGAGCTACTTTGAAGAACTAACTTCCAAAGATTCAGTGCTACTGCATCAGCATTCAAAATTCCATGACACCAAATAAAGCCAAAGATAATCCATTTTCTCACTGTGTCCAAAGAAAGATAATCACAGGCAGAGTGCCGGACTGCAGGATTAAGTATTATACTGGGTTCACTGATGAGACTCAGCAGTTGGGCATTCTCCATTTATCAGCTGAAAAAATTCCTTCGAGGATATAGCATCTAAAGGGAAAATGGTGTGTCTGAAAAAGAATTGCTATAGTGTACAAATAATAAATAATCTTCTTTTAAGGGCTTTCATAATCTACAATCATCTGATCAAGGCATGGATATTCTTGGTCACTCCATGGGTCATTTGTATGTTGTACAGGAATTTCCAGTCCTTAACAATGGATCTTTTGGAATCTTGTTTTCATTATGTTGTGCTAAGAAATGCATACCATGCTGTCTTCAACCAAAGTGTTATATCTTCTGCATAAATTATCTACTTATTGACGAAAAACAAATATTTCTTGTTGTGTCAGTTTTGCCTGTAAACAGTGACACTGTTTTATCTTAAGACCTGAAAAACAGTGTTGTGGATTACAAATTTCTTTCTTATGGTTTCTGATCATTACTATCACAATATGGTTGTACCATATAAAATGCAATATGTTTGTCTGATTTACACTGCACATTCACCATAATCACTAATAATTTTAGAGTATCAATTGAAAAGCATACATCATTTTATTTTATATCTATTTTTGATATTTTATAATGAGAAAATCTTTGTTTATTTTTGTAAAAGAATCCAATTTAGTCATTGTTTTAGATAATGACATTATAGCATCATTGTTTGTAAATTATTTCATAGAGGGAAGAGTTCTATTCTATACCTATGATTCTAAAAAACAATGTTGGCTGTGCATTGCTGTGCTTTTATGAATAATTTATTCTTTATTTCAATAACTTTGCAAAAGTAAATATTGTAATACTGTATAATATTAAAATATCTAAGGACTTATTTTTACTAGAAGCACAAATTTTGTCCAAAAATGCTAATAAAGCAGCATATGTCATTGCTTGCATAATACCTTTTCAGACTAACTTCCATAGTACCCTGCAAAAATTAGCACTGTATCCTACTGTATAATAAATAATCTTAGCATTTACCAACTGTTGATACAAATGTTAGTCTCTGACTACTTTTCTATATGGTTTATTTTGATATTCAAGAGTACTTGCCACAATAAGCACCTGACTCCCAAATAATTTTACTTCAAATACAAAAGAATGATATGGCTCAACAAGCTATACACAGAGGGAAACAGTTACACTAGCAGTCCGGGAGTCAAAGGTGGGAGATATGGGACACATGCTGAAAAAAGGGGTGGAGGGAGGACAACCCTGGAAGTGGTGATGGCTCTGTCACCATGTATCTTAAATATTACTGTGAAAGATTTGTTATTCACTTTTGGTCACATAAGTATTATTATAAAATAATCAAATAATTATATTTTATTTATTTATAATTATATAAATATTTACATATTATATTTATATAATATATTATATATTTATATAAGCATATACATATATTTATAAAAATAGTATAAAATAATAAAATAATTCATAGAGAAAGCAGAGAGTTGCCAAGGTTTAGGAAGAGTTACTATTGACTGGGATGTTTGCATTTGGGAAGTTTTACAAAGTTTTGGAAATAGACTGTGTCGCTGCCTAACACTGCCACTAAGGGTTACAATGATTAATTTTTACATATTTTTAGTCAGAGAACTATTTTATTAAAACTGAAGAAATCTTTTCTTTTACACTTTCCTATAAATTATTATTATGGGTGTTAAAGTAAAATATATAAAATATTAACAGTTGCATGGATGCTGCTATAAAAGCAAGAAAATATGACGATGCTAAAACTGCTTAGTTTCTACTTTGAGATTTTCAGGCTGCTAAGTAGTCTAGATAGCCTATACAATCTACATAGTCCTAAATACTGGTTGATCAGCAAAAAAATAGTCTATGACATACTACTTGGGCATATTATTATTTTTTGTTTTGTTTTGGGCTACACCTGGTGACACTCAGGGGTTACTCCTGGCTATGTGCTCAGAAATCTCTCCTGACTCAGGGGGGCCATATGGGATGCTGGGGGGATTGAACCTAAATCTGTCTTGGGTCAGCCGTATGCAAGGCAAATGCCCTACCACTGTGCTATCACTCCAGACCCTATTTTATTTATGTATTTATTTTATTTTGGGGTGGGGTAGGGTGGGCAACACTTGGGGTGGGGTGGTGCTCAGGGCTTTCTCCTAGCTTTATGCTTAATAATCACACCTATCAAGTTCAGGGGACTATATGAGGTGCCAGAGATTGAGCCTGGGTCAGCCACATACAAGGCAAGTGTCTTTTCTTCTGTAGGGCACTCTTCTTGAGACTTTCAAAGACAATTCAGAAAGTGGCAGTGTAATATGTGCCAAACACAAAAATGTAAAAATAAAAAAATATCAGAATCTCCTATGATTCCAAAGATAAAACAAGTTTTACAAAAATGCTCATAGGAAGTGTCAAATAAGGAATAAATTATTAGCATATTTGTCTATCTCAGAATATACATTTCACTACTAATATGAATTTATTTTGTAAATTATTAAAACTATTGTAAACAAATAATTCTCCTTAAAATTCAAGAGCATAATACTTGCTACTTTTTTTTAACAATTAAAAGCAATAAGCTTACTTTGGGGGCATAGAATTGGGGCACATCACCAAAACAGAAGCCCTTCTATTGGCTCTGTGTTCAGGGATTACTCTTGGTGGGCTAAAGGGAAGAACATATAGGATTTGGGTATTGAACCGAGGTGAACTGTATGCAATGCGAAGACCCTACCCACTACACTGTTGCTCCAGCCTCAAATATATTTATTTTTAGTCATAGATAGTGCAGAGATAAAGATGCTTGGCTGCATGTGGTTAATCCCATTTCAATGCCTGGCTCTAGATATGAGCATAAGCAGTAGTTCAAATCTTAAATCACCTTTATAAATTTAAAATGAATTAATAAAGGACAATGTCTGCTTTGCTTCATGGAAGACTGAATCTAAGATCAAATATTCTTAAATCTTTAATGGGAGAAGAGACACCTATGTTTTGAGACTGAAATTAATGAATAGGAAAATGAAAGAATAAGAATCTACTTGCAGAGATGACAAGCTTGCTGAGAGCTACCACATATCAGAGGCAACTTGCAAATTATGTTCTGGATCCGGATCATTATCCAATCCCAACTCCTGGCCACAGATCCTCATCCAAAGTATAACATACAAAGACTCTGAAAGTAGCTGATCCCTAAAGGCATCTCAGTGTTAGAAACAGCAGGAGCCTATCACCAATTTTTTAAATTTCCTGTTTGTTCATACTAGAACCACATTCTAAGATTATATTATTATTATAAAACAATATTATCATAAAACAATAGACAATTATAATCACCAATATAACAATCATAAAACAATAGATGAGACCAGAGATTTAGTGCAGCAGTAGAGATTTGCCTTGCACGCTGCTGACCCAGGATGGACCTTGGTTAGATCCTGGCGTCCCATATAAGTCCACTAAAGCCATTTCTGAGTGCATAGACAGGAGTAACCCCTGAGTGTCACTGGGTGTGCCCCCCCCCAAAAAAAAACCAATAGAACAAATTCCATCTGATGTCAAATATGTATAATTATCCCAAATAACAGTGACTCAGATCCTCAGAAGATCACTAAGTATAAATATGTTCTGAAAGCAGAATGCCCTGTAATGTCAGAAAGCCTAAAGAAAAAACAGACTACTGGGGCTTCTGACTGCAGGCGCATGTTGTTCTCTGATCTGGGCTTTATCATAGAGGGTCTACAGGAGCTACGGGTGTTCCCATGCACATCCCTTCAGCTGCATATCTCACTGAAAGAGGAGAATGCAGCGCCTTCCATACCCACAGCACAGGGTGGTAGGTGAGATCTGTGGCTAGTCTGCAGTCCCAGCAGCCACCACTTTCCCATCCGGCCTCCCTCTACATATGTCCCAGGGACATGCATTTATTTGCTTACAAGGATTCTGCTGGCTGTCTTCTCTTTCTCTCAGGTCCCAAAACAACCCTAGCCTGCAGCGGAGACAGGCAGGAAGGAGGCTGCACCATGGTCCTCTCCAGACTCTTCACTGTCTTTCTCAGATTCCTGATCTCAGATCTCAGTTGCAGCCATGAGAAGACTTGGCCACTACCACCCCCAACATTCAGGCCTCTCTCTTAAGCAATAGAGTAAGTGCTCAGCTCTGTCAGGGCCAGCAAAGTACATAGCTCTGACAGTGCACAGGCTCGGTCCCATCAATGTGGCAAATCTACAAATCCTGGTTTGTGCTGAGTCCACCAAGCTCACCTTGCCAGCAGAGAGAACTCAGGCAACCTGAAAGCTTCTGACCCTCTGCTGACTGTGATTTCTAATCTGATCTCAAGGCCAGAACTGAGCTAAGCAGTTGACTCATGCCCTTGTCTCATTACCATACCTCTTGATCCCTCTCTTCTATCTCATTATTTCCCTTCCAGGGCCAGCAGCAAGATAAGGGCAATTTGCACAGTTGTATTTTCCCCTCCAGAAGACATTGGGCCTGAAGAATGAATGAGCCAGAAGAGAACTTTTGCTGAGCCAAATTCTGCTGATAGCCACAGTTAGAAATCCAGAAAGTTCACATTTTGCTTTTAGTGGGCAATTCTGTGATTACTCCTGATGAACTTAAAAGTTCTGAGTGTGTTCAAAGTGTGGAGATCTCTCTTCTCACTCTCTCTTACATTGAGATACACACATATTGCACACACAGACACACACATGCATCACAACACATACATAACCATGCATTATATATATGCACCTATCATCCTTGGTGCTTCATCAAAGAACTTCTTTGATTAATGTAGGTTAGGGAGCATCTGCCTGCTTGAAATATCCCCTCATATAAAAGACAGAGATGGGACCAGAATGATGAACAGAGAGATACCTTCCATGCTGTTGAGGGTTTGATCTCCAAAACCTCCTGTGGTCCACTGAGCACTACCAAGAGTGATCTCTGAGCAGAACCAGGAGTAAGCGCTGAGCACCAATGAGTGTGACCTAAACACACACACACACACACACACACACATCCCAAAGAACAGTCATATCGATGACCAAAGTGGAGGCAGCAGTAGTTTTTATAGTAAGGAATTGAATCTATGCAGAAACAAAAGTGATGTCTGACTGTGCACAAAAGTCAAGTGAGAAATGAAGCTAAGATAGAGAACTCTTTGATGGCCTAGAGGAGGTACTAAGAAGGAGGGCATGTGAGCAGGAACAGGGAGACAGGAAGATTCCTGCAAGATTCACTCCACACTGGGACCCAGAGGTGAGCAAACAAGTCCTGCATCTCCTCAGGATCTGTTGGCAATAGCTGGGAGTAGGTACAACTACGGCAGAAACTGAGTCACAACTAAAAGTGGCCAAAACTACAGGAAACTAAAACACTTTGCTGAAAGAGTTGCCCATCTTATACTTTCAAGCACCTCTACAGCCTTCCAGGAGTTCTAGAAAACCATCCCAAAAAAAGTGGCCATTGCAAACCCAGCTGGGTTGCTGCTTCTGTTATTTTTCCAGGAATCTATAAATTGATATACACGGGATTAGAGCGTAGCTCAGTGGACAAAAGTACATGTTCTGTATGCACTAAGGCCAAGTTCAAACCTCAACAATGCACAGCACCTCAAGTGTGTCCAGGTAAACTGTCCATCCCAATCACTATCCTGAGAGATGGCCTTAGCACCTCAGGGTCTAAGAAGTTCTACTTTGTCAGGCCCTAGCATTGATCCCCTGACTAGACTGGCTATGTATCACTGGGAGTGGCCCCCAGACCTTTGAGAATTGCTTGAGAGACTCCCCTCTACTTTTTAAAAATATCAAGACAATGACAAATCTTGGCCCTGAGTTATATAGCTTATAGTTTGGGGGGGAGGCCAGAAAAGTCCCATGACAAAAGAAGGGACACTGATGGAGATCCATAGAGTTAGATTTTATAGAAAGATAATTACTCCATAACCCTGATAAGATCTAACAACTATCATGACAATCTAGATGAGTGAGAGAAGTAGAATGCCTGTCTCAAATCAGGCAGGGGTTGGGAAGGAGAGAGAGGGGGCATTGGTGGTGGGAACTTTGCACTGGTGAAGGGGGTTGTGCTCTCTATGCCTGAAACCCAACTATAATCATGCTTGTAATCATGGTACTTAAATAAAGATTTTATCAAATAAATAAGTAAGATAAAAAAAAGAACACTAAACTGAAAAAAAAAAAGAAGATTCTCAACCTCTTGAGCTTGGTGGAGTTTTATTTCCTTGAGTCTCTGAGCCCCTATGCTTCTCACTTAACCATATTCTTCCTTTTCTATTGGCTACAGGGGCCTGAAAGTGATAAGAGTAAAGAGAGGCTGTAAGAACTTCCAGTGTAGGCTTTAACCAGGAGAAATCCCAGAATCCACTGAGAAGTCAAGTTCTAGTACCTATTTCTACATAGACCATTTTGAGCCAATTGAAATGTGGGAGGGAATGGTGATTAGGACTGTAATCTAGAGTCAAAATTTTCCATGTGAGCCAGCAGTGGGTGACACTTCTATTCGATTGCTCCAGGCTAGATATTAAACACTAAAATTTGTCATTCTTTCAGCCCATTTGTGAGTAAATTATTCATTTATGCCAATATGAGTTTTATTGTTTCCCTACTTCCTCCCATTAAGCTGTTGAAGGTTATCGAAGGAGTAGCCCAAGTCACCCATTTACCATGCCTAGGACTTTCCATTTCTGCTCAGTTTCCAGTCCATTACAGGTCTAAAGTCCACTTTCTAAACAAACTTCTCACTTAATTAAAATGTAAAGATCTACATAGAGTGAGGGACTCATAATTGCCAGTAATTGCCACATAATTAAATATTTTCATGAGGTGACTATTAATCCTTATTTACATGATAGGATACATAATAAAATTGAGGATGAGAGCCAGCTAAAAAACTATTCTATTTGGCAAATTGCACCGTTCACTAAATTCTAAAAATCCCTGTCTTTTTCATGGCTTCTGATTTTCAGTACATTCCTTTGTATAAGTCCTCCCCTTTGTATAAAGCTTCAAAGACCAAAAAAGTTTCAATGAACATCACAATATATATCATATTGCAAAATTTATGATCATATGGTTTTGATCATAATTATGATGTTTCACACACGAACATACAAGTTATTATTTAATCTACTTACATATCTAATGAAAAATATAACTTCTGTCAATTATACATGTTTGTTCAGACACTTCAAGGTAATAAAAACACAAAATTGAGGACTGGAATGACAGTTCTAGGTATGTTGCTTGCCTTGTATGGTGCTGACCCAGGTTATATTCCTGGTCAGTGGAGACCATCAAGAATTATCCCTGATTACAGAGCCAGGAGTAAAACCTGAGTGTCACTGGGTATGAGTCCAAAACTAAAACAAACAAACAACAACAAAACCTTACAACTTTAAAACTGAAAATATAAATGAAAAGATAAAGAAAAAATCTCCAGAGGGAGTAAGTTATTAAGTACATAAAATAGCCATCTTATCAAATCCTTAAACAAAATCACTTATTAGCACCTAAAGCAGAGCAGAGAATGTGATCCTTGGGTGAATAAATATCAGCAACAAACAAAGCAAAAAGAAATCTCATGTGAGAATTAAAAAAAAAATAGATGTGAAGCATCCGAAAACATGGCATAGTCTTACTGAGAACACAGATGTGAGTTTTTCTGCATGCTTTCTAAACACCACAGGAACATAAGAAGCAAAGAACTGGAGGGCCAATCTTGGCCCATGGCTTCTCTTACAAGAGAGAGGGACAGTAAGTATACAGTCCACCAATAAATAAATGATCACAGTCCAGACTATGATAATGGCCCCAGGAAAGTCAGCCTGGGCAGCAGGATGCAGAAAACTAGAACAACCCTAGGTACATGGATTTGCTATTTCCTCAAAAGCCTGAGCTTATCTCACTAGAGGAAGCATCTCAAAAACCCTCTGGACAAAATCATGGTCTTCTCAGAGACCAAGTAACAAAACAGCACATATCCCTCATCCCCAAATAAAAGCCCTTTTGATTTAGAAGATACAAGAAGGTCTTACTTTCTTACACTGCTTCTCACCATGTGAATGCCTAGCGAGGGACAAACCCACAAAGCAGGACAATCATGAAGCAGCTTGGGACACCAGTGAAGTGAGTGGCCTGTTTGTTTTATCAACTGCTACATTCCTTTGATTAGCATATTGTTATAAATTCTTTCCCATCTCTGGTTCTAAAGAGGCCAATGCTTACAAGAAGTACGAAGGACTGAAGCATGTTAACTGTGCGTGGAGTGACATATCTGAGGGCCCTGGTAAGCATGAATGAGCCAGCAACTGTGAAGATGAGGACCACCATCAAGCAGAGAGGTTGTTCCTGACATGGTCCCTTCATACCTGTTCTCTCTTCCTCCAGCCAGGAAAACAGATTTTTCTACACTTCAAGTTCTACAATTATGGCCTGAATAAAGCAGAGCACCTTTTTTTTTCACCAGTAAACCCTCACAATCAGAAAAAGGTTATATTCTTGAAGGTGACATTACATTCTTAAACATGTATAAGTGAGAGAGAACAACTGGGCAAAATTGGATTCCTGAGTATAAGGCTGTAATGCTTTGGAGGAGGCAACAACATATTTTTCAGATGCAAGAGCTGACCAAATCTCCCAGATGTATAAGAGGGGTTTTCTAAGTGGATTAATGCTAAAGTCATAATAAGGTAATGAGGATGCTACCATGAATGCCATGTTTTTCAGATAAAATAGAAGAGATAAGAAAGATTTATTAAGTTGCTCCAAATCTCCAGCAAGTAAAAACAGAGCATAATTTGCTCAGTGAAGTCAACTACCACTCAAAGCATGTTCAAGAACAGTATATGCATTATAAAATAGAGAGATCAATAAAATATTCACCTAAAGTAGAATACAGGAATGGAAGGATATGCCATTAATAGACCTCCTAGAACCATATATATAAAGCTGTAAGATCATGGGCAATAAGGATATGTGGTGACTCTAATAACCACATATTAAATTAAAGTAAAACAATAAGTATCTCTAAACATTATTTAGTTATTTGATTACATGGTGATTACTTTTTAATTGTTTGCCATATGCTGGGTAGACAGTAAGTCAATTGCTTATGAAATGTTTGCCCTGACAAAGGCTAGTTTGCATCTGCATGTTCCTTTGTGTGTGTGTGTGCATATGCTTATGTGCCTGTGAGTGATACAGTCAGTGTCCATGTGTGGGCAACAAGAAACCAGATTGAACCTTTTCCTCTCTGTAAATCCACTGCATTCAAACTGTCCTATCCCAAGTTGTGTAGATTGAAACTTAAACACACTAAACCTAAAATCTGACATGTTCTCAGTGAGTAGCATAGGGTATTAAGAAGGATTCAGAAACTCAAAATACACCATCTAGCTTAAAATAATTTTATTCAGTTGGTTACACAATGATATTGTGGAGCCAGTACAGTGTCATTTTCAGAACTGTCTGATTCTGCAGTAAAAATTAGATAGTGAAATTATGATGGGATGGCCATGGAAGGAACCCAAATATGGCCTCTGACTCCAGGTCAAGAATGGCAAAAATGAAGCACTTCCAGATCAAGAGGCCACAGGAAGATCTGACATGATTCATTTTTTTCTCCATACAGATGTTTGAGGTGACAAGGTGAGGCACAGTGTAGTATAGACATACCATCCTGAGATCTCACATGGACTACTGAGGAGCCGCAAGAACTGGGAGAAATTACACAAGCTTCCTACACCTGCCTTTGCATCTATCTGAACCACTGAGGATACTTCACAGAATATAGCCCAAAGTGACTCTGATGATTCAATAAGACAGTGGGTATATAGCATTTGGCCCAAATAACTGTCAAAGAATAATATTTCACTCTTGTTAGCTATGATTACTTTATTAAAGACTCAAGTGACAGGGAGATTATTCAGTTCCGTCACCCACCCTCTGATACTGTAATAAAAGAATGCTTGGCTACATTACACTGTTCAGGTTTCCCATTCTGGGAACCCCAGAGAAACCAGCTCGGAATGAGGAAGAGTAAGGTTGCTGATGGAAGAGTCAGAGAGATGGCAACAGAGTTGTTTCACTATCCTGTGACCCAATGGGGACAACTCTCTAGTTAATACAAACAAGCTTTGAACTTCAGAGAACTCTTGCAAGTGGGCTGACCATATGGAATCTGAATAGCTTTTCAGTTAAAGTGTCTCAATTTAATGTTCAATTGGACTTTTCTCTGGTTCACTCTGTGCCCAAACTAGACAATAACATAAAACTTATCTGTAAAATATCATTCTATCACAGCTCTATGGAGGAATTCCCAAGCCTTCTTCTGAATTGCTTGATGAGGGAGAGCAACACACAAAATTTTAGTTAGGGAATGAACTTTCAAAATTTAAATTTGGAAGGCTTTGGACAGTAATGAACAATGTACAGTGTTATCACAGGAAGTACATCAATTATGATTCACTGCATTTAAAAGGCATAATTGTGAGCAAGCAACCTATAATTGTACATGTGTCACTGTACAATTCTCCCCTGTCTACAGATTGCTTTAATCTTATAAACAAACACTTCTCTAGCCATGTTTCTTTTGGTATAAAAATTAAAAAGCTTTGCTAAACGGGGCCTGAGAGATAGCACAGCATTAGGGCGTTTGTCTTGCAAACGGCTGACCCAGGACCAATGGTGGTTTGAATCCTAGCATCTCCATGCCTGCCAGGAGCAATTTCTGAGTAGAGAGCCAGGAGTAACCTCTGAGCACCGCCTGGTGTGGCCCAAAGACTAGAAAAAATAAAGAAACGTTGCTAAAAAATATTGCCTTTCCTTCAAGTTTTTCATATTATTTCCTCCCCCCCCCCCCCCGCCAAACCTGGTGCAAATGGAGCAGATATCTAGCCCATCTTCTGCTAACTTAATAGGAAAAACAAGTCAATGAAGTCTGCCAGGGTCAAAAGAAAAAGTGAAAGGCACAACTGGAATTTTAACTGGATTCTAGAATTTGAACTGAACTTGTATCTTTTATGAAGGTGTCTTGCACTGCTGAACTACTCCTCTTTAATACAAGCAAGAACATGTAGAATATGAAACACATAAGAGTCATATCTTAGGTTTCTTAAGTTCCTTTCCCAAACTAAGGATGCCCAATCCCCACTGATGCAAACAGAATAGAACCTCCAAGAAATGCAGCAGCAAAAAGTGCCTCACATGAAAGGGACTTCTGTGATTTCACTAAGGGGATATACTTTATATGCATGCATTTTGGACACTAGATATAAAGCCTTTATTTTCAGATTGCCTTATAAAGTGTCTTTAGTCTTTAAGCCACCTAACAATAGAGAAGCATTAGTCTTCTTTACAATAAACATAAAATATTAATATCTAACCATGCGCAAAATGAAAAAAAAAACTTAGAGGCACCACTAAGAAGTGAAACCAAAAATGAAAGATTTCAGTGAAACAGTAAAACAGCAGAATTTCAGATAAAAGAACCCTCCTTAATTCTAGAAACTGGTAATTGTTCCTCAGATTTATTCAAAATCTGATTTCATACCAGCAAGGGAAAGATTCAGTTAATTCTTTTTCTTTTTTTTTTTCTGGTTTTCAGACCACACCTGGTGACTCTTAGGGGTTACTCTTAGGCAGGGGTCTTCAAACTACTGCCCGCGGGCCACATATTGTATTTATTCCCATTTTGTTTCTTCACTTCTAAATAAGATATATGTAGTGTGCATAGAAATTTGTTCATAATTTTTGTTTTTACTATAATCTGGCCCTCCAACAGTCTGAAGGACAGTGAACTGGCCCCCTGTTTAAAAAGTTTGAGGACCCTGCATCTTAGCTATACACTCAGAAACCACTCCTGGCTTGTAGGACTATATAAGACACTGGGGTGGGGGAGGGTGTTGAACCAGGGTCTAGGCTAAGCTAGTGAAGGCAAGGAGGACACCTTACCTCTTGCATCACCACTCTGACCCCTTCAATTGATTTTTTTAAATTTTTATTTAAACACCATGATTACAAATATGATTGTAGTTGTATGATTATAGTCATGTAAAGAAAACCCCCCTTAACCAGTACAAGATTCCCACCACCAATTTCCCAGATCTCCCTCCTCCCCACCCCACCTACACCTGTACTCAAGACAGGCTTTCTATTTCCCTTATTCATTCACATTATTATGATAGCTTTCAGTGTAGTTATTTCTCTAACTGCACTCATCATCTATGTGGTGAGCTTCATGCCATGAGCTTCACCTACATGGGAAGATGGGGGGAAATAAGGGTTGGGACTGAGGCAGTAAAAGATTAGAAATGAGCTTTGTAGGCCAATATCAAGGTCACAATACAAGATGGATATTATGCATATATAAACTATATGCATACAATACTATCAATAGGAGACCAAGGAGAAAAAATTTCCAGTGACTGTCCCAACATAAATCAGTGCTAGAATGACCCATCCTCCTCCTCCCAAAGCACATTCTCATTACTGTAGGGAGAGGTAGGGGGGAAGCCTGATGACCCCTATAGAGCCCACATAAACTGGCGCCCAGGGAAGGCCTGGAGTCTAGGAAAAAAAAAAGAGAGGGATGGAAGGGGGCCTGCCAAGCATCCCAGCTCTCCCCAGGCTAGGAAGAAGGCCTCTGGCATGGGGACTCCCAAACCCAGTACCTGAGAAGTGCTGGCCTTCAAAATCAAAGGGGAAACCGGAAGCAGATATCTGTCCGCACTCCTCCCCATGCACCTCCCCCCTAGAGTACGAAGGGAGGGGGGAAGCCTGAGGACTCCTAAGAGTCCACCTGAACCCACTTCTGGCCATCTGAGCTGGCACCCAGGGAAGGCCTGGAGTCAGGAAAGAAAGAGAGGGACGGCTAGGGGCCTGCCAAGCCTCCCAGCACTCCCCAGGCTAGGAAGAAGGCCTCCGGCATGGGGCCTCCCCAAACCCCATACCTTGCAAGAGCTGGTCTCCAGAATCAAAGAGGAAATCAGAAGCCAGATATCTGCCCGCCCTCCTCCCCATGCACCTCCCCCCTGGAGTACGGAGGGAGGGGGGAAGCCTGAGGACCCCTAAGAGTCTATCTGAACCCATTTCTGGCCATCTAAGCTGGCACCCAGGGAAGGCCTAGAGTCTAGGGGAGAAAGAGGGGGGGCGGCTGGGGGCCTGCCAAGCATCCCAGCACTCCCCAGCCTAGGGAGAAGTCCTCCAGCATGGGGACTCCCCAAACCTCATACCTGGCAAGAGCTGGCCTTTAGTTGATTCTTAAAGAGTTATTTTGTCCTATATAAATCAACTATAAGTTAAAAAATAAAGAAAAAAGAGAAAAAGAAACAAGGCAGCTCTTTATGGCTTTCAGCAAAGTGGACATTCATTTACCAGAAAAGCATACATCTTCAATTTTCAGGTTTACTCCTGCTGAGGAAAGGTCTGTATTTACAGCACCGAAATCACAAGGACATTCAGCCCCACAATGAATCCTGAGTACAAACCATTAAAAGCCTGATGAAATCAGGAGGAACATTCAAAACACCATTTCCTAAATAGCTTTCCCAAACTAAGGATGCCTACTGAAATAGATAGGATAGAGAACTTCCAAAAAATAAATGAGATTGTCCAACCACATTCAATTCCTAGCATCATGGTTCCCTGAGCATTACCGGGTATGTCCCTGGGAGTCCCCAGCAGCACTTCTGTCCTCCAGCTAAGCACTGAACCACCTGCTCAGCTGACCAGGTACAGTCAGAAAGGAACCTCAAGTCTCCTGACCACTGCTTAGAGACCCCCAAAAGAAAAAAGAAAAGAAATGAACAGCAAGATGTGAATTAATAAATGATAATTAATAAACAGGGAAACTCAAGAAGTTCAAGCAAGAATGGTGAAATAAATCTATATCAAACCACACCAAAAAAAAAAAAAAAACAAAAAACAAAAACAAAAAAGAAACACCCTGTAGTATGTGGAACTGGATCCTTCCAGGAGTAATTTCTGATTACAGAGCCAGGATTAACACCTGAGGGCTACTGGGTGTGGCCCAACTGCCTCCCCCAGAAAAAAAAAAAGGCAGAATGTCAGAAATCTAAAATCTGAAAGAAAATGCAGACTAATTTCAAATGGTAATCAGAGAATAGAAATCTCTTTTGCAAAAAAGAAGATAAAGTGAATTAATATCTACCAACAATTAAGTAATAACAACCCCAACCCTTCATCATTAAAGAGAATATTCAAGATGAAGACACTTTATAATCTAAAGCATAAAGCATCATTCAAGAGAATAATCAAAATAAAGATACTTTATGACCTAAAGCAAGATAATGTATTATTCAATAATTCCCTTGAATTATCTTCAAATAAAATATTTCAGTCAAAAGAAAACAATTTGGAGAAAAGGGAAACATAAGTAACTGTTAAAAAAAATTAAGAATAGGGTTTGGAGCGTTGGTGCTCTGTAAGGTGTCTGACTTGCCCAGGCTAGCCTAGGATGGACTGTGGTTTGATCCCCCAGCATCTCATATGGTCCCCAAATAAGGAGCGATTTCTGAGTGCATAGCCAGGAGTAACCCCTTTTTGTCACTGGGTGTGCCCCCCAAATAAAGAATAAACCTGTCTATAAATCTACATATATATTGCTTTAATTTAAAAAACTACATATAAACAAGTGTAAATTATAAAATCAAACATTAGGATTTTGAGAGCTACATGCTGCAGTGCTCAAGGGTTTACTCCTAGCAGGACTCAGGGGACCATGTGGTACCAGGGATCAAACCCAGCTTTATGCAAGGCTTTACTCCCTGTACTATCTCTCTGGTTCAGGTTGTTAACTTTTTTCAGTATAAGCATTACTATATTTTCCTGTATATAAGATGACAGAGCATATAAGACGACCCTGAACTTTTGCTGTTAAAATATAAGACTTGGGCTATATTTTCTGTATAAGATTATGTCTCTTTTAATGCACACCAAATGGAAATTAAAAAACATAAAAGAAAAAGAGTAGAACCCTCAAAGGTTAACATTATATGTTAATATAATAGACTTTGGAGTGCCAATAATCATTTTACATTACTCATTTGTAGTGAGTGACTGTGATTGTTTAATTGTGATCTACATTGATAGCAGGAAGAGGAGGCTCCTCATAGAGCAGCTGGCTGGGGTGCAATGATTAATAGGACAGCTAGAGGGAGACAGAGTGCCTCTTCTGCATCCCATAAAAGTTGAACAGAGAACTGAGCACTGGAAAGTCGCATACCCTGTGGCTGGATGAGATGCTGTGCTCGGTAACTCAGCTCCTCTGAGTGCCCTGATCAGGACAAACAGAGGACTGAGTGATGACACCTGGCAGCTGGATGGGAAGCATCGGTAAGAGGGGGGCAGATCACTTGTCCCTGAATCTCGAATAAATTTCAGCATGCCGTATACAGGCATATAAGACAACCCCAACTTATAAGAAGTTTTTCACGGGTTAAAAAGTCATCTTTTGGGTCCGGTGAGGTGGCGCTAGAAGTAAGGTGTCTGCCTTGCAAGCACTATCCAGGAAGGACCGTGGTTCAATCCCCCGGTGTCCCATATGGTTCCCCCCAAGCCAGGGGCAATTTCTGAGTGCTTAGCCAGGAGTATCCCCTGAGCATCAAACGGGTATGGCCTCAACCCCCCCAAAAATAAGTCATCTTTTATACCAGAAAATGTGGTACTTAGGAAAAGGATAAAGAGTGAGAAAAAGAATTCCAAATTACACCATTTTTTGCCAAAATGTGCGATTACACTTCTTATAGATTTTTGAAAATTTTATAAACACAACATTTAGCTTTAATTGCTTCATTTATTTGGGGGGAGATGAGGACATGGGTCAAACCCAGCAGTGCTAGTGGATAACCCTGGGCCCCAGTTCTCCATCTGGGGAATTGTACCATGGTCAGTGTCTGTCAAGGCAAGCACCTTAACCCATGTATTATCTCTTCATCCCTATGTTGTTTGATGAGATATATTTCATTGGTATCTCCAAAGCAAATGATTCAAGAGCAATAATACAGGAACTGATGTCTGTGAAATATAAATTATGTATGAAACATAGATACAGAAAAAACATTTAAAATTCAGTTTTATTTTTAATAGGAAAGTAGTACATAAAATATAATTTGAACCACTGGAAATGAACTGAAATAGAGAAGCTAATAGTAAGATGATTCAAGAAAAATTTCACTCAAAATGCATTACAAGAAACTAATATGAACATATTGATTGGGTACAGTAATTTTAAAGCAAACTTTGAAAATATAGTTTAAATATGCCACATGTTGTCACCATAAAATCAATATCAGGTCTATTTGACTAAAACATAATTACTAAAGTAATCAATTTAAAATAACCATAAGTATCCAGTAATGGCTATGTACTAAAATTCTAAAACAATTATTGGACAGAATTTTTAAAGAATATCACTAGAGGATTTTAAAATATTGACAATTGAACAACAATAAAATTCCACATGCTAAAATTATCCATCACAACTAAAGTAGGGCAAAAATTTTATTTGTAGTCTTAATATATATGCTTCCATTTCTCTAACATAGACACATTTGGACCATGTAAACTCGTTTAAAGACAAGTTTTATTTAATAAAAATTCTGTTTCAGCTCACATGACCATCTTTAGATTTCATGAGAACCAAATTAAATTTTTTTGGACTTAAAGTAGTGACAGGACAGAGTTCTTGGATCAGTTTTATCAAGCAGTTTTCTTTCCAGCTTTAACAGAATAAGTTGTGTTAAATTTCTTTTTCAGGACAATAGGGTTTGCTAGTTTATTGAAATTATTATTTTGAGGCCAGAAAGATAGTGTAGTGGCTAAAGTGCTTGCATTGCATGTATCCAACCCTAGATCAATACAAGGTACCATGTGGTCCCTTAGCAGAGACATAAGTATGTCCCAAACACAGAGCAAGGAGAAACTACCAAGTACCTCCTGGTATGGCCACACTCCATGAGTGTCCCCCAATAGTAAATTTATTTGGAAAGTAATTTTATTTTCCTTATCTTTCTGAATTCTTTTGGTTCTGACACTTTTCATGATAGATATAATTTATAATAAAGGTTAATTTACATAAATTTAAGAGTATTGTGAATATAAAACTTTTTTGTTTGTTTGCTTTTGGGTTTTAGGTCACACCCAGTGATGCTCAGGGGTTACTCCTGGCTATGCACTCAGAAGTCACTCCTAGCACAATTTCTCAGTGAAGAAACAGGAGTAACCCCTGACTGCTATTGGGTGTTCCCTTCCCCAAAAAAACAAAAAGAAAGAAATTGTTCCTGGCTTGGGGGACCATATGGACATCAGGGATTGAACCCAGGTCAGTCATGGGTCAGCCGCAATCAAGCCCAATGCCCTACCACTGCACTATCGCTTTGGCCCCTCTGTGACATTTTTAATTATTATTATATCATGGTATTTAATTTAAAGAGAACAAGTATTTACCTGCATTTTGGAGAACATATGAAGGGAAATGGATAATAATAATAATAATAATAATAATAATAATAATAATAAAATTTTAATACCAAAGATATTGTAACAATTTTGCTCATTTTAATAAGAATACTGTTACTTTAATACAAATTCATGACAATTTTGAACTCATGATTATAGCAATATTTAAAATTGAAATCATTGAACATAATACTAGCTATTTTTCAACTACAAAATATTTTGGTTTTGGCTTTTGGAGATCACACCCAGAAGTGTGGGTAAGATCAAGTCTTTTATTTTTAAAATAATATCTTTATTGAAACACCTTGATTATAGACATGATTATAGATGGGTTTCAGTCATATAAGGAACACCTCCCTTCACCAGTGCAATATTCCCATCATCAATGGCTGCTATCTCTATTCTCCCCCACACCTTGTCTGTATTTGTGGCAGGCATTCTACTTCTCTCACTCATTAACATTGCTATGATAGTTGTCAATGTAGTTATTTCTCTAACTGCATTCACCACTCTTTATGGTAAGCTTCATACAGTGGGCCAGAACTTCCAATTCTAATCTCTATTGTCTCTGGGCATTATTAAAATAATGTCTGTTATTTTTCTTAAAATAGATAGATTCTTAAAATAGATGTAAGCTCAAGTCTCGATCTTGGTTCTATGCTCAGTTTACTGGGATCTGCTAGGGTGCTAGGAATTGAACCTAGCTCAGCCAAAGCAAGAAAAACATCCTATACAATCTCTCCAGCCACATGAGTTTTGCTAAGCATTCATTACCCTTGCAGGGTAAAATTTAATATTTTATAAACTAAAAACAAGTAAATTGATAACCGATGAGCAAAACTTCAATTTGGATTTTTTTTGTTTTGGTTTTTGGGTCACACCCGGTGATGCTCAGGGGTTACTCTTGGCTATGTGCTCAGAAATATCTCCTCGATTGAGGGAACATATGGGATGCTGCGGATTGAACCTAGGCTAGTGCGTGCAAGGCAGACAGATGCCCTATGGCTTGCACCACCACTCCGGCCCCAATTTGGAATTTTTATAAAATTAAAATATATGTACACTAAAGAAAAGTAAGAAAATGAAAAATAACAAAAGCTGATAAATTAAAATGTACATTACAAAGTTTGATTATTTAAAAATATATAAAAACTTTCTTTGGGCTGGAGAGGTAGCACAAGCAATAGGGCATCTGCCTTGCACATGCTAACCTAGGATGAACTGCAGTTTGATCCCTGGCATCCCGTATGGTCCCCCAAGCCAGGAGAGATTTCTGAGTGCATAGCCAGGAGTAACCCTGAGCATCACTGGGTTGCCCCCCCAAAAAATCAACTTCTTTTACTTTTGATCTTATAAAAAATCAAACTACTAATAGTAGGAAGAGGTAAATAATGTAATATAAATACAGATATAAATGGGGAGCAGGTAAAAAATAAGTGAGTTTTATCCTATATTCAGAAAAATTTAAATGACCTAAATTGATCCAAGAAGATCTGAATAAGCTAGAAAATCCTACAAAACAACTGACCCATTTGTGAAAATCTATCTCTATATAGCATCAAATTCACTGGTTTTAGAGATGAAACATTTCTACAATTTCACAGAAGAAGAAAAAAGTTTACGTAAGGCTCTACTTCTCAGGGCTTCTTTATATGTGAATAAATTCTGTGGAAAACAAAAAAAATATTCCAATAATGATCAATAGCATTATCATTTTTAAGTTGATATGAAGAATAGCATTATTGGTCAAAATTATTACTCCTGTTGTTTCAAAAGATATAAGAACATGCCTGTAGTAAAGTGTAGTGATAAATTTCTAGAAGGTACCTAAAAGAGTGTGAGAACAAGAATATGAAAAAGAGGTCAAAGTCATTCTCCAAACAAGGTTAGCTCAATGGAAAAGAGAGGTTCTGAAGCAGAAGGGAATCAGGTATTTTAGCCTTACTAGAAACAGACACAGGAGATGGGACTTTAGAAATGTGATCAAACAGACTGTTTCAAAAAAGAGGTGAAGACATTAGCATCATTTACTGCCCACCAAGTGGATAAGCATGTGCTTCAGGACAAACCAAATATGACAATGAGAAGCAGATCAAGGACAAGGTGTGGTGTTTAGCTTTTTTTTTTTTTTTTTTTAAGAGATCAAGTTCCAGTAATTCAGGCAGATTTTAACCAAAGAAACTCTTAGGTTTCTTATTTCAAATTCAGGCCAGCATGATATCCAGAGAAGTCTTCATGACCCAGGCTATTTTCTGTCTTTCCCTTAAAATAATAATACAAGTGTTTTAATTTCAAGGCAACAGGATGAAAAGAAGTAAAAAGGATCTTTGCTGCCTAACCTTGAGTTTAAGGACAGAAAACAATGAAAAGAGCGGGGCTTGTACAGGAGTCTATAAGACTAGAAGAACATTTATTCCTGGCTCCATTAGTGGTTGTGATGCAACAAATTTAGTGTGTACTTTTAAATGCCTAAGAAATCAAGTTACTCAAAATATAAAGACTAACAGTGAACAATGAGAGGATAATGAAATGAGGTTCACATGACTGAAAGGAAAGGAGAATAAAATAGAGGATGTTTCTTGTCAAATTTTCAACCATTTTTTCAAAGGTGTGAAAAATGTGCTATGCTAGTTTATTCATTTAATATTCTGTCCTGTTTAATCATTAGCAATGTGTCTCTATACTTTCTCAGGCAGGTACACTAGGTACAGGGAATAAAAGTGCCCCAAATAGAAACCGTGGCATTTTTCATGAATGAGCAGTTTTGTCATGTCATGTCCTCATATCCCCTCCAATGAGTAACTTCAGTCAGGCAATCACTCTAAAATCATAGTTATTTTCAGTGTAAAACCTCAAACATGGGAATAGAAATATTGTGTGCCCAATGAGCTATGAAAGAAGAAAAGTCTCCTCTGAGACATTTATTTCAGAGAAGAGAAGGAGAGAAGCTGCAAGGGGACAAGGACAAAGACCTGAGGGAGAACTGCTTCTGGCATGACACTCTGAGAACAGTGACAGCACTGCCAGGTTAGTCTGAAAACTGACCTTCCTTCTGAGCAGATATAGCACCTGTATGTTCAACTCTTTCTCACCCCAGGTGTGGGAAAGAAAGAGGAAATCTAGAGGCTCAGGAGGCCAATCACTTGGGCATCAGCAAGGGCTGGGGAACATAGATGAATCTGGATCATGAAAGTACCGCTGGGTGAGCTACCTGCTCCCAGGAACCCTGAAACACTCATGGCTGCCTCCTTACAAAGCACCACACAATGGATAGGACCTGGTCAACCCAGTGGGTGAAACTATCAGAGAAAAGGAGCAGGTTCCAAATATGGAGCATGGAGAGAGGCATAAAACCTAAAGATACAGCCTAAAACAAGCAAAGCAATTTGTAAGCATCCGGAGAGTGGAAATAGTAGTACTGTGGCTTTATGTGCACTAATGACACCGCCACTCTCACCAGAGACAACCACTATCACTCTCACCAATGACAATGTCTCAGTGTCATTTTCACCGTTAAGTGTCACTCTCAACAATTACTGAGTCGCTCTCATCAGTGACAGTGCTCACTATAAGACACTGCCTAACACTATTCTTTTTTTTTTTTAATCTTGGAAACATTGTGTGTGGCAGGCATCCCAAGCAGTGCTCAGGAGCTCAAGGGCCCCTTCCAGGAATACTTGGAACCAAACTAAATGGTTCAGAGATGGAGGCCCAGCAATGCAACTTATTTTCCATGAGAGTGGGCTTGGGGTCATGGGGACCACACCTGGTCGCGCTCAAGCTTTGGAGACCTGCCATTGGCAGGGATAGAAGTCGGGTCTAGAACAGGTAAGCAGGCATGGAGCCTTGTATGTTGTGTGTCTGGCTCCCCAGCACTGTTCTTAGAGTGTGGTCTATATTTTCACTCAGACCTCAAGACTGAAGAAGGCTTCAGGACAGACTGAAAGATGAGAGGTGGAATAGACCTGGGTGGAATTCTGGCCAAGCAGCCACCAGCGATTTCATTTCCCCATTTCTCATTTCCTCCTCTAACAAAGGGGATAATCAAAAGTATCTGGGCTGTTGGTGGTGAAAATTAGAGATAATGAGCTTAAGTGCCTACTAGCGGCTGTTATTAGTGCAATTAATCAGATTAAAATAATCAGGAGTAAAGAACAGAAGAAAGCGTGGTAATGGACTAGAAATGGCAACAAAGAAGCAGCAATGGAAACAGAGCACAGGCAGCCCCAGAGCAGGAGCTGGAGGAGATACAGGAGTGGACCTACACCAACTGCATTCAGCACCCAGTTTGAATCTGCCCGGGATCCCGGTGAACTCTGAGTCAGCTCCCACCTTGAGCCCAGTGGGAGGCTCAAGATCAGCCTGACACAGGAGGGCTTAGAAACCTGCATGGAAAATCATAGCATCTGGGTTTATTTTTGTAGGCAAAATCTGAGTCAAGGTCTCCTCTGAGAGGCAGCTGGGAAGTACAACTCCCTCAGAACTTCCAGGCTCTGTTTCGGCATAGCTTGCCAGAGCCAGACAATCAGGGATTGCATTAAGTGGCACTTCTCCTTGGGTAGTCACTGAGCTTCACAGAGCCCCTATATAACTAAGGAGGCAGCTGCAGGCCCCCAGGGTAGCTCCCACCCTCACACCTGCTGTGTGCATGCATCTGGATCCAAGGGCAGAAGTCTCTGCTGAGTCCTCTTAGTTCTCTCCACCTCACACTATTCTTATGCTGGGAAGCTCCCATGTATATATGTCCTTTGCCTCCCTCCACTACCATGAAGGAAGTCCTGAAGCCTTCACACCACTTAGCACTTCCCTGTTCGTGTGTGTGTGTGTGTGTGTGTGTGTGAGAGAGAGAGAGAGAGAGAGAGAGAGAGAGAGAGAGAGAGAGAGAGAGAGAGAGAGAGAGAGAGAGAGAGTTATTCCTGTGTGTTTCATCTACCCTCTTCCCATCTTTCCCTGGTGGAAAGTCATTACATAAAAATATAAACTCTTCCCATCCCACACGTGTTTTCTATAGACAAAAGCCAAAGCACTTCTCAGAGATTAAGTGTCAACTACAACTAAAGGCCTCTGTGGGATCAGATAATAATGCGACCCCAAGGAGAGGAGAGAGGCACAGGCTTCAGGGAATGAAGGCCTTCCAAGCGACAGAGAAATGTGGGTGAAAAACCAGGTGAGTTTTTTTCAGTTTATTGTTTGTTCGTTTGTTACAGTTTTTGCGTCCCGTCCCGCCTCCCTGGGTTTTTTCCCTTTAGAAATTGCTGCCTGGAAGGATGACAACCTGCCTGCCGGGTGGAGCTACAGTTCCCCATCTGCTGCCACACAGGTCTCAGGTGTTGCCCTGCCCCTCTGGGCCGGCTGTTCTGCGGGTCTGGTGGATGCCAGGACTTGGGGCGTCCCCCCAAGAGTATCAGGACGTGAACTTTTGTCAAGCCACCCGCTGCAGAATGCAGAAAGCGACCCACCTCGCCTTTTCCTTGGAAGCAAGGTGCTGTCAGTCGGGCGACGTCCTCAGGACAGGGACTTGGGGACTTGCCCAATTCTAGTATCCGCAAGAGAGCAGAGCTAGAGCTGTCAACGACCCCGCCCTGGTCCTCCCTGCCCTGCAGGGGCTTTTCCCTAGTTCGTCGTGTTCGGGGCCCCCCGGATCGCCTATGCACGACCCTAGCAGAGGTGCACCCGCGGTGCGCGATTCTCCTGGGTGGGCTCTTGGGGCGCGCGCGTACTCACCTATCTTGGCCAGCGAGGCCAGCAGGATCCAGAGCGTGATCTCGAAGGGGATCTGCACGTGCGGATAATCGAGAGTGAACACGGGCAGGCGAGTCTCTTCGTTCAGGCTCGTGCCCGGGGCCACCACGCTGGCGGGGCTGGGCGGGCTGGAGCTGCTGCTGTCCACGACGCGGGGCGCGTCCAGCAAGGTCTCGGCCAGGCAGCCGACTGGCCCCGCCACCTGCAGGAGCAGCGACAGCAGCAGCAGCAGCGGCGGCGGCGGCGGCGGTGCCGGGACCCGCCAGGTCGGCTCCATTTGGACCGGCCCTGCCCTGGCACCGCCGACCAGGCCGGCCGGCTGTGCCCGTCGGCGCGTTCGTTCAGCGCATCGCGCCGGGACAACTCCGCCCGCCCGCCGCCGCCTCTCAGCTGCTACTATCCGGGTCCGGGCGGCGAGCGGCCGGCTGTGCCAGGTCGAATGCGGCCCGCTCCGCCCTCAGCCGCCCAGCGACGCCGCCCGCCGGCCCATGCCTAGTCCGGCGCTCTGGCCCCGCCGCAGGCCCTGTCCGGGCGGCCCGCGGAGGGAGGGCGGAGATGGGCGTGTCCTATTGTTGGGGGCGTGGTGGGGGCGTGGTGGGCGTGGTCTTTGCATTGGACAGGACGGGCAGGCGGCATGGTGGGGCGTGGTGGGGCGGGGATGGGGCGTGGCCTCAACTCCTACTGGTGGGGGGCGTGGAGAGTAGGGGCGGTGCTGAGCGCACCTGCAGAGCCCAGCCCGAAGGCTCTGCGCTGGGATTCAGAGAAGTGCGGATGGGTGCCCAAGTCCTTCGCTTCACCCCTTTCTTCCACTCTGTGCACCTAGAAGCGAGAAACCTTAAAGTGGGAATGGAGAAGACTAAGGGCTGCGTTAGCGACCCTCTAGGGCAGCGTTTTTCAACCACTGTGTCCCGGTGCACCCGTGTGCCCTGAGATATTTTGTCTGGTGGGCCGTGGGAAAAATTCCAATTTCATCCGTGACACGCGGCTTAGGCTCACAAAGAGACCAAAGCATTATCATCATTGATTATTTCTTTGTGTTGATATGATTCCTATCCGAGAATTAATATATATATATATATATATATAGAGAGAGAGAGAGAGAGAGAGAGTTAAAAAATTTTTTAACATTTTCTAATAGTAGTGTGTCTCGTGATTTTTTTTCCATGAAAAAAAGTGTGCCTTTGCACAAAAAGGTTGAATAACACTGCTCTAGCCCTTCGCTGGCGGGCTATGGGGCTATGTAAGGACAGCTCTTTTTTGGAAGAGGCATGAGACGTCTCAGGGGTCCTCAAACTTTTTAAACAGGGGGCCAGTTCACTGTCCCTCAGACCATTGGAGGGTCTGACTATAGTAAAAACGAAACTTATGAACGAATTCTTATGCACACTGCATAGATCTTATATTGCAATGAAGAAACAAAACAGATACAAATACAATATGTGGCCCGCGGGCCATAGTTTGAGGACCACTACTGCATAAGAGGGTGGGTTACTCTGTCAGCTGGAAGCCCGAACACAAGACCCGAAGCTGGGAGAACTGGCAGTCCCATCCGGGGGTGGTGGACCACCAGGGGTCCCTGCCCGTGGCTGAAACTCAGGAAAAAACCTCCCTTCGTTCCCTTGGCAGGAGTTCCATCGCATCCGAAGGAGCCTCTATAATATGTTGCGCCTCCCCGAGCAGAACTCAGTGTTCCACGCTCCCAAGAGACCTGTCGCTTGTCCCCCATCCTCGTCGATTTTACACACACACACACACACACACACACACACACACACACACACACACAAACACACACACACACACACACAAACACACACACACACACACACACACCAATTTAAAATGGAAAAAAAAATTTTTTTTCTTCTCTGTCTGCAGACTTGGAGAAGTCTGTGTCCCGGAGCAACAGAAAACACAATCATTTCGTGGAAAACCAGTTGTTTGCTGCTTCCAGCCTGCGCCGCTGATTACAGGCCGCGCTGTGTTGTGGAAAGGGGACGGGAGGAAGCGCGATTCCGTTCTGGACCCAGAGAGCCCTGTCTGGCTTGGCCCACGCGGTGGCCACCGCCTCCCTCTAACCTCCCACCATGGAGTTTGGCAGCTGCCCACATGCTGTGGACCCTGTAACTTCATCACTAGTTGTCCCTGGAACCGAATTGAAGCAAAGTTTGCTTTAATGAGACAAAAAGTCCTTCTCTCTCCTTAATGATAAGTTTTAAAATGAATGATAATCAATGTGTCTGAGCAGGGCCCTGACTATTCAACACGCAAAGAGTTTAAATGTGAAACCTCAGCGGAGGCGGTAGGGGAAATTTCCATGTGAAAAGAAACTTAAGTAGCCTGTAGACCTTGAGAGAAGGAGATCAAATGGGAATCAGGGAGGGAACAGAACAGGACAGGACGGTTAATGTTTCAAAAGTGTAACTGTTTCAAAAGCGCACTTTATTTTCATTTTGTAAAATTACTGAGTCGCCCAAATTTCTGTTATTCTTTTTCTGTTCGCTGCGAATTTTCATTAAAGGAGAAAGCAACTTCTCCCCCAGCCCTCCTTAAGGCTTATTCCTAGCTCTGCACTTAAGATAGCTCTACACTCAAGAATCACTCCTTGCAGGCTTCTGAGGATGATATGGGATGCTGGGGATCGAACAAGCGCCCTACCTGCTGTAATAACATTCCGGCCCCAGAGAAAGCAATAACTCAAAAAAGAAATATGTGGCTCAGAGCTGGGAGCGTGACTCAAAGGCCGAGCAAGAGGCAAGCAAGGCCCTGGGTGCAGGTGGCGCCAGACATCCACCCACCTAGGGCGGCACCTGCAGTGCCCGCCCCTCCTCCACAATAAACACAGCAAAAGTTGCCTATCCCTACATAGCGAACCCCGTACAATGCACTTTTTTCTTATTAATCATGACAAAACCCCCAAAGAGACAAACATTTTTGCACGTGAAGAATTCTGAATGCACAAGTCTTTCAAAATAAGCCGATTTACTCAAACTTACAGATTGATAAAGGAATTCAAGCCTCGTTTGACCACACACTATTTCCATTCCTCCTGTTGCTCATGAACAAGAGGCTATTTTTTCCCAGACTGCTTTTAAAATACAATAGTGGAGGCTATTTTCCACAAAAACCATAACACAATAAAGTTTTATTTACAGTAAGCAAATCAGGCCAGTTCTGCAGGTTCAATGTAATCATAATAGGACAAGGACACAATAAGGCTTTTTTAAGTGACTGTTACCAAGACACATCTACTTTTAGCAGCTTTGCTACAGAGAGTAACAGCAGAGGTTGACATCGCCTTGATTTTCTAAATCTTTGCTATTGTCGTAGGTTTATCTATTGTGTATTTGAAAGGGGAAAAAGGCGGTTCCCTTATTTACTCTTATAAATAGAAGATGAAGGGCTTAACTTAAAAGCCTCTTCTTTTTTTTATCATTTTCCTAAACCAGGTAAGAAAGGAATCATAGTAGCATATAATACATAAACTTAAGCAATTTCTTCATAGACCCCATAACTGATTGTCATTCCAGGGTCTCATGAAAATGATAGCACCCCCCCTTTGATATGACAAAGTTGGTAAGAATCCTTTAGTGCACTCTTTTTGCTATTTAGCACATCCTAGATGGCCTTTCTGATACGATCTTTATCTTACTTTCCCTGACCTCTCTCCTTCCTCCTCAACTCCTATGAATACTGGATCATCTCAGGCCATCAGCTTTCTCATGGTTTCCTCTGCTGCAAATTGTTCTGTATAAATATCATCCCAATCATTCTTGATTCATAGTTTGCTATCTCAAATTTCTCTTTTTACACCAACAATGTAAAAATGCAATTACATGAACAAATTTGTAAGCATTTATATAATAATGACCTTATTTGAGATTACCCTTGTAGCAATATGTAAGTGCCTAGTAGAACTTTATAGGAGTCTTTCAGGATTACTGATAAATATTTCTGTCTGCCTTTTATCTAAGGTGGTCAATTAAAATATAAATGTAGTTTATAAATTCTGTAGGTTAGCTCTCCTGAATCATATAGCCATCAAGTAGGACTTGATCTTTGGCTTTGCTAAAAATCACAACAAATTTTGCATTTATACTGAAAAGGTATGTCTTTAAAAATATAAATAAGAGATCGCCTATGTACAGAAACATCATGAACTAGTGCAAGGCAATACTTGAATACACTTTTCCTTGCCTGGTGGACCTGAAGCTAAATAGTCAACTCTTCTCACATAGAGTCTGGATCTAAATGAAATTATTGAACCACTAGGAACTTCTGTATGAAGGAAGTCTATTTCTGTTTTACCTGTTAGGTGACAAGCTCAGAAGGCTTAACATATGCTTGGTTTTTTCTAATTTTTTTTCCCCAGATGCAGCCTGGAGACGAGTGGGAACTGGAACTGTTCTGAAGTGGCAGAGGCTCAGAAACGCCACAGCGCGGCGCCAACACTCTCTTCAGGCTAGGCACCCTCTTCCTCTGTGCTGATACTCAAGCTCATGACTGCTTTAATATCTGCTCCTCTAAGTCTTCTGGTTCACTCTGTAAGCATCAATCTCGATCCACTCTTAACTTCTAGGAAAAGTCATCAGAGAACTTCGTAACTATTAGAAACCAAAACTGCTATTTCACATCATTGTTTTTTTTTTATACATTTTTATTCTATTTATATGTTAAGGACCCACTTTTCCAGTATGGAATTTACTACCAGGTCCCTTCTTTTTCTAAGACTAATACAAAAGCTTTTCCTACTAAAAAGTCTCTACTCTTTGTATTGTAGACTTGATGATGTTACAAATGTAGTTGCAAGTTCTAAATGTCTAGTTTTTTTTAGAAGAAAAGATGGTCCTCTGGAGGACTAAATCTAGAACCATGCTTTTAGAGGTTAACATGCAAATGATTAAGCATTAATATGAGTAATTTATGGTCACATATAGCATTGAATGTATTTTTTGCTCTTTTTGACAGAGGACTATGATTCATTTTAAGAGAGAAATAGAAATGTTTTGCTTTCTCAAACCATTAACTTTTGACTCGACAATCTCTAAGTACATGTAAAATTAGATTCAGTCTACAGATAATCAATCACAAGATTTTTCAGAGTTTTAGTTTTCCTCCATAAGATAAAGAGAGGAGAAGAAACTATATATTTTTATAAAAGACTATAAGTTTATGATTCAACTCCAACACTACTATGTAGATAAGGCACAATCCTATGTTCTGCCTCGTCCTTTTCTTTGGAATGTTAAGGCTACATTTACATTCTTTGAACCGGGCAACATTCTGTCTGAATTTTGACCTGACATGCAGTCGGAAAGCAAAAACACAGTTTGTGAGAACTCTTAGATTGCCTCATATTCTTAAATTATAATTCAACTGATTTATCAAATCAACAAATATATAGGTAGAATCTCAAAGTCTCCTGGTATCCTGTGGCACTCAATAAATGAGAATCCTTTAAAGGATTATAGAGGAAGAAAAATCATTTTCACCACCACCACCATTCTGAATTTTCAGCTGGTTTCTGTGTGATAAAAGACAAGTTAACAAGGAAAAGAGCAAACAGATTTTTATTAACATGTTTACTTGGGAAAAGACCAAGAAAAAAATAAATGTCTCTCCAAGATGACTTAAAATCAGGGTTATAGGCCACCCTTATAGAAAAAAAGAATACCTGTGCCTCTGAGAAGGGTGTAATGATTTCAAAAAGTTGAACGAGTCTATAGAAAAGTAGGAGGAAGGCATAGTTCTCTGTAATGAAGTTTATCTGGAATCAGCTATCTCCTATAACAATAGTCATTCCCTGGCTAATAAAACTCTTGGGGACAATTATGGCCCTTGAAATGCTTTGAGAAATTCTCTCTTGAGTTCATAAAAAGGCTTCTCACTGCACTTGCTGTTTCCATTATGCTTGTAGATAGTAATAATCAATATGCCATATAAAATTGTTCAAATTGTCACTTGTGATCAGAGATATGAAAACACAAATGACAATGAGATGTCTCACACTAATGAGGATGATATATATTTAGAAATAAATCAGAAATAACAGTGTTAGTGGGCATGTGGTAAAAAGTCATCCCTTTCACAATAGTAGGAAAATTGTCAGTTCAACCTCTATGGAAACAGGATAAAAATCTTAAAAATAAATAAATATGTAAATATGGAACTTCTATATTACCCAGTCATCATATTTGTTGGAATTTATTTCAG
The DNA here is from genome assembly GCF_024139225.1 of Suncus etruscus. Lineage (NCBI taxonomy): Eukaryota > Metazoa > Chordata > Mammalia > Eulipotyphla > Soricidae > Suncus > Suncus etruscus. Next base: position 55,848,841 of record NC_064859.1, on the reverse strand, counting down.
GAACAATGACAAAAAAAGCTCCATGAAATAAATATATATATATGCATACCTATGTTCCATGCATTACAATTACCAAGATAGGAAAATTACCTAAATGTGCAGTGAATGGAGAAAAAAGTAATGGAGAATAGGAACAAAATGTAATACTATTCAGTTTTAAGGTGCAATCAGTTTGCTGTAACATAAATGGAGCAAAAGTTTGCCATGTCAATTGAAATAAATCAGAGGGAGAAAAATAAATACTAGATATTTCACTCATCTGTAGTATATGAAGAAACATAGCAAGGAAATATGAAATATGGAATGAGGGTAAGCCCTTGGTTTTTGACAGCAAAATTAAGATTAATAAGAACTGGGGAAAATAAAGGAAGAATCAGAATAGAAGTGACATCAGGACAGTTATGGTGGGTCTCAGGCACTTTGTGATGGTGAAGATACATTAACTTTATTCATATATCAAACCATGAAAATTAACACTAGTATAATCAAGGGAAAGGCAAATGCCCTACTTGCTATGCTATCACTTCAGCCCCTACTGCAAATATTTCTATATTTTCTACATACCTTAAATTTGCATTATTCTTATTACTGACTGACTTAAAAGCATCTTAAAAAGATATTCACTTGAAATAATATGTACTTTTGTGTGTGTGTGTTCCCTACCTTTGACCTTTTTTCCATTGTGTGTTCATTTATTATTGACTAATACAATCAAATTATTTACTTTCTTTCAGAAGCTGCTTTGTGCTAAGCAAGCATTCCTGTAAAAATACATAGATAGGTTCTATAAATTTTTCCATTATATAACAAGACAAGGAAGCTAAGTTAATAGCATTGGTTGGCAGTTATCATGTGTTAGCATTGGTTAACAATTGCTTTCACAATAGGAATAACTCTTTTCAACTCTAGACCTGTCATATTTCTCAATATCTATTTCATTAAATAATACTTTAAATGTACGAATATTACTTATATCAAAAATGAGGAAGTTAAAGACAGAAATAATTATGTAACTTCTCCAGGGTCATACAGAACTACTCAAGGTTTGAATACAACTTATTTAAATCTAGAAATTATTTCAATAAAACTATACTATAGAAGAAGAATATGCTGATGATGGTATTATGATGATGAAATTAGGAGGACAATTTATTATGTCAACATTACTTTGAAATTTTGGTCAGCCATGTTTTGTCTATTAGTAAACATTTCTTTATGATAAGTTGTCTTTCTATCCAGTTAGATATAGGAAAAGCAAGATGTTCTTGTGACAGAACTGAAACTAGAACATAAATTCTTTCCCACTCCTTTTGACTGTGTGTATGTAGCCATGAGAATTCCTCAGAACTAATCGAGGTCACAAGAAAAGTAAATATAAATTTAATTTAAAAACTTAAAAAGCAGGAATCAGAGAACTTCAAAACCTGTAACCACAGTACTAGTTCAAATGTGGGAAAGTCATTTAAAGAGTTGAGTGGAAAGAAAAATGAAGCAAACTGACTTATCTTTGTAGCAATCTCCTAGTGTTTGCTTTGGAGTGCAATTTTTAGGGGAGCAAAGGCAAAAAGCACACATTCATTTTAAGAAGATTTTTTTTGTTTTTTATTTTTTTGGGGGTGAGTGGGGGGCACACCCAGCAATGCTCAGGGCTTACTTTTGACTTCACTCCTGCTGGAACTCAGGGGGCCATATGTAGTATTGGGGTTTGAACCCAGGTAGGATGCATGCAAGATAAGTGCTTTACCTGCTATACCATATCTTTGTTCCATGGAAGAGTTAGTATCAATTTGGATAAGATTTAACATTGGGGGCTGGAGAGATAGCACAGCAGCGTTTACCTTGCAAGCAGCCGACCCAGGACCTAAGGTGGTTGGTTGGAATCCCGGTGTCCGATATGGTCCCCCGTGCCTGCCAGGAGCTATTTCTGAGCAAATAGCCAGGAGTAACCCCTGAGCACTGCCATGTGTGGCCCAAATCCAAAAACAAACAAACAAATAAAAACAAACAAAAAAGATTTAACATTGGATATGAAGATAGAAGGAGATAGATAGAAGGATAGTAAAAAAGTTATTGGATCCCCTAGGTAATTAAATTCTGGATATATTTTGAAATCAGAAATAATATTATTACTTTAGAGACCAGATTGGGAAAAATAAAAATTAAAGTAAAATCTAGCATAACCAAAGATTTTCCTCTCAATTTAATTAGTAGAATAGAGTTCCTTAAGTTTTTGTTTCTTTTTTTTTTTTTTTAAACAGAGATGAATGGTTGCCAGAGAGCTAATTTTACTGAGATGTTTATCAAGAACTTTGCAAATGGTAAGCTTCAGGTACAGACCGACCTCCAAAAGAAAATGTCAAACTCATCTGGTTATTTATTCAGATTGGGCGTGTAGGGAAAAGGTTCAGAAAGGCCATATAAAATTTGTAAGTTATCAGCCTATAGGTACATTAATTAGGATAATATTGACTACAACAAAAAACAAATACATTAAGTGCCAGAGCTGAAACTCAAACATAAATTCATATTAGCATACATTAAAAACATACTTTTGGGGGCCGGAGAGATAGCATGGAGGTAAGGCATTTGCCTTGCGTGCAGAGGGTTCTGTGGTTCGAGTCCTGGCATCCCATATGGTCCCCCGAGCCTGCCAAGAGCCATTTCTGAGAGTAGAGCCAGGAGTAAATCCTGAGTGCTGCCAGGTGTGACCCCAAAGAACAAACAAAAACAAAAACATACTTTTCTTACCATTTTTAAAAGAAAAATATTTATATTTTATATATTCACATATATTTATAATAATATACTATGTAAATATATTTATATATTATTCATTATTATATATAATATATAATATATAATTTATAAGAATTATTTATGATTTATAAATCACAATTTATAATTTGTAATTTAAATTATATAATGTATATAAAATTATAAAATATGTGAATTTACAATCACTTATAATAATACTATATATTACTATACTATATAGAAATATATAACAAATAACACTGTGTATATTTAATAATATTTATACTTTTTCTTATAACTTCCAGGTCATATAATGTCTCCTTCAGGAAAGAATTCACATAAACCATTCAGGGTAATTGAGGCTTGCACATCAACTTTGTCATTGCATTGTTATGGAGGAAAAAGGCTGGTCTCTGCATATTTTTAAGTTGTACAGATTATTTTTATTAAATAGTATTTATTAAATGAAAATTATTATTAAAATAGTATTATTAAAACGTATTCCATTTGCAAGGAATACAATTAATTGTTTAATTTAGATAAGAAAACTTAAAAATATAGTCTCTGGAAAGTGTTTTCATCCAAGCAAAAAGACTAACTACCAAGAAACAGAGTCTTGAACAGAGTCTGAAATAAGTACAGTTAATGGACATTTATTCTATAAAAAGTACCAAGATATCATATAGAGGGTGTAATGAAAGAGAAAAGACAAGACCCAAGGACTGAGCAGAAGGAATATTAACTGGAGTTTAGAGAGCAAAGTACAATTAACAAACACACACTCACACACACACACACACACACACACACACGATTGAAAGGGAATTGATAAAATTCAGATAATGTTATGTTTTATAAGTCAATGAATAACTCCTAAATGCCACCGATGGGTAGGATGAGGATGAAGATGGACCCTAAATTTTAGAAAAGTAGAGATTTGGGTACATCTAAAAAAATGTTTTATAGTGATGTGCATAAAATTTCTGAAGAAAGTATATTGAAGAGAGATGTAAAGAAGCAAAGTCAAAAGCAACAAACATCAGCCCGTTTCTCCTTGTTTTACTCTATGTAGAAGGAAATAAATGCAATAGCAGTGATAGAAAAGCATGTGGTCTCAGAATTAAAAAACATAAAAACTCTAAAACAATGTTTTACATAATTAATTGGAGTGATTTAATGAGAGAGAATTAAAATGAATGGCTTAGCCAAGAAAAGAGAAAACACTACTTATTCTGAGAAGACAAGAGAAACAGTATCTAGTGTGTGGATAGAAGGACTTGACTAAGAGCAAGGACAGTTTATCCCCCAGTATCCAGGGTAGTATCCAGAAAGGAAGGAAATAAACACAGAACTGAATACTGGTGGTAAAGCAATTTTTTGAAATTTTGGTTTCATTGCTTCTATTTCTTTTAGCAAGAGTAAAGATGAGGAGAGAGGTTTGAGAATTAAAAATAAGAATATGAAATATTTGAATAGGACAATGGAAAAGATAATGACTAGGAATATAAATCATAAATTGATTTCATGGTTATGAAATATGATTTTAGCTGATTTGAGGTTAATGAAACTGAGTAGAAAATGAATTATGTTGTATTCTGTATGTACATTTTATTTCATAGGTACATGCATGCAAGGGTCAGAGAATGGATTCATTTAGTACTTTATGATGACATCAGGCAGATTGAAATGAGTGAAAGCATTGAGTATTTGTGAAGGGAATGACCTTAGACTGTGGTATGAAAATCAGAAGAGATCAACAGATTGCATAGGCCAGTGGAGGCAGCTTTGAAAGCAGAGAACTAAACAGAAAAGGTAATTAGAGTTCATAGATAAAAGTTGAGCATTAATATTGGGATGGACTCTTTCTTTATATAAAGCTGAGTGGGTTTGATCCCAGATGCTACATATGGTCCCTTGATCCCTGCCAGAGTAATCCCTCAGTGCAGATCCCTCAGTGAAGCCCTGAGACTGCTAGCACCCCCCCACCCCCAGACACACATATAAGAAAGGCATAATTTGAATTAGTCCATTTGTTAAGAACTTTTATTTTTTTAATTTTCATTTTTGGGTACTTGGGACTATTCCTGGCTCTCCACTCTGAAACACTTTTGTCAGGTTACATTGAATGATCAGCTCACTGATTTTGGAAATTAACCTCTAGTTTGACTTCTGTTTGTATAGGCAAAAAAGAATACACCATTATTCTTCACCAGAAAAGGCCTCAAGTTAATTTCTGACACTTAACTAACTCACTCACTCATCCAACCACCAGCTTTGACAGGCACCAGTATTTTTTGAATGTGTCATCTCACTGGTATAAAGTAATATCTCATTGCAACCTTGATTTGGGTCTTGATTTTAATCTTAATTTATCTGATGATACACAATTTTTCATGTGCCTGTTGGGCATCTACTGGTTTTCCAAGAAAAGTGTCTATTCATTTCCTCGCTCCACATTTTGATGTTTTATTTTAATTTTTGCAGCTGTTGATCTGTGTGAGCACTTTATAGATACTATATATAAACCCTTTATCTGATGTGTTGAGGGAAAATATTTTTTCCCACTTTACTGTGTTTTAGTTAGTATGTGTCTCTTTATCCATATAGAATCTTTGGGGTTTGATGTAGTTCCATTTGTTTAGTTTTGGCCCTATAGTCTTTGTTGAAGACTTTGTTGAAGACTTCTTTGAGGCCTAGGTCTTGGAGTGTTCTGCCTATTTTCCTTCAATGTACTCTATAGATTTGGGTCTAATCTCAAAATCTTCGTTTCATTTTGAGTCGACTTTTGTGTAAGGTGTGAGATATGAATCTAGTTTTAACTTATTTTATGTGGTTATCCAATTCTTCAAATACCATTTGTTAAAGAAGCTGTCTTTATTCCATATGTATTCTGAGCTCTTTGTCAAAAACTAGCTAGCCAGATATATGGGGGCTTAATCTTGGATATTCTATTCTGAACCATTGGTTAGAGGTTCTGTCTTTATTCCAGTGCCATTTTAATTTGATCATTATAGCCTTGCATAATAACTTCAAGTTAGGAATGAGCTACCTTCCAGTTTTTTATTTTTCAGCATAGTTTTATTTATATGAGGTCTTGTTTGGTTCTACACAAACTATTATTGACGGTCCTAAATCTTTGAAGAATATTGTCTGAATTTGGATAGAGATTGCATTGAATCTATATAGTTTAGGTAAGATGGTAATTTTGACATTGATTCTCACAATCCTTGAGCATGGAATGTTTTTCTATTTCTTATGGTCTTTAATTTATTTATTTATTTATTTTTAGTTTTGGGATCATACCTAGCAGTGCTCAGGGGTTGCTCCTGGATCTATGCTCAGAAATTGCTCCTGGCAGGCTCAGGGGACCATATGAGATGCCAGGATTCAAACCACTAACATTCTGCATGAAAGGCAAATGCCTTACCTCCATGCTATCTCTCTGGCCCCAATTTATTTTTTAAATGCTGTGAATTTTGTGTTGTATAGGTCCATCATCTCTTATGTTAAGTTGGTTCCTAAATACTAGGAATGGTTCTTAGTTTTTTAGGTCCATTTTAAATAAAATAGACTCTTCATCTCTTTCTCCTCTGATACATTACTTGCATATAGAATTTCAACTGACTTATGTGAATTTACCTTGTATCTGGCCTTTGGTGTATTGGTTTATTGTTTTTTAGAGGGTTATTTTTTGGTGAACTCTCTAGGGTCTTCAATGCATATCATCATGCCATCTGCAAATGGAGACAATTTGATCCCTTGTTTCCAATTTTGGTTCTTTTATTTCCTTTTCTTATATGATGCTGCAAAATTTCTAATGCAATGTTAAATATGAGTAGAGACAATTGATATCCTTTTCTTGTGCATATACTCAGCAGAAATACTTCTAGTTTATACCATTAAGGTATAATATTGCCTTCGGAATATTTATAGATAGCCGTGACTATCTTAATGAAAGTTCCTTCCAATCCTATTTTATTGAAGATTTTCATTATAAGTGGGTGTTGGAGCTTGTAAAAAATCTATATATTTATTGGTATTTATGTATTTTTATAATTCCTTTGACTTATTTTAATTAATTTACATAAATTGAACCATCATTGAATCTCTGGGATAAATCTCCCTTGATACTGGTGTATGATTTTTTATGTACCACTGGATTCTAGCTTGCTAAGATTTTGTTGAGGATTTTTTTCATTAATGTTCATCAAGGAACATTGATGATATTTTTTGTTGTATCTTTATTTATTTTGGGTATTAGCATAATGATTTGTAAAGGCTATTAAAAAGGATTCCTGTTTCAACAATTTGGGAGGACTTAAGGATCAATGGCAGTCCATCTTGTCTGAAAGCTTAATAAAATTCACACATAAACCTATCTGGATCAGGACTTTTATTCTTGGTGAGATTTTATTATTATTGAATTGTTTATCAGTGTTTATTGTTTTAGTGTGGGAGTAAAGTATTTATTTTTCAATACCCAGTGTTTCTTGGGTCTTTCTCCTGGCTTTGTGATAAGTGATCATTTCTGGTGAGGCACTGAAGACTATACATGGGGCCAGGACTCAAACTTGGGTTAGGTTCATTCAAGGCAAGTGTCTTACTACTGTATTATGTCCCTGAGCCCTAGAACTTACACTAGAACATTGGAATTTGCTCCCAGGAGTACCATGGGATCCAGCACAATTGGAGGTTCTGAATTTAGGCCATACCTGGCTGTGCTCAGAAAAAATCCTTGAAGGACACAGGGGACCAAATAGGATGTTGGATTGACAAGGTAAGCATTTTACATGCTACACTATTACTCCAGTCCCTGTCATAGTAATTTTAGGCCAGGTAGTGTGGATCTGACAAGTCAGAGCTTGGATCAACAATGTGGTAATGCTGCTGAGGTAGTGATGGCAGGTTTGGGGCATTTAGTGCCATGGAGAGTACTCCATGCCTCTAGGCCTCTCCTTGGTCCCAGTGGTGACTTTGGTTCCTTGATATTCCTTGATATTTTCACATAAATTCAAATTTTTTACTTATAATTAACATATTTGTTTTCACCCATCCTTTAACTTCTTAAGCACAAGTATCCTTTTGCGGAGAGGTGTTAGTCAAACCCAGCAGTGTTCAGGACACACCCGTGGCTCTGTGCTCAGGGACCACCCTGGTAGAACTGAGGGAACCATATATGGCGGTGAAGTTTTGTTCTGCCTATTGTACTATTACTTTGGTCCAGCGACTGTCTTTTTTTTTTAATTTGTTGAGGGAAAATGTTACAAGCAAGTACTAAAAAGTATATTCAAAGAAAACACAGTAATTATAAAGGTGTGTGATGCATATGTGAATTTTCTTGATTATTCACAATAGGGGTAAAGTTCCCCAATATAACTTTCTTCATTCATGAAAGTGGAGTAATAAAGCCAATTGTAGAGAAGTGATGTAAGAATTGGGTATGAAAATGTTTAAATACTTAGGATAGGTGTTACAGATTACATACTAACATCATTCAACTGCTCTCCTACATTGTCCCTGCCAGCCTTGATATTATTGGTATCACAAGATAAAATTCCTAATTGATCATGAAATTGGCCAACAAATATTGGATTCTTCCAGAATCCCAGAAAACTACAAAAAATATATATTTATACTAGGCTTCATGTCTTTTAATAGAGTTACTGTCTAAACTACTAGAAATATAATTTATCCACTCTGCAGTTTAGGAAGTTGATGATTTGCCATTATGGATCAAAAAGACTCAAGTTACAAGTAATTCAAAATCAACTTGTGATCTTCCTTCTGTTATTTATTTGCCTGTAGGCACTTACAGAAACGACCAGAGGAACAAAAATAATATGAGGTGGATAATTGTCCAAAATACCAGAAAATAAATTACAATCTAGTTTCTCCTGTTTTATTTTAGTCAATGGTACTTTTACTCTTTTTCAAACTTTATTTTAATATAATATCTTTATTTAAGCACCATGATTACAAACATGTTTGTAGTTGAGTTTCAATCATAAAAAGAACACCCCTCCTTCACCAGTGCAACATTCCCAACACCAATGCCCCCCTTCACCATCCTCCCCTACCCCAGCCTGTATTCAAGATAATGCATTCTACTTCTCTCACTCATGCTTTTGGTATTGGTGTGCTGACCAATGGGAATAATTTTAATTTCCTAGATGAGTACATCAAAGAAAAGAAATGACTGCAGGATGATTAAACTATGTCTAAATAATCCATATAGGGATCTCACTTTATGACTTAATGTCTGGTGCAGGACTAACCTCCAAAATAACCTCAATAAAGGTTGTCTGTTTCTTATCAGATATGACTCTCTAGTTTTGTCCACAGTCTATATAAGAAAGGTATGTATATAGAATTACTTTCCTAAATAATATATTTTCTCCCCCATTTTCTTTATAGTTGGAATATTCCATGATTACACAGTTAGTTATAGTTTCCTCACACACTTAGTTACTACATACCAGAGATTCTGCACTTATGATGGCACCAGCAATCTCAATGACAATGCCCTTATATTACATTCAACGATGTAGGGCAGAACTGGGGGTCAATCTTTTTGCCTTATCCCTACAATGCAGGTAATCTAATACTAAACCACATAACTGGACCCAATGATGTAATTTCTTAAGTTCCTTATTTCTCTTCCCATTTATAATTTTGCAAAAGACAGAAGAGAGCTCAAATTATCCAGCTCTTAGACAGGGACTTGCCAAGTGTTTTTCTTTAGTTTTCTCCAAAATATGTGTATGTATCCTTGCCACATTCCTCTTCCTTTTCCTTCTTTCTCACTTTCTCTTTCTGTTCTCATATGCACAAATATATACATAGACACTGCATGGAAATATATGCACTAACACAATTTAACTTAAACTAGGATTTAGAGAGTTAAATTGAGAGACTTGATGAGGATTTATTGACATCTAGCTTATTCTACCGATCTATTCATTGCCTATTTATTATCTACTTACATCTGCCTACTTCCACAGAGCATAACATATTCTACATATAAAAAAAATTAACTTTCTTCTCTTTATTATCCAATCCAAGTCCAATATACCCTAAGGCAATATTGTGTTTTAAAATGGTCATGAGATGTCCTCAGGTTCCTTTTAACTTTTTCTATCACTAAAAATTATTTACTTTGGTAATAGAGAGAATACCTTACAGGATTTAGACTTGTAGCAATGAAAATTAAAAAAAAAAAAAAAGAAAACTTAAAGAAGAGTACAACAGAAAATAGATTTATAAACCTTAAAATTGTGGGTAAGCTGAATTTAGAACAAATTATTTAGCTTATACATAATTAAAAAGGCAAATAAGTCTTACACTACTGAGTCAAAAATTATATTGAGTTTGAAAATAACAAAAAATATAAAATTCTGGCTTCATTCTGTGTGTACATTCAGCTCACTGTAAGCATGAGTTTACTTGAAAAACTTGCCTATAGAGCTTTCCAGTGTTATAATTTATGAACCAGTTTTTATAACCAGTTCTTCAGACCTGTTGTTTAGTTCACAGACATCAAACAAAGTAGTAAAACCAGTTCCTCTTGGGCTATACCAAGAAGACAAGAAGCCTACTTTATAAATCTTTTTAATTAGATTATTTAATTGACTATAAGTATAACTGCATTCTTCTACTAAAACCTCTTGGGTTTTACTTTATAACTAAATTGCCTCCCTTTAAACAAATGAGACCTTGTTAATGACAGGCAATTCATTATGCCTTAGGAATTTATACTGGCATTCTGATGTTTCTAACAACATCTCAGCATATTTTTATTCTGAAATATGTTCTCATCTGGGAAAGAAGAATTTACTACTGCATCACAGGCATCAGTGTGTCTTGGTCTGAAAGGCTATTTTTTAATTGACTTTCTAAAATGTGTTTATTTTTTGTGTTGCTACTGTTGTTGCTGTTGTTGTTGTTGTTGTTGTTGTTGCTTTGGGTTATATCTAGTATGCTTAGGGCTTACTGCTGGCTCTGTCCTTAGAGATCATTCCTGGAGAATTCAGGGACCATATGGGGTGCTGGGGATTGAACCTGGACCAGCCACAGGCCAAGAAAACACCTTATTCTCTAGCTCCAAATTTCTGTACTTTTAAAACAATTCTAAAAACATATTAAAATTAAAAGTTGCTTTTGAGCAAAATACATTCAATACTCATAAATCTCTCCTAGTTTCCACTGAAAATTCTACTGAACTTGATCCAGAGAAAGCATGTGTACTTAGATGTTAGAAAACATTAGAGCCATCAATATTTAAAGCAATCAATTCACACTCTCCATGCCACCACAAAAGTTAATAATATTATTTAATTCTCTCTCCAAATATTATTGCAATTTTCTCTCAGGCTATCTCTACTCTTCAAACATATATGCCACCTACTACCCATACCACACTATCCTCATTTTTATTTTGTGGGATCATACCAGCTAGGCTTTGGCCTTGCTCCTTATGGAAGGGCCCAGGATACACTTCTTGTTAACTGCAAACACTTAATCTGCTCTACTATCTTCCTGGCCTAAAATAGTTTGTTTAAAAAAGAAAAGGATAATAATTCATTTTCTTTTTTGGGGGGGTGGGGGGTCACACCTGGCAGCGCTCAGGGGTTACTCCTGGCTCTATGCTCAGAAATCAATCCTGGCAGTCTCGGGGGACCATATAGGATGCCAGGATTTGAACCACAGTCCTTCTGTATGTAAGGCAAACGCACTACCTCTATGCTATCTCTCCAGCCCCAAATCATTCATTTTCTCACTTACATGAAATTAACCACTGACTATATAGAATATATTCTAAATAGTTATAAATAAGTTCATGAATACTTTGAATGAATTGTTTTATAAGTGGTGGAAGATTGGACCAGAGAGTTAGTACAGTGAAGAGCGCATCTGTCTTGCACAAGGCTAGCCCAGAATTGATCCTGGCATCCCATATGGTCCTCCAAACCTGCCAGGAGTAATTTCCTAGCACAGAGCCAGCCAGGAGTAACCCCTGACCACGGAAAGGTGTACTTCCCCACCCCCCAGGAAAAAAATGAAAACAAGCAAAAAAAAAGAAAAAAAGAAAAAGTCGAGATAGAATGTGAACTAGAAATTGAGTTGGAAGAGGAAAATCACTCAGTAAGGCAGTGAATGGGGGCTAAATAATAATTATTCAGAATGTCTATTTTCCATCAGGAATTATTTTAAAATGCATTTATAAACTTGTAACTTTTGCCCTTGACATATTTCATTAATCTACCCATTATTCACTCTTCCCTGCAATTATAGAATTTAATTATGATCAAGAGATTTTGCCCACCCTACAACTTTGGATTTAACCATGAGAGAGGCTATGGTATAAATGAAACTTTCTCATTCTGGATTTACAAATCAAGAAATGTTGCTTGTTTATATTTGTCCTCTTGTGTATCAGCTATTGCAATGAGACAGATATGATGATACTAATTCTGCTTCCAGAAGGTGAATCAAAGACAGTTGGAAAGACCTACTCTAGCTAAAATAATTTGCCAGAACCAGTCTAGATTACCTTATCCCAACTGTTATGTATTCTTTTTTTTTTTTTTTTTTTTTTTTTTTGGTTTTTGGGCCACACCCTGTGACGCTCAGGGGTTACTCCTGGCTATGCGCTCAGAAGTTGCTCCTGGCTTCTTGGGGGACCATATGGGACGCCGGGGGATCGAACCGCGGTCCGTCCTAGGCTAGCGCAGGCAAGGCAGGCACCTTACCTCCAGCGCCACCGCCCGGCCCCCTGTTATGTATTCTTAATTAATGAACTGTTAGTTTAAGCTACTTATTCTGAGATAGTTTTCTATATCAAAGAAGTTCACTAATAACTACTGGATATATATGTATATATGTACATATATATATACACATTTCTCTCACATCATGGGCTTACTTATTTTGGAGAATAGTCATAATATTTTCCATTTTCCATTAAAAGTAGTGTAGTTTTGTAAAAATGTTTGTAATACATAAAAAATATTTAAACTCATACATGAACAAATTTCACATGATAGAAATAGATATAGTTTGCTGTATACACTTGAAAGTTTTATATCATTTATATCAGTACCAAAAAAGGACTTCAAAACTGCAATGAGAAATAATTTTGTGCACATTAGCATAAATATTATCAAAGAAACTTATAAAATTTAGTGAGATAAAAAGTTACAAGTAACACGCAACTTTTCAGTATTTGAGTGATGTGAACAAAAGTTTTGTTTTGATCTGTAGGTTTTATGATTAACAAAAATAAAGTCTATCACCTAAATGTACTTAAGGTGCAGGAACTCAGAGTATACTATCCCAAAATATATGGCATAAAGTTTATTTTCCTCTGGAAGAAAATGACAATCAACAGGTTTATAAAGAATTCTTCTCAGATCTTTGCACATAAGACTAAAAGCAGAAAACTCTAAAAATAAGAATTTCTAAATCAACTCATAAAGGGAATATTTTTGCCCATAAGGAGAAAGTGAACACTGACGTGCATTTGCTAAAATTTCATTAAGCTAACCCTTGTCTTCCAAGAGTTTTAGTTTTGTTTTGGGGCCACACCCAGTGGCATTTAGGTATTACTCCTGGCTCTGTACTCAGAATTCACTCCTGGCAGTGCTCAGGGGTGCCAGGGCTTGAATGCGGATTGGCTGCACGCAAGACAAACACCCTACTGGCTGTGCAATTGCTCAGGGCCACTTTTCCAGTAGTATTTCTGCATGTGCTTATTGTTTCCACATTTGGAGTCTCTAGAAGCATATGAGTTTCTTTTTGACCTATTGCTTTCCTAGACATGAATCATTCTTCGTTGAGAGATAAGGGCATTGGTGATGGGAATGTTGCACTGGTGAAGGGGTGTGTTTTTTTTTTTTTTATGACTGAAACTCAACTACAATCATGTTTGTAATGACGGTGTTTTAATAAATATATTATTTTTTTAAAAGATAGTACAAACAGTAGGGAACTTTCCTAGCTCACATGTGGCTCAGAGTTCCACCCTGGCACCACAAATGGTACCCCTCAGCACTACCAGGAGTGATCTCTGAATACATTTCCACGAGGAGCCGTGAGTACAACCAGGTATGCCCCCAAAACTAAACAAAACAGAAATCTATTAAAGTCTTAGATCTAATAACCTCTTTGAGTTACTTATCACATTTCTCCCCCATGTAAGCTAACTATGTTTAAATGTACAGTTTTTCTCTTGTTAATCTTTTTTTAATCTAATGTTTAAGCCTCAGCTGAAGAACTTAGAAAGGAAGTAAGAAAAATATCATCTTCATTCTCTACAGTAGCCAACAGAAAATCAGAGTCAATGTTATACCAAATAAAAATATATGCAGCTTAGTGAGTAAATAGATGCAGCTGTCTTTGATCTGGTGCTTTTCCAGGTTCAGAGTCAAGGTAGGAAGCCATTTGTGTCAGTCTGTCACTCTCTCTTTTTTTCTCTCTTTTATGCTCTCCCTCACTCTCATATTTCTATATAACTTTTGCATCTCCTTTAGAGATAAAAAACATTTATAAAGACACTTAGTTTATGTGCAATAAGATAATGTACTTAAATATATTAAGTAATCAATTGATAGAATTTTGCCAATTTATGTACTTAACACAACTCAGAATATAGGAAACTCCAAATACCAGAAATTTTCTTAAATTCCCTTTGCTACAGAAGAAATCCCTAAGTTTCTACTATAGTGATTTTTTTTCTATTCTGAATTTCATATAAATCAAATCACAAAGAATTACTTTGGAGCAGGCTTACATAGTTTTTATCTCATTGACTTGAGTTTTATTCACTTGATCTGTGTTTCTAATTGATCTGTGTTCTAGTCACTTGATTCTTCTACTTTGAAGTAGCAAACCACTTCATGAATATACAGAAATTTCTTTCTCATTCTCCTTTCAATATGCATTTTTCCATTTGAGACAATTAAAATTTACTATAAACAATTGTCCTTTTTTGTTGACATAGTGCTTCTATTGAGTAATAGAGATAAAATGTAATGGTCATAGAGCAAGTATGATTTAATTTTTGAAAAGTTGCAATGGACTTATTTAGCATGTTATATATTTTATACTCCTATCAGCAACATACAGGAGTGCTTTACAGAAACATCATCACCATAGATGAATCCTTAATAAACTTATTATCATATGACTTGACTTCATTGGATGGAATAATTGTTGTACTGGAGATTTCAATGGGCTTGTTTCACATGCTATAAGTGTGGATTTTATCCCCAGGAGTATGTGATCTCAGCAAGACCTTAGTGACCCTCAATCACTTCACCAAAAATAGCTCCTGAACACTGCCAAATGTGGTCCTCAAATCCATATATAAATAAAAGATTCACCATTTAGATAAAAAGCTACACTAAGTATTTTAGTAATTAGTGGCAGCATCTCAGGTTGCAAGCAAAGTGAATATATATATATATATATATATATATATATATATATATATATATATATATATATATATATATATATATTCTCAAGGAGAATGAAAATAGTGCATTGTTCTGAGGCTTGGAGCAATAGTTTGTGCTGCCAACTAGTCTGGGCCAATAACACTCAGAGTTGTTCATAGAATAAACACAGGCCAAGTGAAGGCCAAGTCAGGCATGGTTTCTGTACTTGAGAAAGTGATGCTAGGTTACTTTCTTAAGCAGAGTGTCCACAAGGTCTACTTTCTGAGGGACTGTCTTCTCATGAGGATCCTTCTTTATTGGATGGGGGATAAATATGGACCCCATACTTCTTGTCTATTTTCTATTGTCTAGATAAGTCTATTGTCTATTCCAAAACTCAGAAAAGTAAAAACCTACCAAATTAGTAATCAGGTGACTGAGAAGTATGAGGAAAGACTGGTAGTGAGGGCCAGAGGTCAGGCAGCAAGAAATGGGCAGATGCTGGTTGAAGATTTATGCTTTCTTGGTAAGTTCAAATACATTAAAACTAGACATGTAATCTGTGAGTCTGGTAAAGATGAAGATTTCCATGTTATCATTATCACTATTGGTGCTTAAGAAACAGTTCATTTTTCTTTGACGTGGATATAAACTGATGGTATTTCACTTGGAAGCTATTCAAAATTACTGTCAAACTCAACACTTCAATCTCTTTAAGCCTGTAATTTACATCCTACTATTAAAATTATATTTATGCTAATAAATTTATAAAAATCTATAAAAAATCTATACAAAATAGAGTTTTATGTCTGGTCTCTGAAGAATTTCTTATGAAGTTGAAGAGTGTTAAAAAACTGACAATAGAAACATTGTACAGTAAATTGTCTCACTCAAACAGTGAAAAATGTTTTTAAAACAGATCAAAAGATCTCCAAAGAGTTTCTTGTGTCAAAAATAAAGCAAAAATAGTACATGCAATATATACAGAGTTGTTAAAGTAAAATTGCTAAGAAAATAATGTATGAAAGAAGCATATAGATCATCCATACTTATATCCATGTATAAAAATGCTCTTAAAAGATTCACAAAAGTGCCAGAGAGACAGCTCTAACTGGAGCGCATGCTCTGAATGAGGAGCCCCAGGCTTGATCCTGGCACTCTGTGATTCCCTGAAGACTGTCAGGAGCAACTCCTGAGCACCGTTCCTTAAATAATTCTTGAGTACCATTGAAAAGAAATTCAAGTTTAAAATATAAATGTATATTCACAATAAACCATCAGTGAGAGTCAAGACTATAAGTATGATGTAAAAAATGTATAGTATATTTAGCATTTTAAAACAAAGGCATACTTTTCTCTTTCAGGTAAGGAATTTTTTAATGTATTTGTTTATAAGTTTAACATTCAACGACTCAAGTTTAACATTCAATGCTTAGGGATTATTATTAGCTCTGCACCTCTGCAGTTAGAAAACACTCCTAGAAGGAATAAAAGAACAATATGATATGTCAGGGATCTAACTGGGCCCTGCTACATGAGAAGTAAGTTTCCTACTATTGCTCTGGTCCCTGAACATTTTTAACTGAAAAAAATATCATAGCAATTAATAAGAGAAACCTCAAATTTATTAAAGAAATACAGATTACTGAAAAATCTAAAAACATAAAACACATAATATTAGCTATATGATTTAAATGTTCTACATACACACTATTTACTAAACAGAAAATCCCTTAGGAATCTGAAAACTAGATATCAGAGAAGTGAATGAGACTATAAGAGAAATCAGTGGTTTAAGAATTTTATGGTTATTGAAGATGACTAATTAGACTGTAAATTATGTTTTATTAAATTAATATCTTTATTTAAACACCTTGATTACAAACATGATTTTATGGTTGGGTTTCAGTCATGTAAAGAACACCTTCCTTCACCATCACCAATGTCCCAAATCTTCCTTCTCCCCACCCCACCCCCACTTGTACTCTAGACAGGCTTTCTATTTTCCTCATTCAATCACATTGTTATGATAATTCTCAATGTAGTTATTTCTCTAACTGCACTCATCACTCTTTGTGGTGAGCTTCATATAGTGAACTGGAACTTCCAGCCCTCCTCTCTTTTGTCTCTGAAAATTATTGCAAGAATGTCTTTCATTTTTTTTAAAACCCATATATGAGTGAGACTATTCTGCATCTATCTCTCTTCTTCTGACTTATTTCACTCAGCATAATAAATTCTATGTATAGGAGAATTTCATGACTTCATCTCTCTTGATGGCTGCATGATATTTCATTGTGTATAAGTACCACAGTTTCTTTAGCCATTCATCTGTTAAAGGGCATCTTGATTGTTTCCATAGTCTGGCTATGGTAAATAGTGCTGCAATGAATATAGGTGTAAGGAAGGGATTTTTGTAATGTATTTTTGTGTTCCTAGGGTATATCCCTAGGGGTAATATAGCTGATTATATGGGAGCTCAATTTTTGGGGGGAATCTCCATATTGCTTTCAAAAAGGTTGGACTAGACGGCATTCCCACCAGCAGTGGATAAGAAGCTTCTGTACCTCAAAGGAAATAGTGCCCAGGATGCAAGAGTCACCCACTGAGTGGGAGAAACTATTCACCCAATACCAATCAGATAAGGGATTAATATCCAAAATATACAAGGCACTGACAGAACTTTACAAGAAAGAAAACATCTAATCCCATTGAAAAGTGGGGAAAAGAAATGAACAGGCAATTTGACAAAAAAGAAATACAAATGGCCAAAAGGCACATGAATAAATGCTCCACATCACTAATTATCAGGGTGATGTAAATCAAAACAACTATGAGGTACCACCTTACACCACAGAGATTGGCACAAATCACAAAGAATGAGAACAGGCAGTGTTGGTGGGGATGTCGAGAGATAGACTATAAATTCTAGTTTATGTCCCAGTAATATAGATCTGAGTTTATCAACATTTTTATGAAATTCAATACAAGATTAATTAAATAAATTGTGCTTTCTTTTTTCCTTCTTGAAACCCATATCCCCCACCATCACCCCCGGGCTGCTAGAGTAGGTGGTCCCCTCTTTGTCTAGCTTACTATATCTGTTTGGTGATCCTATATCTGTTTGATCCTGGTACCCTCCCTTATTTCCTCCTCTATTTGCATTCTTTTTTGAATATTGACTAACATGTCTTCAGTACCATTGTAGACATTGCATTGCTTCAATGAACACTGACTTGTAAGAAAATGTGGCACTGAGTAAGACAAATGATAGGATCCTTCTTGTGACCAGTTTAACAAATTAGTAAGCATCAAACATTTTTATATTAAAAGCTTTGTTGGGCCCGGAGAGATAGCACAGCGGTATTTGCCTTGCAAGCAGCCGATCCAGGACCTAAGGTGGTTGGTTCGAATCCCGGTGTCCCATATGGTCCCCCGTGCCTGTCAGGAGCTATTTCTGAGCAGACAGCCAGGAGTAACCCCCGAGCAATGCCGGGTGTGGCCCAAAAACCAAAAAAAAAAAAAGCTTTGTTTATTGAATTATACCATATCCTTAGATACCAAGTCAGGGATTGATTTTGAATTCTAAGATATTTGGGTGAATTTTGTCTCTATAAATGCAAATTTTTACAATTTTGAAAATTCTTTTGAATGTTGAGTTTACTGTGATGAAAAAAAATTAAGTTCCTCATCTTATTGATGTGTTTTAGAAATTACATTAAAAAGATAGCATATAGGCATCCAAAAACTACAGAGGCACGGCTGGGCTCAGAACACTCGGCATGCCAGGATTTATGGGTCTTTGACTGGTATGTTGGGGGCTCTGGGCAGGACAGCTAGCCACAGGCCCCCTGGGCTGACCACCTAGTCCAGGGGACCAAGATCCCCCCAAACCTGGTGGGTCTTCAGGGCCACGCCTGGTTAATCGGGCCCTGGGGGGAGGGGGGAGAAATCCCTCCCTATGCATCCAAAAACTACAGAACCGCGCGAGGGCGCCCTCGCGCGTACTTCATGTATTAAGAGTATTCCTTATTCTTATGTTATGTTTTACATATCCAGAATCTTCATTTTGTATTGTGCCCTTTCCCACATCCCTACAAAGCTCTTTTTTATACCTTTACTCTCTAACCCCCAAAATATCTCTAATCTACATTACTCTTTTTAACTTCAGTAGTGTACAAGCCTAATCACAGACCAAAGCCGTGTATTGTGTGTAACAACCCCAAACTGTTTCAAGATACATAAAATGTATTTCTTTAGAATATTTCTTTAGAATATTTTTTTAGAATATTTTGTGTTTTTTCTCTGACAGCTATAATTCTTACTAAATGTTGTCTTATATAGTGACGATTCTAACCACTTTTTATCTTCTCTTTTTGAGCTGTTTAACAAGGAATTTTAGAGAAAGAGTTCCCCAGATTAATGCTTATGATTTAACCATATCATGGGAATCGTTGGAATTGTTCTTATCACCCCCATATGCGCCAAGAACACCACGTGGCATTGCTCCTTTTTTGCATAGGCACATTAAAATGGGAAAATACTATACATACAAATAAGATCCTATCTAATAGAGAATGGAACAGACAAATCTTATAGTGCAAAGGGACCTTACACCCTGAACATTGACATGACGACCTGGCACAGACCTCAGAAGAAAGGGCATTTCCCTGAACCAGGGAAGCCATCCACAAAACATCCAGGCTGGTCTATAGCATCACCTGGAAGCAATCCTCTACCAAGGAAGACCCTACACTGCTCAGACATTGTCCTGCTCAAAAGAGACTTCCATTAACACTGAGAAGACTTAACAACAACGACCTGCTTACAGGACAGGGCTCCCTGCATTGCCCTTTGATTGTGAGGTGAAACCAGAGGACGCCCCACATCCTGACTTCAATGTAGGATATACAGATTCCAGGATCTTTAATACAGAAGCTTGATACCAACAACAGAGACTGTGTGAAAAATAAAAGTGTGTTGGCACTACAGACAATGTCTTGGATTGGACGATCTAGCTTGCCTGGAGCCTAGAGTTGGTCTTGTGCCAGGAACCTTCAGGGGTCGGGTCTTTTTGTATTTAGGCCAAGGTTATTTCTTTCCATGTCCCTCATATTTTGGTGGGCCTATGCAAACAACAATTGCCACACTAACACCATTTTTACTGTGCTCCTTTGACTCTAATCCTTAAAAAGAACCCACTTAAGATTTGAGGTTAACTTACGCTAATATGCATGAATATGGAAATGTAAAAAAATGCTATGCCTGTAATGTTTAAGGAGTTATGTAAGTTTTATGGCTTTAGATTGCCTTGTGTGCTGTTAAGAAATATTATAGTGTGTTACAATCTGGGGACTTGAGAGACAAAGTAATTGTACATGGATTCTGTTTTATTTATCTTAATGTTCTTTGGATGAAATTTCAAAGTTAAGATATCAGCAAGGGGACTTCTGATAATTATGTTATGGATTGTCCTTCCACTGTAACTTTACCTTGTCCTCTTTCTTTGCATCCTTGTTCTCATAATTAAAAATAAAAAAAATTAATAAAAAAATAATAGAAAAACAGAATTTGAAAGTAAAGACAATGTATCAAGTTTTTCATTAAAATAATATCACTTTATTTTTGGTATAATGCTATTCAATTTTAGATTAAAAGTATTTTACAGTTGAAAAAAAAGATAGCATATAAAAAGATAGTATATTTAACTATTTTATAATAAACTTATTTGACATTTATTATTAAAATAGTTATATTTATTCTTCCTGACACCAAGTACTAATTAGGATTGAAATTTTTCATCCAGTAAGGGAAATCAAAAGATTTTTTTTTTTGAAATCAAAAGATTTTTGTGATAGAATTTTTATCTGGGAACCAGAGAAATAGCATGGAGGTAAGGCATTTGCCTTGCATGAAGAAGGTTAGTGGTTCGAATTCCAACATCCCATATGGTCCCCTGAGCCTGCCAGGAGCGATTTCTGAGCATAGATCCAGGAGTAACTTCTGAGCACTGCTGGGTGTGACCCAAAAATCAAAAAAAAGGAGAGATAGCACAGCGGCGTTTGCCTTGCAAGCAGACGATCCAGGACCAAAGGTGGTTGGTTCGAATCCCGGTGTCCCATATGATCCCAAATGCCTGCCAGGAGCTATTTCTGAGCAGACAGCCAGGAGTAACCCCTGAGCACCGCCAGTTGTGACCCAAAAAACAAAAACAAAAACAAAAAAAACCCAAAGAATTTCCATCTAAAATGTCTAACCTTACTCTAAAATATGTTAATAATCTGTTTACAAATATGTTTCAGTGTTATTTATAGTTATTTAGAACAATTACTAATAGCATGATCAGATCTAAGCATTTAAGGTAAGACTACTTAAAAATTGTGCAATGTGGGGCTGGAGAGATAGCATGGAGGTAAGGCGTTTGCCTTTCATGCAAGAGGTCATCGGTTCGAATCCCAGCGTCCCATATGGTCCCCCGTGCCTGCCAGGAGCACTTTCTGAGCATGGAGCCAGGAGTAACCCCTGAGCACTGCCGGGTGTGACCCAAAAACCACACAAAAAACAAATTGTGCAATGTGATTTTGTCAAATGCCTTTTATAAATAATTAATCACTTGAAATGTATCTGGAATACCTTAATAGGTTCTCTTTCTTCATTATATTGATCAAAGTTCTACTTAAGCATATTATCTATGTCAGTATCCAAACATTTTGCAAGGCAACCAAAACTGAAAAAATACACAAAAAGTCTGCATTCCACAAACTAGAGATGACCTGTTTTGCATTAATGTTAATTTTTATAATTTATATTTTAAATAATTGCTTAGTTTATAATTTTCTCCTCTCTCCTTATCATGGTTTCTCTTGTTGCACTGACAGGAGGTTACAAACGCCTGTTGTGATACACACCTGTTTTATGCAGGATCACTTGGGCACTCATACATCTACCTGTTGCTCCACATTCTACTCAAAATGCTCAGTCAGGGACCTAGTGCTCACACGAAGCTCTCTGAGCTCTGCATTCATAGCTAAACTGATTGGATACATTTAGTTATGGTGTTCATCATTGTTGAACTTTATCACAGTGCCAGGGATCTGAGACAGTGTGAGCAGCAGAGCTAGGGTATTAACATAGCTTCACCTTTGTAAGATGGTGCCTTTAGCCATTAAAGCCTTTCCTCCTCTTTTACTGAATAGGTTGATTTCTTAACCTGGAGATAAATGTGTTTAATTATTTCAATATTTTTATTGTTGTGCTTAAGGCACATGAATATAATAGCTTTAATGTTTGTGTGTGTATTTGTTTTTTTGTTTTTGTTTTTGTTTTTTGTTTTTTGGGCCACACCCGGTAACGCTCAGGGGTTACTCCTGGCTACGTGCTCAGAAGTTGCTCCTGGCTTGGGGGACCATATGGGACACCGGGGAATCGAACCGCGGTCCGTCCAAGGCTAGCAAAGGCAAGGCAGGCACCTTACCTTTAGCGCCACCGCCCGGCCCCAATGTGTGTATTTGTTTTTAGGTATGTATGTCTGTTGGTATTCTGCGCCTATTCCTGGCTCTGTTTTCAGGGATCACTCCTAGTGGTGATCAGGGGATCATATGCAGTGTCAGGAATCAAACTGGGATTAGCTGGATGCAAAGCAAATGCTTTAGTCCCTGTATAATATCTCTGGCCCCAGCTTATCATTTTGATGTTACAGTAGCTCATCAACATCAAAGTACCCAAATTCCCTCTACCACAGTACAAAGTTACTCTATTTTACCTTTGCAATCTTTCTGCCCTGCTCTCCTACTCTTTGGTAATATCAATTTGTAATCCAGGGCAAAGGATTTGTAATCATTTGTTACTGTTTATTCCCATGTTTGTTTGTGGATTTTTTTTTCCTCTATAGTTTACATATGAGTGGGATTATCCAGTATTTGTCTTTCTCCCTCTGATTTATTTTGCTTAACATGATGCTTTCCAATTCCAATTTGCAGTGAACTGCAAGTTTTCATATTTTTTCTGCAGCTGTCAAACAATATAAAATAAATTTGTGTGTGTGTGCATGTAGTCAGGCTATAGTGATGTGTGGGAGACTAGGGACACTAGTGAAAGGAAGGTCACTGGCCTCTTTGGCGAATCTATGACACGTGTACCAGTAGTGGCACGCGCGATGGTCTTGCAGCTGGCATGCAGGAAGGTTCACAATTAATAAATTTATAAAATTTATAAAGAGTTTTTAGATATTAAAATCTTGTTTTTAAGATTTAATTGACTTTCTTGGCACTTTGAAGCAATTCTTTAGTTTTGTGCAGCAGTTCGGGCACTCGGGCTCAAAAAGGTTAGCCATCACTGGATAGGATTGGTGTTTGAATATTGAATTCCTGGAATGACTGTATTATTACACTATATTACTATATTATTAATAACTTAGTAAATTACAGTGTTATAATAAACTTTTAAAAAGTCTTCATACTATCTTCTGTAATGGTTGAATCAGATAAACTTCCCATCAATCGTGGATGAGAGCTCCCTTTTCACTCCATCTTGACCAGCTCTGTTGTTTCCAGTATTTTTTAATATGTCATTCTCACTATGTAAATGTTGCTTTCATTAGAATTTTTCTGATAAATTACTAAATATTTTCACATGCCTTCTTACTACTCATATATTATATTCAGGGAAGTGTCAATTTATCTTTTCTACTCATTTAATAATCATGTTATTGTTGTTGAGATCTGTGCCTTAAGCACCCTAGATATTAGTCTTTTATCTTATATATAGTATACAGATATTGTAGTGGTAAGGTGTTGAAAAACATATTAATTATGGAGTCCTGGATGGTGGTGGATGATGGTGAGATGGATGGAGGGTGAGGCCTTTCTCTGCCAGCCTATGCCATGAGTCTGCAACTCCCTCCAGCCGGCAGGTCTGAGGGTTCAGGATAGCCATGAGGAAATGATCCAAAGGCAGTCAGGTTTCAGGAGACATCAACTTTATTAAGGGCCTAGCCACCATATGTGGCTCCTAAGCTTTTAACCTTTTAAACAAGTTCTTTAAGTAGCCCTGCATTCAAACCTGTCCCTACCAGCCACCTCTCTTGCTGATTCCTCTCTCAATCCTTCCCCAGAATCTCTCCTTCTGCTTCTCAAAGTGAGCAAAACAGGAAGTTGGGGGAGGGAGTAACAGCGCCTTCTTAACACTCATATATTATATTCAGGGAAGTGTCAATTTATCTTTTCTACCGATTTATTAATCATGTTATTGTTGTTGAGATCTGTGCTTTAAGCATCTTAGAGATTAGTATTTTATCTTATATATCGTATACAGATTTATAGTGGTAAGGTGTTATTTTATTTTACTTTGAGTTTCTTTCATTATAAAACCCTTTATAATTTGATATAGTCCCACTTTTTGATTTTTGCTTTTGTTATCTTTGCTAATGGAATCAAATTACTGGACACCTCTGAGTAATTTAACCTACATAATTCTGCTTACATCTTCCTCAATCATTATATGGATTTATATGTAATATTGGAATTTTAACCCATTTTGAATGAACTTTTTTTACAGCGTAGGTATGAATCCAATCTGTTTCTTTCTCTCTCTCTTTGCATGTGGCTATTCAGTTATCCCAGTTCCATCCACTGAGAATTCTACCCTTGCTCCACTTGATACTCTGGCTCCTCTGGCTCAGATAAATTGTCCATTAATATAAGAGATTGCATCTATGTTATAAATTACATATCATTATTCTGAGAGTCAGCCTTTAGTCAAGTATCACACAACTCTGAGTACTACAACTTAATAGTATAATTTAACATCATGAATTTAATGCATTACATACAATTTTTTCTCAGAATAAATTTTGCTATTAAGGGACGTTTAGGATTCCCTAAAATTTTTAGCAGTTTTTCTATTGATTTTTTTGTATATTTTGTATTAATGTCATTAAAATGACATTAGAAAGCAAGACTGATATTACAATGAGTAGGATATTTGCCTTACTATGGCTAACTGATTTCACTTATCAGCACCATGCACTGTTCCTCCAAGCAACACCAGAACAAAAAGATACCAGTAAGTTTTGAATATCACCAGGTAATGGCCCCAAAAGAAATTTGAAAAAGAAGTAATTCAACAGAATTTTTATAACAATTACATTGATTGTAATTGTAATAAAACTTGGGTGGCTGGTCATTTTGGTGCTGATAATTCTTCCAATCCATTTCCAATTCTTATATTCCTTTTTATTCCATTTAGTAGTTACTTACAGTTTTGTTATGCAAATCTTTTACATTTTTGTTAAGTTGAAATTTTAAGTATTTCTTCCTTCGTTTGGGGAAACATTTCAACAGGGTTGGCCTTATATGTCTTTCACTTTTCATTCATTGTTCATGTACTGAAATACAACAAATTTTGCATATCATGTACTTTGCTATATGCTTTAGAAAATATAATAATAATAATAATTTTAAATTTATAGTATTTTTATTGTTATCTTTCAGTATTCATTATATATTATCATTGCAGGTAGTGGAAGTTTAAATTCTTTTTCTGTTTGGATCACTTTGATTTCTATTTACCTAACTCTAGTAGCAAAGACTTCCAAGACTGTCTATACTGAATAATAGTAGAAAACATGACCATCCTTTCCCTATTCCCAATCAGAGGGAAGACATTCATTTATTTTCACCATTCAGTATATTTGCTGTGGATTTGTTATAAATGATCATTAGTATCTGCAGGTCTGATTCTCTTATTATTTGTTATTCTAATTAAGGTATTTCAATCTTGCTTTGTATTTAAAAACAGTCAGTTCCATGTTTAATTTACTCATTGTATTGATATCTTGGTTTTCATAGCATGGATTTTTTGCCCCAAACCTTGTTATTTTTATCATTCTGCTCCTTGGTAGTCTATTTGTTATTGTTTTTCTAGTTTCTCCATCTGTGAAAATACTTTATTTTATCTTATTTTTTTCTCTTTTTTCCAGATTCTCCACTAAATTGAAAATAAAACCTTTAAACAACTTTCCAAAGTATTTTTTGCATATATGTCCTAACTTTATAGTTTGAGTGAACAATGTTCTTGTTACTTTCAAAATTGTTACATTCAAGCACTGATCTACTTGTGACTAGGCCGTCTGAACTACCAGAGTTTCTTTTAGATTTTAAAATAAGCACAGATGCAATAATTGACATTTCCATATGAGAACTTTACCCAGACTTACAAGTTTTATAAATATATATATATGTTTATATACATTTTATGTATATATACGTAATATATATAATATATGCTCAGATACGTAATTCTAACTCACATAGAAACAATACCTCATTGTTAAGTAGGATTGTATATTCCTTTTTTTTTTTATTTTTTGGTTTTTGGGGCCATACCCAGTGATGCTCAGGGGTTACTTCTGGCCATGTGCTCAGAAATTGCTCCTGGCTTGGGGGGCCAAATGAGATGCCAAGGGGTCGAACCACAGTCCATCCTAGCCTAGTGCTTGCAAGACAGATGCTTTACCTCTAGCGCCACCACTCTGGCCCAGGAATGTAATTTCTTTATCTGCAATTCAAATTTAACTGGACTCCACGCACTGTAGACTAGTTTAAGGAAAATTTGAAATTTTGCATTTAGATATTGTTGAGCATGTTATGTTATTTGATCACTTTCATTCTTTCTGTCTTGTTCATTCCTTTTTCCCTTTCGTGCTTCTTTCTTCCCTTGTTGTTTGGTCTTAACAGCAAAGAGTTGGTGATCTTCGATCGAGCTAATACTTACATAAAGTGATTATTCAAGCAAGTTTTACACCTTGTCAGTTAGGATGTTTATAAGTACAAGGGATTATATGTTTTTAAGAGTGCATATAGATACCATGTTTATGTAGATTATTAGATTTTTAGAGTCTTTCAGGCTCCATATTTAGATTCTATTTTTAGTTTTTCATTCTTTTCCTTTCACTTTATTATTGTTATCTTCTTGGACTTAGTATCATTTTTAGCTCTCTTCAAAAGTCTTGAGGACAGGGGATGTGTAAAGAAAAATAAATAGATAAAATGTAGTCTTATGAAAATAGTTTAATAATTTAATATTGAGTTCTGTCTTTTGAAATCCATCCAAAATAGGCTTTTGGCTAAAAATTAATTTATTGCTTTTAGGAGCTCTAATATGGTCTTATCATGAAGGCTGTTTCTTGGCTGAAGCTCCCCAAAGAGCAATAAATTTGGAATCCAGTGTATTTTTCTTTTTCTTTCAGGAATATTTAATTCCTCACCTGGCTTTTCATGTATTCTTTCTTTTGTTGCCACCACTAGTTCAAATAATATGTGTACTAACATCACATTTATTTATTTATTTATTTATTTATTTATTTATTTATTTATTTATTTATTTATTTATTTTTGGTTTTTGGGCCACAAATGATGGCACTCAGCATTTGCTGCTGGCTGTGCACTCAAAAATCACTCCTTGCTGATCAAACCCAAAGTCAACAACAATAGAATCTATAACTAATTCACAGCAAGCTGTACAAGTGGGGACCAGTAACACTAGTATTCTGAGGGGTGAAGGAGGGAGTTATGAGATGCATGCTGAAAAAAGGGATGGAGGGAGGACAACATTGGTGGTAGGAATGCCCCTGATTCATTGTCACTATGTACCTTAAATATTACTGTGAAAGATTTGTAATTCACTTCAGCCACAATAAAAATTTAAAAAAAAAATCACTCCTTGCAAGCCAGTAGTTGTTCCCATGGCAGTATGCTTCAAGGGTGGATAAACCCTGAATCTCTTAGGCCAAGGGAATTCCCTTTATTATTTCCCCAATACTTACTGTGTCTATGCAAAAAAAAAAAAAAAAAAGGCACAGAATCTTGCCACACCAGCACTCCTTTGTTGTTTTTTTTTTATTTAGTTTTTTTATTTTTTCTCTTTCTTCTTTTTTTACTTTCTTTTCTTTCATTTTTACTCTTGTGGTTATTATTTAGTGATTAATTTTGTTGTTGGGTGCTTTTTCTTTCTTTGATAGTTACTGTATTTTTTCTTTGTTGTTTTTTTTTTTACTGTTGTTTGTTGGGGGGGTTGTTGTTCTTTTTTCCTTCTTCCAGTAGAACCACACAACTTGAATCAGCTTGTTCTGCCTCATAAATTTAGGGGGGAAATAAAAGTGAATGGTACCAGGACCAAACAGTTGTATAAACATTGAGCGGAAATAAAAAAAAATGATCATACTTAAACACCAAACCCAAAGTCAACAGCAACAGAATTGATACCCTATCTACAACAAGCTATACACAGAGGGGAACAGTTACTAGCACTCGGGGGGGGGGGGGGCAAGGCGGGAGATATGGGACACATGCTGGGAAAAGGAGATGGAGGGAGGACAACCCTGGTGGTGGAAATGGCCCTGTTTCACTGTCACTATGTACTTTAAATATTACTGTGAAAGATTTGTTATTCACTTTTGGTCACAATAAAAATTATTTTAAAAATATCACTCCTTGTAGGCCTCTGGGACTATGTGAAATGCCAGGGATCAAACCCCGGTTGGCCACATGCAAGGCAAACACCTTACCCACTGTGCTATCACTCCGGCCCTTAACATTGCATTTCTATTTAAATAAACATCCTATATCCTGTGCTTTTTCTTTTAACCTCTCAGTCATCAGTATGCAGTTAAACAATTTTGTACCTCCATGTTAGATGGGTAAATGGGACCATGCCCAGATGGGCTGCATTGGGTGGAGTCCCAGCTGAAAGTCAAGTTAATTAGGCAGAAAGTTAATATATTTAGTCTGTGCAAAGGTTGAAAGAATACCTTGTTTAGTACTACCCTCTCCCAGTTAAATCTTAATTGTCTAATTCCTTTATGGTTTACATGTCTTATAATTTGGAGACAATCTCTCTACTTTAGAGACTCTCACAAAATTATTTTCTTGCACTTTATTTTTAAACAGTCTCTAATTCAACATGTAATTAAAGGCAAGCTCTTGCATACCCTCTTCCTCAGTTTTATGCCCGGTAGTAAAAGTATGTGGGTGGGTGCAATTGGTCAGAGAAGTGATGTTTTGATCTATATTTATATGTATAGATCAATAATAAACAATAATAAATGAAATATTTCAAAAGTAAGAACTTTTTCAAAATAAATCAGTTTAACTTTTTCTCCTAAATGTCACAGGCAGGGCCGAAGAGATAGCATGGAGATAAGGCATTTGCCTGGCATGCAGAAGGATGGTAGTTTGAATCCCAGCATCCCATATGGTCCCCCGAGCCTGCAAGGGGTGATTTCTAAGCATAAAGCGCTCAGAATCCCATATGGTCCCCCTGAGCGCTGCTGAGTGTGACCCAACCCCCCCCACCAAAAAAAGTAAATGTCACAGGCAATTTTTAAATTGCCTTATTAAGATCCCTTTGTGATTTATGGTACCAGTCAATGCACAATAAATTTAAATCATTGAATTGTAGCTAATTAGTATAATTATTTAAAAGAGTAGGTTTAAAGTAGAATCACAGAGAGAATCAAACAAGCTGTTAAAAATACTACAGAACCAGATCCACAAAGCCTTTCTTCTGGCTGATTCACCATGAGTCTCATTTCCTCTTAAATTCTAAAACTAAGGCGACATGACCTGCCACAGACACTTGACTGATTCAAAGAACATCAAAATGTCATTCCCTGCATTTTCCGGTTTCATCAAGAGAGGTCACTGTGGCCCTGCTACTACTAGCAATCTCTTCAACTAACAAAGCAATAGATGTCATTCAACCAAGAGCCATCATTAAAGAGTGATCACAATTTGGCCAGGTTCTGTTGGATGAAGGAGGTGGTCTGGACTGCACTACAAAGTAGGGAGTTAGAAAGAGGAGAATAATGAACACATCACATCCATATTTAAGAAGTAGAAAACAGGTCAAAGTATCAAAGAACAGGTGACTTTACAATGAATTGGCAGAATACAATATTTTTTGTTTTGTTTGTTTGCTTTTGTTTGGTGATGCTCAGGGGGTACTCCTGGCTATGTGCTCAGAAATCACTCCTGGCTTAGGGAACCATATGGGATGCCAGGAATCAAACCAAGATTTGTCCTGAATCAGCCAGCCATGTGCAAGGCAAAATCCCGACTGCTGCGCTATTGAACCGGACCAGAATTCAATGTTTTCTCTGTAGAAAAATATCTTTTATCTATTTTCAACTAAACCTTGCACCAGGAAAATTATTCCTGCACAAATCAATTTCTTTTAAAAACTATGAGACTATGAGAGGAAAGAGAGAAACAGTGAGAGAGAGAGAGAGAGAGAGAGAGAGAGAGAGAGAGAGAGAGAGAGAGAGAGAGGTGCAAGGGAGATTGTAAAGGAAGAGTAAAATATACCCCAGCTAGGATGCCAGTCACCTGAGTCTTGCAACAACATGCTTGTTTCTTCATTTCATCTCAAAGAAAATTACACCAGAAATTTGAGATATGGGAGAAGGGTGGCAATTTGTATCTTGTTATTTTTTTTTAAATAAAGGTTATACTACTTCCCTTGTGTGCTCAGGGAAAATAAAAAGTAGCCGAGAGCCATGATCAGCAGTGTGGGACCATGTGGAGGCCATTAAAGTAACTGGTCTTGTTTATGGCAGATCTGGGCTATACCACTTGAATAATTCCATCCCCTCATTTCAACCTGCACCTTCATCCTGCACTTTGAAAGCTCCCAGAAAAAAATTAAAGGCTAATCAAGAAGCAAGCTTGAATGTCTCATTGTGTTCCTCAAATTGGGAACCAACACTGAGAATGAGACTTTCTATATGATTTTGAAAGTTCTAGACAAAAGAACGGCTTGACTTAGTAAAATATAGAAACTGTATATAGAACTTTTATAGTTGGTTTGAAGGAAATGGAGCAATATACTGGTCCCCTTCTATAGACTGCCAACAATTATCTGTGAGTCATGTGAAATGAGTTTCGTGTCAACATAATAGAAGCTGTTTTTTTATGTGTGGTTAAGGACTTTTGCTCGGTTAAATAAAGCAAACAAAGGTGGAATAGGGAAAAGAGCAGAGTCTGATTAGCTCTGTGTTCCCAGATAATTGACCTCCCTTTTTCTTAGGTTTAGTCTAGCACAGA
This sequence comes from Suncus etruscus, assembly GCF_024139225.1. Classification (NCBI taxonomy): domain Eukaryota; kingdom Metazoa; phylum Chordata; class Mammalia; order Eulipotyphla; family Soricidae; genus Suncus; species Suncus etruscus. The sequence continues at coordinate 55,817,550 of NC_064859.1, read as the reverse complement.
AACTGAGTCTCTTGACTCCTGTCCCAGCTTGTAAATGATAACAGGTGTTTATTGCTAACAAAATCTTAATGCTTGACACAGTCATTTGTTGTCATCACAATTACGTGTGGTATTTTTATGACTTACTTCTTGGTTAAAATGACAGCTCTTTTTATTAATATGCACTTTAAGCTACATGAAATTTAAGTTAGTGAGATTTGGTATTCTTTTTAGACATTGTTTTAGATATTAATTTTTAAAATATATACATAATCATAGTAGAAAAAGTATGTAAAAGTAAGAGAAATAATTTTTAAAATCTATATGTAATCATAGTGCGAAAAGTAAGAGAAAATAAAATTTGTCAGCAAAGTGAAAAGTATTCAGCTTTATTATAGCAAAAACTCTCAAAATAAAACCAAACATGAAGTTCACCTCCCTTATTAAATAAGTATTAAAATTATAGTCGGTAGAGGCAGGAAAGATAGCATGGAGGTAGGGCATTTGCCTTACATACAGAAGGACAGTGATTCAAATCTCGGCATCCAATATGGTCCTCCGAGCCTGCCAGGAGCGATTTCTAAGCAAAGAGCAAGGAGTAATTCATGAGTGCAGCCGGGTGTGACCCCCCAACAAATTATAATGTGTAGTACTTATGAATATGTAAATGTGATGGCATAAATGTACTTCAATGGAGAATATAAAAGTGACATAAATGGGAGCCGGGGCCATATGCAGCAGTAGAGCGTTTGCCTTGCATGCAGCTGACCCAGGATGAACCTCGGTTTGATCCCAAGTATCCCATATGGTCCCCCAAGCCAGGAGCGATTTCTGAGCATATAGCCTGGAGTAAACCCTAAGTGTCACTGGGTGTGGCCCAAAAAACGAACAAATAAAAATTAAAAAAAAAGAAAGTGACATAAATGTTCAAATATTTGGCAATATATACAATAGTTTCAAAAGATTCATGATATTTTCCTCTGAATTGCAGAGGTTGTAATATTATCTTTAAGCACTGTAAACCACTTGAAAACACAAAAAATCTTAAAAAAATCTTATGACTTTCAAAATAATCATTAGAAACAGAGCTAGATAGAGTAAATATTGAAAAACAAACAGAAAATAATAAGTTTTAATATCTAACAAAGAGTTAAATAAGTAGTTATATCTATATGTTATTAAGATATATTGAATTTTAATGGATAATTTAAAATACTCTGCAAGTGGGTTAGAAGTTGAAACTGTGGGTATGGCCTATAAAATTATAAGGCCTATAAAATTACCTTCTGATAGCAGAAATAAAGGTCAATAGGTGAAAATGCCTATTAATGCCTAGCAATAATGGCATCAAATTCCTTATACTACACAGTCTCTCCAAACATCATGGGTGCAACCTTGAGGGACCCTCACAGCAACCCTATGGGATAAAAATAAAGTACCACTTCAGGCCCCAGCAGTCTCTACATCCTCAGGTCCATATGTACCCAAGTGCTAGTTAGTTGGCAGACAGTCATAGGCTGGGAGGGTGCTTGGATCTCCTGAACACCACTTGGGAGGATGCCACCAGATGATCTGAAGAGACACATACAAGACTTATGCTACACAAGTATTAGGTGTCCTTTCAGTGCTTAGGCTGCAAGTTACTGAAGCTGTGAATAAGTATGGGTAACTACTAACAAAAATTAAGCAATTGCACAATATTTTAATCTTTGTTAAATCAGAAGTGATAATTGTCATAGGATTTAAGATGGAGAGACAGTAAGAGGGCCAGAGAGCTAGAACAGGACTGAGCTACTTGTCTTGCCTAGGGATAACTCCAGCCCCATCCCCCCAATGCAATGGATCCTGAGCTCTCAGCCAGGAATACTCCTTATGTTACCACCTGAACATGCGGACCATACCACAAAGGAAAAAAAAAACTGAAGAGAGAATAATTTATATTGGGAGATTTAGACAATCCTTAAATAAAGGAAGGGTCAAAATGACAAATGACATATAAAGGAAGGGTCAAAATGACAAACGACAAAAATGCAAAATGACTGGGGCCCAAGAGATAGCCTGGAGGTAAGGGGTTTGCCTTTCATGCAGAAGGTCATTGGTTCGAATCCCAGCATCCCATATGATCCCCGTGCCTGACAGAAGTGATTTCTGAGCCTGGAGCCAGGAGTAACTACTGAGTGCTACCGGTGTTACTCAAAAACAAACAAACAAACAAACAAAAAATGCAAAATGACAAAGTGATATATTTGAGTAGACAGATGCATCAATGATGTAGGTTAACAAGTAGTAGAGATTGTAAATCAGAGGGTATAAAAAACACAATAAGAAATAGAAATAGGGGTTGGAGAGATGGCATGGAGGTAATGCATTTGCCTTGCATGCAGAAGGATGGTGGTTCGAATTCTGACATCCTATATGGTCCCCCAAGCCTGCCAGGAGCGATTTCTGAGTCAGGAGTAACCCCTGAGCACTGCCGGGCATGACCCAAAAACAAAAACAAAACAAAACAAAATCTGACCAGAAACTTCCAAGAAATAGGCTATAGAGATTAATAAAACAGAATCCTTATATTCACAGGTTTGTATCTAAATCCGGAAAAAAAAATTTAGAAATATTCTGTCCTTGTAATAGGTGCATTATGCCTCAATTTTTATGCATTAAGTTATAATAACCTTGAGAAGTGAAGATTGAGTCAGATTAAATTAATTTGGCAAAGGAGTCACAATCACATCTAAATTAAAATTGTGCTCCTATAAAATTACCTTCTGATAGCAAAAAAAGGGTCAATAGGTAAAATGTCCTATAATTAATTTGCAGAGATATATAGTTTTCCATTCACAACGCCTTCTTTTTTTTTTTTGCGTCTAGAAAGACAAAGACAAATTTATTTTTTGAGCTGTGTAACTTTTTTTTTTAATATAATTTTTATTTTGATCATAGTGTCTTACATATTGTTGACAATAACATTTTAGGTACATATTTACATAAAATCAGGGGGGATTCCCATCCCCAAATTGTCCTCCCTACCTCTCCGTTGTTGTCCTACCTCCCATTTCCTCTTCCCTCACCCCCAGGGCGGCTAGAATATGTGGTCCCCTCTGTATCCAACCCACTACTTAGTAGTCTTGCACCTGTTTGGTCTTGATGCCTCCCTTATCTCCCCCTCTAACTGTAGGCAGGACTAGCTAGTTCAAGTTGCGTGGTTTTGCCTGAGAAGGAGAAGATAAATAAACTGGGGTAAGAGTCTAATACTCCCAAAATGGGTGGAATCCTTCTAGAGGCTCTCATCATCGATTTGGGAGATGAAGGAGAGAAAGAAGGTGAAACACTCCACCAGTACCAAAAAAAGTGTCAATTATCCAGTGAGGACTCCAGCTATATCGATAAGCACCACAAAAAAAAAAAAAAAAACAGCCGAAAAACAAAGCAAAACAGACAGACAAACAAACAAACAAAAAACAGAACAAAAACAAACAAACAAACCAAAAACACGCCATGGTCTTGAAATAAGAAACATGGCATAGCACATAACGAGGGAAAAGAAAAGAATAGAAAAAAATAAGTATAATTGGGGACGACGATTTCAATAATCACACCCAAACAGAGAAATCGACCAAAATAGATAGGTAAATAAAAATAATAATAACAATAATAAATGAAGGTAAAAGATATATATGTATATATATATATATATATATATATATACACACACATATATATACATATATATAAAATACCAAGTTTTTGTGCTTTTTGTATTTTTGTTTTTTCCCCTCCTGCCCTGGCACAGTAAATATTGGGGTCATTCGAAAAGGAATTCACATGGCCTAAGAAATATGGGGTTTCTCCGTCCTTGGAGTATACTGTCATGGGATCAGCTCCAGACTTTGCTCAGGATCATTTATTCTCCTGGTGGTGTTTTTTGGTGTGTGGAAGACTTCTGTTCTGTCCAGGGTGATACACTCAGAGCTCTGTGTTTAGAGGTCTCAGTATCTGCACAGATCCTGAGGTAGGACTTATGGTGAAGTCAGTCTTTGTGGTTCTAGAGGTTCTGTTACCTCAGTGTCGTTTTAGTCCATCTTCTGTGGTTGGTGACCTTGGTCTTTGCACTGAACCTAGGATGGCACCTAGGTTAGCGTCTTTCTTTGTGCTTCCAGAAGGCCCATTCCGTTGCAGTTGTCTCTGTCAGACCTTTGGTACTGGGGATCATGCTTATTGTGCAAGTCATAATTCAAACCCTAAACTAGGGCTTTTTTATTAGTCCCAAGATGTATACTGTCTGGTCGTGGTTCTAGTAGCCAGTCATCTGTAAGTCACGATCTTGGCTTTTGGACCTACCAAAGGGTGCCGAGTCTTCTGGTTTTGTCTTGTCGTTAGCTGGTAAGGTAGGCTAATCTGCTCTAAGGTCAAGTTGTTCACATTTTCCTCTTTGTCAGGATATCATGTTAGAGCTGGTCCTTGTTGTTGACCCCGCAGTATTAAGGCTGTTCCGGATGGAGTTTGTTTCCTGTAGCTGTTGTGAAGAGCTGTGCCGATTCTATGTCTGGGATCCCGGGTTCAAGGCTGGATGAATGGCATCTAATCATCTGAGGTCTAAGTGATTCCACATGACATATTTTCAAGGTAGGAGATACCCCTGTATTGTAAACAACTATGAGTTCCTATCTCTAGTAGATAAGAGCTCTTTTTTTTTATATGTAAGGTTTCCCCATTATTTAGTGTGTCTTTGCAGGGGGAGGTGGAGCCACATTGTATTGTCGGTGTGGTTGGGGGTGGACAGAGGGGATAACAGACACAGGTCACATACCCAAAAATGATAAAAAAAAAATATAATAATAATAATAATAAAAAAAATAAAATAAAATAAATAAAAACGTATGTGCTCACAAATGTATATATAGGACCAACATTTAAAAAAATAAATAAATAAATAAATTTAAGAGGAAAAAAAAAAAAAAAGAACGAAAATGAGTTAGCGAAGTTTTTAAAGGACCAAAGTGGTGCAAAAGACTACCTTACATTTGGGGGAGAGCAGATAACGAAGTGGTGTATTACAGGTCTTATGCCTATGTTGGAAGTACAGTTTTTCCCATTGCCTTTTGGGTTTTTCTTGTGATGTGTGGGTTCCCAGGCATCTTCCTATCACACCCCCTGACCTTCTTCAGGTTGGTAAAAATTTGCGGCAGGGAGGTCTTGGAAGAGTTCTTGCATTGGGGATACTTTTGGACCTAGGTCCGGTTTCAAGAAACAGTCCATGTTAGGGGGAGTTGGTAGGGAGGGCCTCGCAGCATGAGTCCGCAGGGGAGTTGGCTGTCTTTTCTTGCCCGGGAGGAGGTGTGGGTTTGACTGGGTGTCCCTTCTCTTGGGTGCTGGGTACTGGTTCGTTGGGGTAGGAGGTCGATCTTGTTGCCTAATAGATTAAGGACTGAGGGTGAAGTGTTTTAATATAGAGGGAGGTCTGGATGGGTTTGAGGGGTGGAGGGATAGTTCCAGAGGGGGGAAAGGGTAAGGTGTATGGAAGGGGTAGGGAGGGAGAAAAGAGAAAAATACATTAGAAAGAAAGGGAGAAGAGAAAGGATAGAAAGTAAAGAAAAGAATAGAAAAGAAAAAAATAACCAAGAAAGTGGTGAGAAGAGAGGAGAAAATAGCAAGGGAATGCTGGTTTGCTTGAATGTGTTCAGTGAATAGAGCATGTAGTTTGGGTCTGTACGTCGCTGTTACTGCTTCGGTGGTCTGACTGGTCACGTGCTTGAAACCCTAAAAGAAGGTAAACCTAGGGATAAAGTGCATGTTAAAGAGTTTTCTCAGGGCCAACTCGTAGTGCAAACTGGGTATGGTATCTCGTGTGGTATCCCGAGTTGCCATCTTAGCTTGTCCGCCCTTTGTATCCAAGAACGCCTGTGGACAGAAAAACTGAGAGGTTATTTTAAATATAGTAAGATAGAGGCATTAATACGTAGTTTTATGGGATGTTTCCATTGGAGCCAGTGGTTTGCCTTGGTATTCTTTACCTGTGTTCCTGTATACGATCTCTACATGATTATTATGGGCCATTATTGTAGAAGGTTAATTACGTACCTGTTCTCTCTATGCTGCTGTTCTGGTGTTGCTGTTTTCTTTGTGGTATAATGTGTAGTCGCGAGTTTGTGTTGTTCCTTTTTCATGTGTTTTGGGCACTGTTCCGAGGTATATGTTGACTATTACAGTGGTTGGAGTTTCTACCCTGTTAGACCCTGTTATTTGATTGTTAAGTATTAGTTGTGATTGAGATGTATGTTCTATGTGCTTCAGAATAGTGCTACCATTCTGTGTTTATCTTTTGTCTTCTGACTTACTTCGTTTAACATAACATGATCTAAGTCCATCCACGTTGCTGCAAAATCTGTGATTGTATCATTTCTGACTGCCATGTAATATTCCATTGTGTATAGATACCACATCTTAATGATCCATTCATCTGTTGTTGGACATCGCGGTTGGTTCCAAGATTTGGCTATTATACTGCGTGCTGCGATAAATAGTGGGGTGCACACGTATTTTGGAATGAATGTTCTTCCAACTTGGGGGTATATACCTAGGAGTGCAATTGCTGGGTCAAAAGGGAGCTCAATTCTGAGTTCTTTGAGTACTCTCCAGACTGTTCTCCATAGATGTTGGACTAGGGGGCATTCCCACCAGCAGTGGATGAGAGTTCCCTTCATACCGCATCCACGCCAACAAAGATTGTTCTCAGTATTTTTGATGTGAGCCATCCTCACTGGTGTAAGGTGGTATCTCATTGTTGTCTTGATTTGGATCTCTCTGATGATGAGTGAAGGTGAGCATGTTTTCATGTGTTTGTTAGCCATCCTTCTGTCATCCTCAGAGAAGTGTCTATTCATTTCTTCTCCCCATTTTTTTATGGCTTTGTTTGGTTTTGAGGGGCTCAGTTTTCTGAGTGCTTTGTAAGTTCTAGATATCAGCCCTTTATCTGATATGTCTAGTGAAAAGATTTTTTCCCATTCTGTTAACTGTCTTCTTGCATTAAGTAAGGTTTCTTTCGCCATGCAGAAGCTTTTTAGTTTGATGTAGTCCCATTTGTTTATGTTTGCTGCTAAGGTTCTTGCCATTGGTGCTCCATTCTCAAAGACCTTTTTGATATATAGGTCTTCGAGTGTTCTCCCTATTTTATTCTCAATAAACTTTATAGATTCGGGTCTGATTTCAAGGTCTTTGATCCATTTTGAGTTGACTTTTGTATAAGGAGTGAGGTATGGGTTGATTTTCACTTTCGTACATGTGGTTTTCCAGTTGTGCCAACACCATTTGTTGAATAGGCTTTCTTTGTTCCATTTCAGATTCTTGCCTCTTTTATCAAATATTAGTTGACTGTATATCTGGGGGGTTATGTCTGGGAATTCTGTCCTGACCCACTGGTCTGAAGTCCTGTCTCTGTTCCAGTACCATGCTGTTTTGATTACTATGGCTTTATAGTATAGTTTCAAGTTAGGTAAGGAGATTCCACCTAGCTTCTTGTTTTTCAGTATGTGTTTGGCTATCCTGGGTCTTTTGTGGTTCCAGATGAATTTTGTTAATGATTGTTCTAATTCTTTAAAGAATTGTGTCTGGATTTGGATAGGGATTGCATTAAATCTATATAGGAGTTTGGGTAGGATAGTCATTTGGATTATGTTAATTCTACCTATCCATGAGCATGGGATGTTCTTCCATTTCTTTAGATCGTCTTCAATTTCTTTCTGGAGTGTTTTGAAGTTTTCCTGGTATAGGTCTTTCACTTCTCTTGTAAGGTTGATTCCTAGATACCTGATATTTTTTGATACTATCTTAAATGGAATTGTATTTTTAATCTCTCTCTCCTCAACTTCATTTTTTGTATATAGAAACGCTACTGTCTTTTGTGTATTGACTTTGTATCCAGCCACTTTGCTGTATTGGCTGATTGTTTCTAGGAGTTTTACTGTGGACTCTTTAGGGTTTTTAATGTATATCATCATATCGTCGGCAAATAGAGATAGCTTGTGTTCCTCTTTCCCTCACAACGCCTTCTTTTCTTTCTTTCTTTTTCTTTTTTTTTGTTTTTTCTTTTTTTGGGTCACACCTGTTTGAAGAATAAAATAAGTTCTTCTCTTTGTCCTCACAAATCATGGGGTCCAGGTCCTGAGTGGTGACACAGTGGTTAAGGCATCTGTCTTGCAGGTGCTAGCCTAGGACGGACCATGGTTCAATCCCTGGGCGTCCCATATGGTCCCCTGAGCTAGGAGTGATTTCTGAGTGCATAGACAGGAGTGACCCCTGAGCATCACCGGGTGTGGGCCCCCCCAAAAAAAACCAAACAAATAAAATAAAATCATAGAGTCCAAGAGAAAAGTTCACAAGTGTATCAAAATGTAAAATGGTGAAAAAAGTCTCCTAAGAATACTAAGGATCTTATTGTTTATGCATGCAGTGTGTTAGGCATTTACATACAAAGCTGGAATGATAACATAGTCTTAGGAAGTAGGTTTCACTAATGTCATCATCTTCTCTCTGCTGTAGGTCAAGAACCAAGATACAGAATGACAAGTAAGTGTGTCTCCAGATCTAAGTTTGATCCCAGGTCAATTTACATGAAGAAGAGCCTTTCACTGCAGCTACAGTTTACGCTTCTGCCCTACTGGACTCCATCTCCACTTCTACCTGGAGAAGACTTTCTCCTGACTCACAGAGACTCCCATAGTGCTGCCAGTTGTCCCCCCTGGTAGACTCAACACAGTTTTTACCAAGGTGCCAAATCTTCTTTTTATTAGTTGGTTAAAAAGGAAATGTCTGGCTTTGGAAACTCATTGATTTTTTTCAAAAAGAAAAATAAATTCCCTTTTAATATGGTGTAATTTGTCGCTTTCAAATATGAGGGATTTACCAGAAATACATAAAAGCAACTTTATATATTTACTCATATGTCCAGGACATAAATGTGTTAAGAATGTTCTTAGAATCTTGTATTTTCATTATTTGTTGTTAATAAGTTGCCTATATTTGATCCCTAATTCATTGACTAGTGTGTTCCTTTTTTCTTCCTGAAATTTCATCCTTGAGTGGTAATAGTGATTTCCTTTAGATGATAAGTCCAGGATTTATTTTCTCTTGCTCACATATCTCCAGTGACGTTGAAGCTAGAGCTTGGCATGGCACAGAATGATCTCCCTAGCACCAACCAGTTTGACCTGTGTGAACCTATGTTCTTACCAGTAGGGCATTGTTGACTGCCTGCATAAAATGACTCTTAACTTATTCTTTCTATTTCATATGAAACTTTTGTGCCACTTTCATCATTTAGTTTCTTTTCCAGATCTGTGCTTTTCTTCCATCATTATAGCTAGGTTATGACATAGTTCTTTCTAAGTGGGTGGTTCTTTTAAGGGTATAAAGATTAGCTAGGGAGAAATAAAGTGTCAGTGAGAACAAATTTGTTTCCAGTATAACCAGTACTCACCCAAAGAGCATTCTTTTTTTTTATTTTTTTTTAATTTTTATTGTGACCAAAGTGCATTACAAATCTTTCACTGCATCATTTATGGTCATAGTGACAATGAATGAGGAGCATTCCCATCACCAGTGCTGTCCTCCCTCTGCCCAAAGAGCATTCTTAACTAGCTTACCTATGAGTTCACTGCTTGGGCAGCAGAGCATAGCTGCCAGGGAAAGAAGCTAAATAGGAAGGGGAAGTAGAACATGTAACAGTATCATAGTACAGGGACAGTCACTAAAGGTGAAATGGACTCAAATCAGAATAAATTAACGAGTTCTACAGATTAATTAACATCCTCAGGTTTCTCCAAGGGCATATATCTGAGCACTTTTAGCCTATTGAGTTACTTAGCGGAAGGGAAGGACAGTGTTAAAATAAGTGTTTGGAAACATTATTGAAGATGACTCTTTAACACAGAAAAACTTCGAAATCATAGAGATAAAATGTTTAAACAATAGGTGTTAGTTGTCCCTGGTTATCTCTGCTCATAAAAAAGCATCCAAAGTATACTTATGTCCAAAATATAATCAGTTAAGATGTTCTTATTCATTGCCTTTTTTAAGAGGCATTAAAAAAACAGTTAATAAGATAAAAGGAACAATTTAAAATTGTTTGACAGAAACAACACTCAATTTAAGTTTATGTAGAATCATTTCAAATTCTTTGCATGTTGTGAGTCCTTTTAGTTTTTATTTTGGTAAATTGAGCTTCTGGTGGTTTTTTTCAAATCAGTTCAAGTTGTGCTTAGACTCTAGTCAGTCATTGATTTGGTTTGGGTTTGTTTGATTTGTTTGATTACATTTTTCTTTAGGACAATTATCTCTTTCCCTCAAAAACACATTCTTTCCACTTTGATGCCTGAAATAAATTTTTATCAGATGAGACTCAATTGCTACTGCTCTGAGAAAGCTGACAGAGAAAAAATATTCTGTGCTTAATTTGAAGTTTCCCAATAATATTTATTATTATTAATATTATTATTAATGTCTTAAGCATCATGATTACAGAAATGTTTGTCATTGGATTTCAGTCATAGAATTTACACTGTCCTTCAACAGGGCAACTTCCCTGCTGCCAATGTTCCCCAATTCTTTTCTCTCCATTACCTGCTTGTCTCTGGGACAGGCATTCTGTTTTTTATTCTCACTATCCTTGTTATGATATTTGTGAGTGAAGTTAGTACTCTAACTGCACTCACCACCCTTTGTGGAAAGCTTATATCATGAGCTGGTCTTCCAGCCTTCATTAGTATTGTTTCTGGGTGTCATTACCATATGTCATTTACTTTCCTTATATTACAAAAATATATTCTATGAGACTATTCTATGTCTCTTCCTCCCCCTCTAACTCATTTCACTCAGCATAATAATATTCATATCTACCCATGTATAGAGAAATCCATGTATAGAGAAAGCCATTAGATTTTTCCTAATGGCTGCATTGTATTCCATTGTGTAGATATGCCACAGTTTCTTTAACCACTCATCTGTTATTGGGCACCTGGGTCATTCCCAGATTATGCTATTATAAATAGTGCTGTTGTGAACATAAGTCTAGAAGGGCATTTTTTTTTTCATTGTGTTTTTTATGTTCCTAAGCAATTTACAAGGAGTGGTATTGCTGGATCATATGAAAGGTCAATTTCCTCTTTTTTTTTTTTTTGAGGAATATCCATAGTGTTTTCCAGAAAAGCTGGATTAGATGGCATTCCCACCAGCAGTAAATGAGAGTTCCTTTCTCTCCACATCTATGCAGACAGTGGTTGTTCTTGATCTTGTGATCTGTGCCATTTTCTGTGGTATGAGATGATACTTGATTGTTGTTTTTATTTGCATCTCCCCGATGGTTAATGATTTGGAGCATTTTTCATATGCCTTTGGTCATCTATATTTCTTCATTGAGGAAATGTCTGCTCATTTATTCACCCCAAATTTTTATGGTATTATATGTTTTCTCTTCTTAAATCTGACAGAACCTTGTATATCTTATATATTAGCCCCTTATCAAATGGGTATTGGGTGAATAGATTCATTCTGTGGATAGCCTTTGTATACTCATCACTGTTTCCTTTGAAGTGCAGAAGCTTCTCAGTTTAAAGTAGTCCCATTTGTTTATCTATGCTTCCACTTGCTTGGAAAGTGGTGTTTCCTCATTGAAGATGTTTTTAGTCTCAATATCATGCAGAGTTTTGCTTACATTTTCTTAGATATATCCCATAGCTTATTTTTTCAGTCTGTTATCAAGGTCTTTAATAGAGTTTGATGTGACTTTTGTGCATGGTGTTAAAGAAAGGTCTGAGTTCACATTTTTGCATGTGGCTGACCAATTGTCCCAACATCACTTGTTTAAGAGGCTTTTCTCGTTTCTTTTTGTGTTTTTTGCCCCTTTGCCAAAGACTAATTGTGTGTATGTCTTAGAGGTCATTCTCTCAATACTGAAGTCTTTGATCTTATAACAGTGCCATGCTCTTTTAAGGACTATTGCTTTGTAGTACAGTTTAAAAATTGTGAAGTGTGCTTCCAATTTTCTTTTTCCTAAGGATAGCTTTAGCTATTCATGGGCATTTATGTTCCAAATGAATTTCATAAGTGTTTAATCCAATTCTGTGAAATATGTCATAGATATCCTTAAATTGCATTCAGTCTATACAATGTTTTGTGAAGTATTGTCATTGTAATAATGTTAAACCTCCCAATCCATGAACAAGATATTTCTTCATTTTTTGTATTGTCTTTTATTTTTTGAAGCAATGTTTTGTAATTTTCTTTGTATAGGTCTTTCACATCTTTAGTTAAGTTGACTCCAAGGACTTGAATTTCTGTGGCACTGCTGTGAATGGGATTGTATTTTTAATACTTTTTTTCTTCTTTATCATTGTTTGTATATAAAATCACCATGGAGTGGAGTTTTGCATGCTAATTTTGTAGCCTATCACTGTTCTATAGAAATCTATTATTTATAGATGGTTTTTGGTAGAATTTTTAGGATTTTCTAAATATAGTATCATGTTATCTGTAAATAGTGAAAGCTTGATTTCTTCCTTCCCTATCTGGATGCCCTTGATATCTTTTTCTTCCCTAATTGCTATGGTGAATACTTCCAGCATATATTGAATAGGAGTGGCAAACATAAGCACCCTTGTCTTATGCCAAATTTTAGAGGAAAGGCTTTCAGTTTTTTTTTTCATTGAGTGTAGTATTTGTCATGGAATTGTAATAAATGGCCTTGACTACATTGAGAATAGTTCCTTCCATTCCCATCTTGTTGAGAGTTTTTATAATGAATGGGTAATAGTCCTTATCGAATGTTTTCTCTACATCAATTTCTCCAATAGTAAGAGGTCACATACTAATAGAGGTCACATATTAATAGTAAGAGATTCACATATTTCAGAAAAACTTGGATCAAACTTGGGAGGTAATAGGAGTCTATGAATTTATCCATTTCTTCCAGATTCTCTTGTTTTGTGGTGTAAAGTTTTTCCAAATAATCTTTGTTGACATTTGACTTTCTGCAGTACCTGTAGTAACCTCCACCTTTTCATATCTAATTTGGTTTATTAAGATTTTATCTCCATTTCTGGGGCCAGAGAGATAGCACAGCAGTAGGGCATTTGTCTTGCATGCAGTCGACCTGGCATTCCATGTGGTTCTCCAGCCTGCCAGGAGCAATTTCTGAGTGCAGAACTAGGAGTGACCCCTGAGTGCCATCAGGTGTGGCCCAAAAACCAACCAATAAATAAATAAATTAATTAAGTTTTAAGAAAAGATTTTCTCTTCATTTCTTTGTGAGTTTTAGTAATGGGTTTGCTGGTTATGTTTATTTTTTTTTGAGAGGACCAGCTATTGCTTTTATTGATCTTTTGGATATTTTCACTTTTAGTTCATTACTTTTTTTCCCTAGGCTTTATTATTTTTCCAGCTGCCTAATTTTGGTTCAGTTTATTGATCATTTTCCAATTTTTTAAGCTGTACCATTAAGATATTTATGTAGGCAGCTTCTTTCCCCCTGATGAGTGCTTGAACAGTTAAATGTTTCTTTTAAATACTGCTTTTGTTGTGTCCCCAAAATTTGATACTTTATGTATTAATTCTTGTTTTTCCTCTTAGGAATCTTTTGATTTTCACTTTGATTATAGTCTGTGACCCATTGGTTGTTCAGTTGTAAACTGTTTAATTTCTAGGTGTTAATATTTTTCTCTGTGTCTGTCATTTATTTCTATTTTCTGTGCACCATGATCTGAAATGGTAGTTCATACAATTTATATCCTCTTGATTTTATAAAAATATCTCTATGATCCATCATGTGTTCTATTTTGGAGAATGACTCACATCCATTGGAGAAGAATGTTTATTCAGTTTTCTGGGGTTGGAGAGCCCTGTATAAATCTACTGAGCCACTACTTTTTCCTTACGAGTCATTATATTCTTGTTGCATTTTAGTCTGGTTGGCCTATCAAGGGGTGACAGTGCAGGGTTAAACTATCGCACTATTATTGTTTTGGTATTGATGTCTTTATTTAATATACCAGAAAAGGTTTTAAATATTTTGCTGTTATCTCATTGGGTACATATATATTTACGAGTGTGATTTCTTCTTGGTGTACATATCCATGGATTATTAAGAAATGTCCATTTCTGTACCTTATAACTTTTATAGGCTAAAGTCTGTGGTATCTGATATTATTATGGTCACCCCAGCCTTTTTATATTTTTTATTTTATTTTTATTATTATTTTGTTTCTTTGTTTTTTGTGGGTCACACCCGAAAGCACTCAGGGGTTACTCCTGGCTCTATGCTCAGAAATACTCCTGGCAGGCTTGGGGGCCCATATGGGATTCCAGAATTCCAGCCACCGTCCTTGTGCATGCAAGGCAAACACCTTACCTCCATGCTATCTCTCCGGCCCACCCCAACCTTTTTAATGGAGTTATTTGGTTGAATGATTTTTCTCCAACTATTGACTTTTAGTCAATGTTTGTTCTGACTATTAGATGTTTTTACTTGTAGGAAGCAAAACATTGCATTCAGCTTTTTTGTTTGTTTGGGTTTTTTTGTTTGTTTCTTGGGCATACCCAGTGACACTCAGGGGGTACTCCTTGCTATGCAGTCAGAAATTGTTCCTGGCTTGGGGGACCACATGGGACACTGGGGGATGGAACCAGTCTGTCCTGGGTCAGCATGTGCAAGGCAAATAAATGCTTGACTATTTCGCTATCGCTTCGGCCCCACATTCAGAAATCGCTCCTGGCTTATAGGAGCATATGGGACGCTGGGGGATTGAACCATGATCCATCCTAGGCTAAAACTTGCACATCTGATGCCTTACCACTTGCATCACTGCTCTGGCCCCACATTCAGCTTTTTGATTCATTTTGGCACTCTGTGTCTCTTAACTGGTGCATTTTAGTCCATTGTCGTTGACAGAGATGATTGTCTTTTAGTGTCATCTTTTAGTAGGAGTTTGGTATGTTTATTGTGTCTGACTTGCCTTAATGTAGACTTCTCAGTTCTTCTTATAGAGCTGGTTTTAAATCTGTAAAGTTTCTGAGCTGTTTATTTGTGAAGATGTGTATTCTTCCTGAAAATCTGAATATAGGTTTTATCTGAAGTACTCTTTGTGAAGCATTTATTTCGTTGAATTTTTTCACTATATCTCACCACTGCCTTCAGGCCTTAAAGGTTGCTTTCAACAATTTGTTGTGGGGGCCATAGAGATATCACAGTGGTAGGGCATTGCCTTGTATGCAGCAAAACCAGGATGGACCTGAGTTGGATTCCCGGGATTCCATATGGTCCCTGGAGGTTGCCAGAAGCAATTTCTGAGTGCAGAGCCAAGAGTAACCCCTGAGCACCACTCCCCAAAACCCAAATCTGTTGTAAATTGTAAGGATGTTATTTTGTTTTTAATTTACTTTTTTTTCTCTTAATGCCTTCAGTATTCTATCTATATCTGTAGTATTCATCACTATGACTAGGGTGTTTTTATATCTCTTTTAGCTGGTACTCTTTGGGCATGCAGAATTTGATTGCAGTACTCTTTAGCTCTGGGAGTTTTCTGTAATGATGTCCTTGACTGTTCATTCTTCATGAGAATTTTTTTTCCTGAGACTCTGCTACACTAATGATTCTTAGGTTGTTTCTATTTAGTTTGTCCAAGACTTTAATCTTTTCAATTGTCACATTTCTTGAGAAATTTTTTCATTGTCAAATCTTTTGTTCTAAGGTTTCTTTCTAGCATCTTCTGTTATATGTAATTATTGTGCAGATCATCTTCCAGCTCACTGATTCTGTTTCCAGCATTGTTTACTCTGATAGATAAGCTTTCCTTATCCTGGAAAGCTTATCTATCAGAGTAAACAATGCTGGAAACAGAAGTTTTCATTTTCCTATCAAAATTTTCATTTTCCTATCAAAATTTTTAGTCCTGTTAATTTAGTTTGAAGTTTACTCATTTCTAATTTCACATCCTCTTGATTCTTATTTGTGGTTCATTTGGTTTGTTCCATGGTTTCTTTGGGATTTTTGAACATCCAAATTTCCTCTCTAAAGTTTATATTGGAGAGGATATATAGGTTGCCAGTTCTTCTTGTGTCTGCAGAGCTACCATCTTCATTCTCTAAATATGGTGATATTCTGTGTTGTTTCCTCTTTGCTCTGCGGTATTTTTTCTATATTGTCCTGTGTTTCACTGATTAAAGAATATGCACATAGCCATGAAGCTGAGTGGCTGTGTTGGTCTCACTGGGTCCCTTTTGGGCCACTGGGTGAGCACTGCTCCATGCAGTCTCCAGGGGTGGGTACAATTTACTATGCTGCTGATTGGCACCTCTGACTGAATCCCTTCCCTATAATATATTCTGATACCGTGACAATTAAGTTCAAGTAGGAGCTGCATGGCTTCAGAGGTTCTATTTATTTTCCTGAGACCAGTCATCATTGTTGTTTCACCAATTGTTTTTTCAGAAAGTAAGTGCATAACAATTTGAAAATATTGATGTCTGGTTCTACCATAAGTGCAGCTATTGTTACTAAGAACTTCTAACTTAAATTCTGACCTTTTGTCTCCAGGGAACAATGGAAAGATGATTCTACTTTTCCTAGATAAAACACAAATCAGGTAGCTTATTAATTCAGAAAAGCCTTCCAGTCAAAATGTATTTGCCCTTCAGAGAGAGAAAATTTTCTATTTAAACTACTCTGTACCTCTTCATTGAGTTGAGTTAATTAAGGGTCACTCAGAGATTTTCAGAGTTTTCTTCGGTGGCTTTAAAAGAGAAAGGAAGGAGTTGGCTTTGTACAAACAGGAACCTCACCCAAAAAAGCCAATCTCAGATTTCAACCTCAGTTCTCTTGCCAGCTTAAGCATCCACACAGAGATGGAAGCAAGTTGTTCCACCAGGAAATTTCTTCTTAGAGAAAGACAAAATCCTAACAAGTCTAACAAGGAATGACTAACAAAAGATAATCTCAGAAATGACCAGTTGCACTGGCAATGGGAGAGAAACATACTGGAGTTTTAATTCCTTATCCTTGAAGATAACAAGACCAAACAGTAGAAAGTGTATCTTGATGGTAAATGTACAACATGTACTTAGGAGGAAATATTGAAATTCTCCAAGTATGGTCAGGTGTCATCTGAACTCTCTTAAAAAGATTCTCTATGCCTCAGATTCCTCTGATCCTGGCACTTAACAGCCCTTCTGCACCTGTAGCACTTTTTATGCCTTGGCTGTCATCTACTGATACTGCTATGAAACACCACCATTCTCAAGCCTGAAGGCACTTTCTAAAATGGTTTGAATTGGGGCCAAATGGAAAGTCAAACAGCCAGGAATCTCAGCAAGAGATTAGTTCACATTGATTATATGTTTCAGTGCCCTGAAGGGTAGATTTGTACTTGGAAAAGAACTATTCAGAGGTCTTAAATCATTAGTTCATTTACAAAAGATACACATTTCCAATGATAACACTTTATCAAACTTTTACAGTCACTCAAATCTTATGTATTTATTTAGCTATTCAATATATTAAGCTGTTTGTTAGCTGTTTCAATCTCTGCTGGTGGGGCTCAGAGAACCTTATGTGGTGCTGTGGACTAAACTGGGTTTGACTACATACAAAGAAAGCATATCTTGTATTATCTCCCAACCCTGGAAAAATTTGATGACTGAAAGCTAATTATTGAGAACATGAGGTTATAAATGTCTCATTGCTATTTTTGTGAGGGAGAATTTGAACCATATCTTGTTATGTTCAAGGATCACTCTTTGCTCTGTGTTCAAAGATCACAAAGTTGGTAGTGTTTAGGGGTATCCATATATGGTGGCAGGCATTGTATCAGGGTCGGTCAAGTGCCTTAACCTCGATATAACTCTATAAACCCTCATTAAATTTTTATTTTACTAAGTTGTCTATTTAAAAATAATAAAATTATTTCACTGATCAGACATTCATTTTTATATTGGAATCATAAAGCCAATGTGTTGTCTTTATCAATTAAAAACTCAAAAATGCTAATTTCGGGGCCCCGGAGAGATAGCACAGCGGCGTTTGCCTTGCAAGCAGCCGATCCAGGACCAAAGGTGATTGGTTCGAATCCCGGTGTCCCATAGGGTCCCCTGTGCCTGCCAGGAGCAGACAGCCAGGAGGAACCCCTGAGCACTGCCGGATGTGGCCCAACCCCCCCCCAAATGCTAATTTCTTAATTTAAAAGTATTAATAATTCCAAGATATGTTATAATATAAATATTAAGTTTAAATACGAGAGATATTCTTAAAATCAATAAAGGCAGGCTAGGGAGACACTTTGAGTGGTAGAACACATGCTTAACATTTTTGAAATCCTGAGTTTATTGAAGTCACAAGACTTTCTCAACTCTGTTGCTTTAGTCCTGGTGTGACCAAGGTGATCTCTGAACACTATCAAGGCCAAGAATTATACCATCAGACCAACCACTGAAAGGACAGGACTTCATTCTAGGCTGCTCATGGCAGTGAGTGGCCTTGGGCACCCTTGAAGAGGCTGTGTGTTCCTCTCCCCTAAAAAAGAGACAGCAAGATAAAAAAACAACCTTTATAGAGGAGATCCCTTATATTACTATCAGATTATTTTCCAATAGAAATGTTACAAGCCTAAGGGAATGACACAATATGTTTAAGGTGTTGATAGAAAACAAACAAAATAATACACTTAACAACCAAAATGCTTCTTTCTGGACAAGCTACTATTCTGAATTGAAGAAAAGTATGCTAAGCAAGTCAGAGCTAAAGAGATCAACATCAGTAAACCTGCCAAACAAGAAATACCTCAGGAACTTTTTAACCTGAAATTAAAGGGCACTAATTGATAACAAGAAAATATGTAAAAGTATAAAGGCATTCTTAAAAGTATACATTTAGTAAAGGTAATAGACTAATTACTCATGAAGAAGATATTAACAGTTAAAAGACAAGAGAATTAAAACAACTACAACAAGGACTGGAGCCATGGTGAAGCAGTTGGGCATTTGGCTTGCACATGGCTGATGCAGGACTTTGGTTCGATCCCCAAGCCAGGAGGCGATTTCTGAGCACATAGCCAGGAGTAACCCCTGATTGTCACCAGGTGTGGCCCAAAAGAATCCCCCCAAAACAAACAACCAAATAAAAAATACAGCTATAATTATTGGCTAAGGAATACATAAGACTTTAAAAATATATGAAATGTAAATAAAAGCATTACAGTTAAGAAAGTACAAATGTTTTAAAATTTATTTCTAAACTTAAGTTCTCAACTTAAAACAGACTCTTATGGAAAATATAGCTATTTGTAAGCCTCATGGTATCCACAAAGTAAACACATACATTAGATGTGCAAATGATAAGAAGAAAGGAATCTTAGCACACCACTATTAAAGTAATAGTACTACAAAGAAAAAATGGCAATAAGTAACACCTATAAATTATTACATGTAAGTAAACTAAATTCTTCAATATGACTAAAGTCTCTGAAACAAGGTAAATCCTTTTATATGTGGCCTACAAAAGATTCACTGTATGGTTAAGAGCAAAGAGACAAAAATGAAGTAATGGATAAGACTATTACATTTACATGGAAACTGTATTTAAACTATACTGACTATACTTTCATTAGGTACAAACAATTTAAAATAAAGTGTGTTATGACAAAGAATTTGAGAGATTGCATTAAATCTCTACAATGCTTTGGGAAATATTGCTGTTTTAATAATGTTCATTCCACAATCCATGAACAAGGTATTTGTCTCCATTTTCTTGTGTCTTTATTTATTTATTTTTATTATTTATTTTTAAGCACCATGATTACAAACATGACTGTAGTTGGTTTTCATTCAAAAGAAGAACACTCCTTTCAACAGTGCAACATTCCCACCACCAATGTTTCCCCATCTCCCTCCTCCCATAGCCCCTGTCTGTTTTAGATAGGCATTTTGCTTCTCTCACTTATTAATATTGTCATGGTAATTGTTAGTGTATTATTTCTTTAACTGCACTAACCCTCTTTGAGGTGAGTTTTATATTGTGAACCTGTACTTCTGGCCCTCATCTCTGGGCATTTTACAATAATGTCTTTGTTTTTCTTAAAACTCAGAGATAAGCAAGACTATTCTGTGTCTCTCTCCCTTTGACTTATTTCACTCAGCATAATAGTTTCCATGTCCATCCATGTATAGGAAAATTTTATGACTTCCTCTCTCCTGAAGACTGCATAATATTCTATTGTGTATATGTATCACAGTTTCTTTAATCATTCATCTGTTGAAGGATATCTTGTTTGTTTCCAGAGTCTGGCTATCGTAAATAGTGTTGTGATAAATATAGGTGTGAAGAAGGCATTTTTGTGTTGGATTTTTGTGTTCCTAGGGTATGTCCCTAGAAGTGAGTGGTATAGCTGGATAATATGGAAGATCGAATTCCAGTTTTTCATGGAATCTTTATATTTTTTCTGTAAAGGCTGGACTAGATGACATTCCTACTAGCAGTAAATGAGAGTTGCTTTCTAATCCACATCTCTGCCAGCACTTATTGTTCTTGTTCTTTGTGATGTGTGTCAGTCTCTGTGGAGTGATATGGTATCTCATCATTGTTTTGATTTGCATCTCCCTGATAATTAGTGAAACATTTTTTCATGTGCTTTTGGCCATTTGTATTTCTTCCTTGAGAAATTGTCTATTCATTTCTTCTCCCCAATTTTGATGAGGTTAGATTTATTTTTTCTTGTTGTGTCAATACATTGTATATCTTAGATATTAGCCCCTTATCTGAAGGGTATTAGGTAAATAATTCCTCCCATTCTGTGGGTGGATTTTGTATTCTAGGCACTATTTCCTTTGAGATATAGAAGCCTCTAAGCTTAATAGTGTCCAATCTGTTTATTTCTGTTTCTACTTGTATGGAGAGCGTTGTTTCTGCCCTGAAGATTTTTTTCGTCTTGATGTTATGGAGTGTTTTACTTACATGTTGTTTAATATACCTTATGGTTTCAGGTGTGATATACAGGGATTTTTTAAATCCATTTAGATTTGACCTTTGTGCATGGTGTTAGATGGAGGTCTGAGTTCACTTTTTTTTTGCAAGCGGCTGACCAGTTGCCCAACACCACTTGTTGAAGAGCCTTTCCTTACTCCATTTTGCATTTCTTGCCCCTTTATCAAAAGAAATTTATTGTAAGTATGGGGAACAGTTTCTGAAAACTCAAGTCTATTCCACTGATCTGAGGGTCTGTCTTTATTCCAATACCATGCTGTTTTAATTACTATAGCTTTGTAGTACAATTTAAAGATGGAAAAAGTTATGCCTACCATACTCCTTTTCCCAAGGGTTGCTCTAGCTATTCATGGGTGTTTATTGTTCCGAATGAATTTCCAAAGTGTTTGATCCACTTTATTGAAGAATGTCATGGGTATCCTTAGAGGAATTGCATTAAATCTGTATAATGCTTTGGGGAGTGTTGCCATTTTAATGTTGTTAATTTTGCCAATCCATGAACTGAACAGGGTATGTGTCTCCATTTCCTATGTCCTCTTAAATTTCTTGAAGAAAGGTTTTGTATTTTCCCTTGTATAGGTCCTTCATATTTTTAGTTAAGTTGACTCCAAGATAAATGATTTTTGTGTTACACTAATGTGAGTGGGGTTGTTTTTTTAATGTCCATTTCTTCTCTTTCATTATTGGTGTATAAGAAGGCCATTGATTTTTGTGAATTAATTTTATAGCCTGTCACTTTGCTATATAAATCTACTGTTTCTAGTAGCTTTTTGGTAGAGTCTTTAGGGTTTTCTAAGCACAGTAGCCTGACATCTGCAAATAGTGAGAGCTTGTCTTCTCTCTTTCCTATATGGATGCCCTTGATATCATTTTCTTGCCTAATTGCTATAGCAAGAACTTCTAGCACTATATTGAAAAGGAGTGGAGAAAGAGGGCAGCCTTGTTTTGTACCAGATTTTAGAGGAAAAGCTTTCAGTTTATCACCATTAAGAATATTTGCCATTCACTTGTGGTAGTAGATGGCCTTGACTATATTGAGAAAAGTTCCTTCCATTCCCATCTTGATGAGAGAGGTTTTTTTTTTTTTATCAAGAATGGGTGTGGACCTCATTGAATGTTTTCTCTGCATCTATTGATATGATCATATGGTTTTTATTTTTATTTTAGTTGATATGGTGCATTATGTTGATTGATTTATGTATATTAAACCATCCTTGCATTTCTGGAATGAATCCTACTTGGTCGTGGTGTATGACTTTCTTGATGAGACAATGGGTTCTATTTGCCAGAATTTTGTTGAGGATATTTGCATTGTGTTCATCGGGATATTTGTCTTTAGTTTTGCTTTCTTGCAAATCTCTGTCTGGTTTTGGTATCAGGGGGATGTTAGCTTCATAAAATTATTTGGAAGTGTTACTGATTTTTCAATTTTATGAAAGAATCTGAAAAGGGTTGGTAATAGTTCATCTAAAAAGGTTTGAAAGAATTTGTTAATGAATCTTTCTGGGCCTGGGCTTTTTATTTTGAGAAGACTTTTGATTACTCTTTTAATTACCTTAATAATGATGGGTTTATTTAGATATGCTAGATCATTCTGTTTTAATTGTGGAAGATTGTAGGAGTCCAAGAATTCATCCATTTCTTCCAGGTTCTCGTGTTTCATGGCATAGAGTTTCTCAAAGTAGTCTCTGATTATCTTCTTAATCTCTGCAGTATCTGTAGTGATAAAAGGGTGACCTTTTAATTTCTAATCTGATTTATTAAGTTTCTCTCTATTCATTTCTCTGTGAGTTTTGCTAGTGGCTTATCAATCTTGTTTATTTTTTCAAAGAACCAACTTTTACTTCCGTTTATCTTTTAAATAGTTTTTTTAAATTTCTATTTCGTTAAAACTTTGCCCAAGTTTTATTATTTCCTACTGCATACCTATTTTTGACTTCTTTGTTGATCATTTTCTAATTTTAAAAGCTATGTCATTAAGCTTTTTATATAGGCCCCTTATTTTCTGATGTGTGCTTGTAAAGCTATGAATTTTCTTCTTAGTGCTGCTTTTATTGTGTTCCATAAATTCTGATTGTTTGTATATTCATTGGCATATGCTTCCAGAAATATTTTGATTTTCTTTGATTTCATCTCTGACCCACTGTTGTTTTGCAGTGTGTTGTTTAATTCCCAGGTGTTAAAGTTTTTCTTCTGTGACCCTTTGCAGTTCACTTCTAATTTTAGTGCCTTGTGATCTGAGAAGGTAGTCTGTACAATTACTTTCCTCTTGACTTTATGGAAATATATTTTATGGGCCAGCATGTGGACTATCCTGGAGAATGACCCATGTGCATTGGAGAAGAATGTGTATCCATCAGCCAGAGCAGTGGCACAGTGGTAGGGCATTAGCCTTGCACGTGGCTCACCTAAGACGGACTGGAATTCGATCTACTATCATCTCATATGGTCCCCCAAGTCAGGAGTGATTTCTGAGTACATAAAGTCTATGTTTGTTCTGATTATTTAGATATGTTTTTTGTAGGCAGTAGAATGTTGGCTTCAGTTTTTTGATCTATTTTGCCACTCTATGTCTCTTAACTGGTGCATTTAGTCCATTGACATTGAGAGAGATTATTGTCATGGAATTTAGTGTCATCTTTGTGGAGAAGTTTGTTATGTCTATTGGGTGTCTTGTCTTTAAGAAGACCTTTCACTTTTTCTTTTAAGGCTGATTTTGAATCTATAAAGTTTCGGAACTGCTGTTTATCCGTGAGGCTATGTATACTTCCTTCAAACCTGAAAATGAGTCTGGCTGGGTGCAACATTCTAGGCAAAGCATTCATTTTGTTGAGTTTTGTCACTATATACCACCACTGCATTCTTGTCTTGAGGGTGCCTTGTGACAGGTCTGCTGTAAATATTAAGGATGCTCCTTTGAATGTAATTTTCCTTTTTGATCTTGCTTCTTTCAGTAGTCTCTCCCTATTTGTGGAATTTGTCATTGTGACTAGGATGTGTCTTGGAGTGATTTCTTCAGGTCTCTTTAGATGGTTCTATCTGGGCATGCAGGATTTTGTTGTATGCCATGTTTAGCTCAGAGAGTTTGTAATGATGTCCTTGACTATTGATTCTACCTGGGGATATTCTTCCTGGGTTTCTGGGATTCCAATGATTCTTATCTTGTTTCTGTTGAACTTGTCGAGGACTTCTTTTTTTGTCTGTTCACATTCTTGAGTATTTTTTCCATTGTTTGATCATTTGCTTTAAGGTTCTTTTCTAGTCTCTTCTGCTGTATGGAGTTGCTCTGCATCTCATCTTCCAGCTTGCTGATTCTGTTCTCAGCTGCTTTACACTGTTGGAAAGTCTTTCTACTGAATTTTTAGTCCTGTTATTTCACTTTGGAGTTTTCTGATTTCTATTTTTGTTTTCTGTTCAGCTTGATTTATTCTTTCTTTGAGTTCTATGAGCACCCTTCATATTACTACTCTAAACTCCTTATCTGTACTTTTTGGGTCATCAGAGCTGCCATCTTCATTCTCTATGAATGCTGTTGTCCTGTATTGTTTTCCCATGGACATTTTTGTAGTGTGGCTTTTACTGCATGCTGTGGTGGGGTTCATGGGCTAGGAGATGTACATGACCAGGAAGCAAGCAAAGCAGAATGCACCTCCCTGCTTCACTGTTTCCTGGCCAGTGAACCTTGATGGGATTAAATTCACTGGGGTCTTCCTTAGCCTCATGCAGGGGATCAGGAAGCCAATAATGAAGGAATGCAGATGCTTTTTAAAAAGCACCCAAAAGGAGTCTGGTACCATCTTGTGGGCTGGAACTGCCTACCTGGCCAGTGAACATATGAGATTAAGGATTGGCAATATATTCTCTTTAAAGGTTTGAAAGAATTAACTAGTAAATTTGTCTGGGCCTGAGCTTTTGTTTTTGGGAAGAATTTTGATTGCCATTTTAATTTCTCCAATAGTGAGAGGTCTGCTCAGATATTCCTGATCATCTTGGTTCAACCATGGGGATGTTATACAAATTCAATAATTTATTTATTTATTTCAGGTTCTCTGTTTTGTGGCATAAAGTTTTTCTAAGTAATCTGATTACACTTTGAATTTCTGCTTATCTGTAATAACCCCTCTATTTATTTCTAATTCATTTATTAAGTTTCTCTTTGTGAGTCTTGCTAGTGGTTTGTCTGTCTTGTTAATTTTTTCCAAAGAGCCAATAGATAGAAAAATAGGCATACTTATTACAGTATGCTAAAAAGATATAATTGATGTAAAGGCCACAGTTGGTAGGGCATTGCCTATAAATCAGAACTATGTGATTGATATTGATATGTATAGCTATATTGATAACTATTAATCACCTTAGGAAAAATACAAATCAATAGAATCATTATCAAGCAGAGTTAGGAGTTTATGTGATCATTGCAGAAAATAGTGCACAGAAAAAGAAATCCATCTCCATAAGCGTTAAAATTATGAAATCAGTGGCAACTAAGTGTTATTCTGTCTTGCTTTAAATCAGAGCTTCTATGTAATTTTCTTTCTACTATCTAAAAAGATAACAAGATAGAAAACAAAAACAAAATAAAATATGGATTTGGTAATAACAGTTTTGTCAACAAGTGAAATTGTGGGGCAATTTATCAATATTTGCTTCTTTTTCTCACACTTAATATCAACTGGACAAAAAGTTTTCCCAAGAAATTTAATTCAAGGAAAAACACAGTTTCTTGAATTATTAAACAAAGACAATATTGTACCACTTTCTCTATGTTCTCTCTCATAAACTTCTGTTTTCTCAAGCACACACATACACACATGCGTGCACACACACGTGCACACACACACTTCCTGGATAAATATAAATAAAGGTAATTTACCCCCTACATTCTCTCAATTCCTCTCCTACCTTCTCCTTTTTTGCCTTTCCCTTGTCTCCCCTCTTACATGCTTTTCTCCCCTTCCTTCCCCCCTTCACTTCCTTCTACTTTTCTGCAATCCATTTTGTCTCTTCCCATTCTTCCCTCTCCTCTACTTTCCATACATTCAGAGAACCAAAATTCCTGAGTGGTAGTGTTTCACAGCAGTATTTGGAAATTGAGACTATAAATTTACAAAAAGTATAGGGAAAATAATTTTTCTGTAGATATACATACAAATTCTGTAATATTGAGTCCATTGATTTTTCTAACCACTACATAAAATGTCACCTTTACATTGATTTGTAATTTCAATTTAGCATTGAATGCCAATAAGTATGTCTTATTTTAAAATTTTTGAAACATTATTATTAGCTCTAACATTAATAAATTACTTATTTACATTTAATGATTGCCTTTAATTTTTAATGACAGTTTTCTTTAAAAAATATTACCATTCCAAAGATTCTAAGCAATATGACCTCATATTTTTATCCTTAACCACAAAGTGTACTAATTTGATCATTAATAAGGTAATAGATAAACTTTATTTCACTCCTAGTTTGGAGAAGCAGTGTAGAAAATAACTGAGAGGTAGAAAATTACTATCAGGATGGAAATTCCCAGAAGAGACATACTTGAAATTCTTTCAGTTACCAGCTTCAAATGATAAAGTAACTCAGAAAACTAGTTCCAGGTGGTTACTGGTGCATGCAGCAATAAGAGACATCTGACCCTGATTCAACTTTTTCCTTAATTAAAACCTAAATGCATATTAACTCCATATCCTTTATCGATGTACTAATGATACATATGAGAGTAGCCTGTATCCCAATATGCCCGTGAGAGACCCAAGCACTGCTCATACTAGTTATATAAGTCAAAAATGACCTTAGTTATCTCATTATATAAAGTTCCTATCACAAAATCCTGAAAACTTTCTACCTTAGAAGTGCCAATGCCCACATCTCAGGAATGCACTTTGTTAATAAATCCTTAAGCTTTCTGCATAATCTTTCTGTCTTATCCTTGAATTCTTTCTTAATGACCACAAAGAACTTGGTATCTGGGTTAAGGTTACTCACTCCCCATTATTTCATTCAAAAGAATAAAATTTTATGCATTTTTTTTTTTGCAGGCACTGGATCCTAAGCAACTAGACAGCAGTAACAATTTCCCAGGCTATGCAGATCAAATGGAACTGAGCGCTGCCTAATGAGTGACTTTGAGGGATTGGAAGTGCACTTTCCCTCACAGGGAAAGACTTAGTTGGATCCTCTTTAAACAGCCTTCTTAGAACAGCCATCCAGTAATATAATCACTTTACTAACTCTATTGACTATATGACACACTTTGCTAATAGAGGAGCTTTGAAAGAATAAACCTAGGTAAGGTTTTTACAAAGACAAAGAACATAATTCAAATTTAATTTCACTCTTACACTCTGGGTCTCAATCTGGATATATTTATTTCTTCATATAATTATAAAGCCACAAGTTGTTATTTTTGCAAGCTTTATACTTCAAATTTTTGTTAATACATGGATATCATCTAAAATAATAACCATTTTACATGGTAAGAGAAGTAAATGCCATTAACTTTTGATTGAACTTGAGAGGTCTAAGGTACTTAGTCAACACTACACAAGTGCTAACGATGGAGTGAATACTCTAATTCAAACTTCTGGTTCTTCTATGTTGGAGAAAGAGACCATAGTCATATCTAGTCAGGAATTAATGCCCAGAAGTGTATTGTCAGTTGAGCTATACTAAATCTAATCCTAGATAAATTCAGAGGCCTGGAAGAACTACAATGTTACAGCAAGATTTGGACCACTGCTGAAAGATATTTAGATTTTAAGACTACAGGAGTACAAATTTCATCCTGTTCCATTGAGTTTTTCTAAAGGTGTGTTCTTCAAGCTTTTTTTTTTTTTCTTCAAGCTTTTTACAACTGAGGACTGCTAAGTTTTGTGTTCCTGTCCACAAGTTGGTAGTTATAACTAAAGAGATAGATCAATGGTTTTTAACTTTTTCACATCTGTCATCTGGCACTTATCAGTGAAATGGTATTTAAGGAGAGCTAGTCAAATCATCAAATTAAAACATTGATAAAAGAAACCAGATCTAATTACATATGTTTGGGAGTTTTACACAGTTGTGGACCCTGGAATGAATGAATATCCCTGGAGTTATATCCTGTGTTAAGGGATGGAACAAATAGGAACCTGTAGAGTGGAAGAGAGAAAGGAATTTCAAATGATATAAAAAAAAGGATAATATATCAGAATAAACCCATGCCTCTAAATGTTTGTCTAGACCTAAGATAAATTTCTCTGACGAAAAATAAAAGGAGGTGGGGATATTTTTAAAAAGCATCCTAAATCTAGGTTCCGTTCATTTCTTAATGTTCTTGTAAACTTTCTCCTGAGTCCCACAGGGTGTCAGTTGACCTTTGTTCTGCATACCAAGGTGATGTGTATTGGAAAAACCTACCAGCCCATCTGAATGTTCTGGGAAAGGGCCTCTCCTACAGTACAAATTTAAACACATAAATGTAACAGCAACACTTCCCCAGGGCATTGTGCTTGGCATTCAGAGACTTCATAATTTTTAAATGGCTCATAAACCCACAGACATGATTTTTCAAATATTAAATTATCTTTGTATATATACTTATATATGTTATATATATTTACATATGTGTTATGTATAAAGGTTTTTCTGGACCCTCTCAAGTACTAGGATGGGTCGAATCATACTTCATTTCCTCCAGAAAACTCATCATTTCTTTTACTAATTATGAAATTACTGATCTTTTTTATAAAGATTTTATAAATAGCTAAGTTGCTGCTCATCCCACATAACAAAAATTGTTTTATTTTATACCTTAAGCTTGATTCACCATAGACTGTATTTTACTTTTCCAATCATTTTTATTTTTGAAATATTTGTCCAGATATTTTAACAGGACATGAAACTTCATGTCTTGCAGAAGAAAACTGCTGAAGTTCTACCAGTATTGTTCCAACTCAGAACTTGAAATTCAACTCCAGTATTGTGGGTGGAGTACAGTGATCGTTGTTTGCTGAACCCCATGCCCTGAAGGTGGCTGGTATGTACCGCCTTGTCTATGCGTGATTTTCCTTTGGGAGGTTCCTGTGGTATCAGTCACTTTGTCCTCTTAAGAATATCCCCTTTTGGATGACAACCATTTGGCTTCCTTTTTTTTTTTTATTTTTGATGGTTAAGTTGTCTTTTTAACTACTGCTTTAAGAACTTTGCTGACAACCTCCCATCAAGCATTCACACAACCCCTTTTAGATGGCATAGTTAGATAACTGGAATGCTTCCTGAACCAGGGCCAGGACTAGAACAAACTCGAAACAAGGACAGCCTTCACCAGTGAAATAGAACACCAGTGAAACTCAGAGTCTGAGTTTCACTCCCACTTAGTAACTCAGAAGAATTTCTGTAAAGAAACAGAGTAAATGAAATACTACAGGGTCTTCCTTTTAAACTCCTTTACCAAACTCTGCTGAGTCCTCATTTTAGAAACTTTGAACTTGTGCTACTTCAGGATTTTTATGAGTTCAAAGATAAGCATCAAATAGAAATAAACATATACAACAAAATAGTTGTTAAAAGGGATTTCATATTTTTATTTGATTATAATTAATAAGACATGCAGACACCTGCATCCATGACCTCGTTGATGTCCTTGGAAGTCCCTGGGTGACTACCTAGCCCAGAATTTCAGGAGCATCACCTTCCCTCACAGTAAAGAATTTTAGGGAAGAAAGGAGCAGTGAAGTAAAAACAGATTTTATTGGAAGGTACTAAGGAAGGGGAAAGAGAGAATAAGAGGAAAGAGTAATATGCTCAAAAAAGAGTGCAAAGGCCTAGAGGACCCCGGTACATACACAACCCAGCAAGAACATAGGAAAGTATGAAAGCCTACATTTCAAAAGTAGAGATGTGGGCCCCACTTGCATGTGGGGACCATAACATGGGCTCAGAAAACACATGTGTACAACTCCTTTGTTCTAAGTTGGCTTATATAAGTTTCTCCCAACTTAGAAACCTATATAGGTTTCATAAAGCTCCACATGGAGATTTCTACCTATAGAAGGGAAGAGTCCTGTTGTGATTACCAGGTAAGGGTTGGGATAAGTTGATCTTCTTTGACCTTTCTTTCCTAGTCTTTGTTCCTGATGGAACTTCCTTTATCAGGTCTTCTTTCAGTACTCACAAGGTGTGTCCTAATAGCATTAGGATTAGTGCCAAAAGTAACTTCTTCATATTCTATTTGGTTTTATTATGTCTCAATACATTTTTATTACACACCCAAAAACTCATTGCCATGTGGGGAGCCCTTCCCTATCTACCTGCCTGCTTTTAGAAATTGTTGAAATCTACAAAGCCATAGGTATTATTTGCATCACTTGAAACGTTAGCATCAAGAAAAAGAGAAAGAGGGGCTGCAGAGTTAGGACATGTGTTAAGGAGCTTGCCTTGCATATAGCTGAAACACTATTGAATGAGGAAGCCTATTTTCTCTTGGCAGCAACTGTGAGTAGTCACATTTATTTTTTTTTTTTACTACCCCCATCCTACATTTTAAATTTTTTAAAGTCCTGCAATTCCCCAGGACTTTAAAATTCTGCCTGGAGTTTAGGTGTCTTCCGAGAACAAGTCAATAAACAGGAAAGTCTCAAAGCAAATAGTCAAACCCAAAAGTCTCAAACCAACCAGACTACTCTGTAGGATTCTGACACTTTGGACATTCTTATCAATTGATAAGAAATGCAAAGAATTTTTAAAGCCTATACAAAAATTGGTTTTCCTGTAAAAACCCCTACGAAAAATGACCCCCGTATTTATCTTAGTCTTGTGATATGTTCCTCCTCATTTGGAGAGTTCCTTCTTTCTATGATTTCTAATAAACTTTCTACTTTTGAACTCTGAGTCTCCAGTTACTTGAGGAGTGATTTGAGTTATCTGAGTTATTTAAGTTAAAATATTGAGGAACCTCAATATTGATGAACCTGGGGTTCATCATGAATCAGAGTCTCGGGCCCAAAGCAACAGCACAGCAGTACGGTGTTTGCCTTGCACATGGCTGACCCAGGACGGACTTCGGTTGGATCCCCAGTGTCCCATATGGTCCCACAAGCCAGGAACGATTTCTGAGCACAGAGCCAGGAGTAACCCCTGAGCATCATCGGGTGTGGCCCAAAAACAAAACACAAAACATCACTGTTACTGCATAATTATGATCCCCAGAAATGCCAGATGTAAACTTTGAGTCTGCTAAATGTAACCATCTCCCTCCCCCCCCCCCAAAAAAAAAAGCAGAGAGAAGAGGGAGGAGAAAGAAACTGTGACAGTGGCAGCAGACTATAAAGAAAGACTTAAACTTTCACTCAATTAATAAAGTGATCTTAAAATCTTAAGATGAGTGTCAAATGTATTGTCATTTGTATGTATGTCTTTGGCAAAACTATTCCGAGACTCAGTTTTCTCCACTATTTCTCCACTAAATAGAGACAGTGATTCTAATAACTACAATAAGATTGTTATGTAAATTACTTTTGTGGAAAAAAAATCTATTTGCAAAATTCTTAACAAAAATTCAGCCACACAGAATATTTTTAAGGAATGCTAAAGTGCTTACCATGAACAAGTTTTCTCTTTAAATGTATGCATGTTTAATAATCCAAGTCATTATTCCTGCTTTAAATTTTTTTATTTCATTGTATTTATTTTATTTTATTCATTGAGATATACAAAGTCCTTCATAGATGAATTTCAGATATATAATGAGTCAAGGCCATTCCCACCACCAGTGTGGCAAGTCATTATTCCAGTTGTCTTTCATCCTTTAAATGGGCTGAAGGTTTGCATTTGCTTTATAAGTAAATAACACAGGGCATTATTTTCAGCTTTATGAGACCATTGAGATTACCCATTTGGAAGCTCTTTGGGAGCCCCAAACAAGTTCTTTGGAAGCCACAGATATATCCTCAAAGTCCTAATTTAAACCAGATATGAAACTTCCTATTTGTCTGAAGAAAAAATTTTAGTGACACAGATCATCATGTGACTTTTGAGATTCTTGTTTAACAAAGACACATTTTTGAAACTCCACCATCTTCCATTGATTACCTGCTCATTTTTTAAGGCAGTAGTTTTCTTTTCAGTAAAATTGTACTTCTCTGTTTTCCACTGGATCTTTCCCAAGTGAGAAAGATAATGTTAGGATCTGAGTCACTTAGTTAATTCTTGGTCATTCACAGGGATCAAGTTCAGGTGGGAGGTTATGAACCAGATAGATCTGGTTTGTAAGCTCTTCCTTGGAAGCAGGAGAACTGGGACCATTTAAGTTCTTTAGAACTTTGTGTCCTTTCATTTATGATGGGATAATACTAGTATCTGTGTTTTCAAGCATTTTGAATAGAGCCTGGCACAAATTGATTACTCTATAAATGTTCACTATTCAAAACTTATTTCCCAGAACAGAGTGAGAGCCTTGGTTTTAGGACCGCCATGTTGACTTAAGGTTGGTCTCTCTGTGTCTAGAAACAGTACCATCAACTTGGTTCAGCTCATGTAGTGCTCTAGCTACTCTGTATAGTAAACCATAGCTTAAAAAAGGCTGTTCAATTAAAATTTTTATTTTTATCATGCATACTTTATTATTTCTTACTTGGAAGTTCACTAAGTCTCAGTAAGAGAAAACACAAAATATTATGTGCAGATGAAACAACATTTAATTATAAAAAGCACTAGTATTGGTGCAGGAATTTATCTCTTCAGTTTATGGCTTGACCAACAATAATCAGTATCTAATTTCCTTAAAGGAAGCCATTTGTATTCACTGCTGTTTTTTTCTTTTTCTTTAGGAGTTAGAAATGAGATGCTTGCCAGTGTTTAGTTAGAAAGAATCTCTAAACAACCACCATTTGGGTGTAACTGTATGTGTGTAAAGCATACTTGAAAAAAAAAAACTGTAGATAACGCCAAATGCTTCCATTAACTTTCTTTAACAATGTTGATTTTCCCAAATTTGAAAAAGATATGAAACATACTAAAAACAATTTTTATGTAGAATATACTTCAAAACTCATCTCTAGTTAACTAATATCCATAAGTTAATTAGAGAAACATCTCTTATAGATAAAGAAATTGGAAACTTCAGTGAATGTTTCCCACTTAAGAAAACATTTTTCTTTCTGGGATCTACAGAAGTAGATTCTTTACATTCTTTGTATCTTTGGGAAGAAACCCTGATAAAATAGAATGCCTGAGAAACTATTCAAAAGAAGGAAAGTGCAATAATACGGGGGACAATGACCAAGCCAAACATGTTCTATGAAAAACCTGAATCCAGAGATTCAGGTATTATCTCAGGTGTTTTGTTGCCACTATTTAATGAATGCTGATGCTTTGTTTTTTGTTTTTTGTTTTTTTTTGTGGGGGGGGTCACACCCGGGAGTACTCAGGGATTACTCCTGGCTCTATGCTCAGAATTGCTCCTGGAAGGCTCAGGGGACCATACAGGATGCCAAAATTCGAACCACTGACCTTCTGCATGAAAGGCAAATGCCTTACCTCCATGCTTTCTCTCCAACCCTGAATGCTAATGTTTGAGGTGACCAGGACCCTGTTACTTGTATCTAGGTTTTTCCAGGTTCTCTGTGTCACTCCTTTCTCCTCTTCCAACCTCAATCAACCCACTACCCCAGTATTCTCTCTTATGTTACTCTGCTATTCATAAAACTCTTAGGTGTTTGCAAATTATACTTTCCATAATCAAGTCAATTTGTCTTCTCCCCCAAATACAGTCATTTCAGTCAAAATAGTTATAGCTATTATAGTTTTTGCTATTATAGTTATAGTTATTATTGATTATTTTAATAGTTTTGATAAAACTCTTAAATATAAACAAGCAATTAAATATTTTACAAATTTTACAAATATGATTATATAATCATTTATTTTAGAAAATTTCTTTATTTTTGCAAATATTTCTCTCTAGAAGGGATAATTAAGTCAACCAATTTCTTGTTGAAGAAGTGTTTAGATTTCAGAAAATAAGTTCTGAAATTACATTGGTGATAAAATCTAGATAATTGGAATAAGGGCATTTGATTGCCTGGTTTTAGTCTAAAGACTAAAATTATCATTTTAGGTTGAAGATCTGAAGCTTATATGTACATGGTTAACACTTCTTAAGAGGAGTGATAATTTTATCTCTGACTTCATGTGGACATCTCAAACTTATTTTATACCTTTAACTTTTTCTGATAAGAGAAGCCCAGAAACCTTTTTCAGAAAGAAAACACAGTCAAGAAGCTAAATAATGTGTCTTATAGCCAACACTTTTTTCACTAGTCCTGGAATTGAACAATTTCACATTTAATATGTTAAAAAAAAAAAACTCAAGAAAACAAGCAAAACCTTTCATGTTTTAAAAAGCTACTGTGAAAGAGAAATAAAAAAATTTTTTTTTATTCAGCTCCGGAATTTACTAAAAACCATTGTCATTCAGGCTAGCCATATGAGTGGGGAGGAGGGAGATTTGGGACATTGGTGGTGGGAATGCTGCACCGATGAAGGGGCGTGTTCATTACATGACTGAAACCCAACTACAATCATATTTGTAATCAAGGTGTTTAAATAAAGATATTAATAAAAAAGAAATCACAGAAAAGAAATAGATAAGACAAAATTCTAAACTTAAAAATTACAATTTTATAATATTTTAGAGAAATATTATGTATTTCACTAATAAATACATATTATTACCTAATATGTATTATGTAAACCTGCATGTATTTAATGGCTGAAATGAAATTATGAAGTGTAATAAATCTGGAGACAGAACAAGAAAAATTATTCAGCATGAAGAACAGAAAGAAATGTATAAAAGAGCAGGAAGGCTCAAGGGATCTCTTAGAGATTATCAAACAGTGCAACATACAAACCTGATGAAAGACAAAAATTTGCAGAAACAAGCTGTTAAATGAATAGTGAGAATCATAAAATCAAAAGTCTATTTTATAACATTAATATGTGCCCAAACTGTTAAAATATTTATTTTCATAAACTTTCAGAGTCACACACACACTCAAAGAAAAAGTAAAAAATCAAGCAAAAGATGTATAAAAGGAAATTAATACTTTGTGAATTAATTTAGGGTGGTTGAAGATCAAAGACAAATACTGAAGCCTTAGTACTGGGGTTAGGGCACTTTCCTTGAACACGGCTGACTCAGGTTCTATCACCAGCAAAACATGATCCTCTGAGCACAGCCAATAGTGATCCCTGAGCACTAAGCCAGGAATAAGCCCCGAGCATCACTGACTGTGACCCCAAAACAAACAAAGAAAAAACACTGCTTAAGAGATGAAAGCCTTAATGGACCATTCCCAAAGAGGCTAGTCCCCCAGAGAGACTATATAGAGAAAAATAAACAAATCTTGAACACTCAAAGGAAACATGTTCTTCTGTATTGGTTAGTGTTTATTGGAAAAACTTAACATGTGAAACCCAAGAACACTCCCCAGGCAACTATTACACTCCCAGCCAATCCTTTGAATGGGCAGTAGCTGATGGAATGAAGCTCAGATCTTGTTGCATTTTTAAACAAAAGAGCCCTATTCATCATAAGCTCTTTCAGTCCTGTGAGCTACCAGAAGCTTCACCCTATGCTGCCTTTCAAGCAAAATGTCCAGGGTCAGTTGCCATACTTGGGCAGCTTGGCCAGTGTCTATTTTAATAACCTCTGGGAAACC
Organism: Suncus etruscus; assembly: GCF_024139225.1. NCBI lineage: Eukaryota > Metazoa > Chordata > Mammalia > Eulipotyphla > Soricidae > Suncus > Suncus etruscus. The sequence goes on along the minus strand of NC_064859.1, from coordinate 55,781,844 downwards.
TACTTCTTTTTGGCTTCTAGCAATTAAAGGGGCAAATTTCCATGCCTAAATGCCAGCAACCCATTCCAAAATGTTACTAGCATCCCAGAGAATAACAGATGTTTTTAAAGGGTACAGACCACTTTGGAAGAACCCTATGCAATTTAGATTTCTGTTATGTTGAATCCAATAAGGGATGAAGTCCATTTTTATTTCTTAAGGATGAACAATGTAGATGGCTTTGTAAAGTTGACTTCTGTGATCCTCCTCTACTTCTTAGTCTCCTCTGTACCTTGAAAATCACGACTCACTACATCCAATCTGGTGAGAACACATGCTTTCCTCCATGGCTTTACCTGCTTATTAAACAAATTAAAAAACAAAAAGATCTTTGGGTTTTAAAATTAGGTTATATCTTTGGACTAGTTACTATTTTTGGTAGCAAATTATTTGTATTAAAATTAAAATTTTAGGAAACTTAGATACAGCCTTATATTTCAGATTTAGTTTAAAGACAAGTGTTCACATTTGAATGATGTTTCTCGCACTACAGTAACAGGGGCATGAATATGAATATTGCTTACACAGCATCATGCAGGGAAAGTCATGTGATTCTTTTCAATTATAGCAATCATAGGCTGTAGCAGACACATCCACATCTTTTGGAGAGGCTGACGTTGAAGCAGTACCGGGCAGCATTTCAAGAATCTTGTTTTTGTTTTCTGGAATAAAAATGTCTAACATTTCTTCTAATGCCACTTTTAGCTTTCAATAATATGCCTCACTTGAACATTTATAGTTTACTAAAAGCACAGCACTAGAATATTTTAAGAGGAAAAGAATCAATCAAGTTTACAAGGCAACAATAAAGTGATGTCAACTGATAAATAAGTTTCAAAATTTCAAATGATCCAGACTATCTTCAATATTATCATAAAAGAAACACATGTATAAGCATGAACATTTTTAGAATGCATCCAAAATGGTGTAGGGGCACTCGTGAATAAGGGCATCATTTGATCACTTTCAGTTGACAGGATCAAAACAAGTGTTGGGAAAACACCAACACTAAAACAGAAATTGGAACACTTTGAGTTAAATCAATTGTGGATATAGATCTTAAAAATAGCATCCAGAAAGAATTTTTTTGCTAATTTGATTATTGTAGATTAGTCATTTTTTATATTATATAACACTAAAAATCATTTAATAGATGGGTTCCTAGATGAAGGAAAAGATTAATAGAAAGGAGGGAAAATGAAAAATTTAATCATTTTGCCATTTAGTAAAGTTGGCAAACTAGAGTTTAAGATGATGAAAAGGGACAATTAAATTGTGAAATAGTTTCAAACCTTACAGGTAAATATCAATTTGATTATGCACTTCTAATAAATAACTTTCATTTAAGTCACTGATATTAATGACTGTTTATTGCATTTTGTTTTAAATATTTTTAAAATAAATAATCTAATTATAATAGACAATAACTCATTGTTCACAGATTAATCCTATGGTATAGCTAGCATCTATTATTGCTACTGATGTGTAACAATGATATGGCCAATTTTACTTCTCAGAAATATAAAACCGCAAACAATAATCAAAATCAAAGTCAGTGCTTTAATTTAAGAGACAGTACAATCATTTTGTGGAGACAATAGCTTACTTCACAGTTTTGGGCATGATGTTCTTACAAACACACAGGCAGTATATCTTCAGGACATTTCCCCTTTCCCTAACAGTAAATTTGTTTTTAATTTCACACAGAGTATTAAGGTAAATTATTAATTAAACAAAATTTTACTTCAATAATTACATGCTACTCAGAAATCTTTAGTGTTATTCTTGGGGTAACTAATATCAATTCACAGGAATTCATCTACAAAGCACACCAGCTAAGAATGTGCTTGCTTGCCTTCAGTCCTCCAAAATATTAGCATGCCTTTTATATAGACAACTCTAAGAGCTTCCCTCAAACAATGAGGGCTCTCTTTTTGAACTCTAAAATGTCTTTTGTCTCAATGGGAAGACCAATTATGATCATTATAGATTAGCCATTTGGTATATTATATAACACTGAAAAATATTTGTTAATCTATGAGTTTCCAGATGAAGAAAAAGATGGGTAGGAAGGAAGAAAAAATGAAAGATTTTAACCATTTCACCATTTAGCAAAGTTGATGAACTAGAGTTTGAATTCAGAATTAAGTTTGGGTATGATAAAAATGGAAAATTAAATTGTGAAATAGTATAATTACAATGTCTCATAGATTAGAAAACTATTTTCTCTGGAGCAAAGGACTGTGGGACTTGTGATGTTCTTTGATGTGATGCTCAGCTGACCATCTCGACCCAACTGCAGAGGAATATTCCTCACTTTCCTCGCCAGATTCATACTCTTCATTCACTGCATGAAAGAATGGTCTGGGCCTTACAGCAGCCCATCTGTCTCTTCCAACATATTCTTCCTGGTTTGCATTTCTCCTGTAGCCAAAGTTGGATGGTCTCTCTCTTCTGTGTAAACTCTTCATTGGAATTATTTCTTGTGTCCGTCGATTTATTTGAAGTGAATCTGTCCGCAAGTGTGGCCTAAACATAATGGACAGGACTTCTGATTCACTGCTGTCATTATCTAGGAAAAGATGACAAAGAAAGGAAAGAACATAGTTTTAGATTTAGAGTCAGAATATAATATCTTAACAAGAGCTCAAAGTGAAGTAGCCTCCTTTCTTTGGTTCCAACTCTTAGATTCATTTACTTAATTGACTTAATGTTCCTTTTCAAGGCTAGGTACCCCAAGAAGGGAATAGAATAGAAGCTAGCATCCTCTAGGTAAGCAAGAAAGTATCAATGGGCTGTAGGCTTTAGGCAAGAAAGTATCAATGGGCTGTAGGCTTTAGTTTAGACCATAAAGCACAAAGCTACTTTGTGTTGTCAAAGACCAAAGGTTATATGGTTACTGTGATTTTGGGGTTTACTTTTATTTAGTAGTTATCCAAAAACATTAAATCTAATTTTCCCTTTCTAAACATCAAAATTGCCAATGTTGAAAGCCCAGAAATAGGAAAGCACTACAGCAGAGAGTGGTATTTATCAGGAAACATGGACTAGATGGTCTCTTATCAAAGGAAGCAAGGGAGTGGCCATATTGAGTCTAGACCAAGATAATGATTGTAACACCCATTTATTAAGAATTATGTGCCCATTGGTATGTTGATCAGTTTTTTACTTTCTTAGGAATTACCTAAAAAACAATTGTTCTTTCCCTATTCACTCCTCTTCAAATAAATATTTCCATATATTATTTTTATCATTTTCTCAAAGTTTTAACTTTACACATACCTTAACATTAAATTTTCCAAGTATTTGGGTATTTTGAGACCTCCATAAAATAAACCAAAGTCAGGGTACTTTTTGTATTTCCTACTTTCTCCTCAAAACAGAAGTAAAACATTTTAAAATAAAAATAAAATTCCACAGCTAGAACTAATATGTTCAAAGGTTTAGCTTAACAGAACGTGGGAGCTTAAGACCCATAAAATACTGCACTGAATCATGTTTTTAAAAGTTGTCACCAGAGCTGAAGAAATAGCACAGTGGGGAGAACATTTGCCTTGCAGGTAGCTGACCAGATTCAGTCCAGGTGGAAGGAGGACAACGTTGGTGGTGGTAACACCCCAATTCGATGTTGCTATGTACCTAGAAATTACTGTGAAAGATTTGTAATCCACTTTGGTCAAAATAAAAATTAAAAAAATAAAATAAAATAAAAATATAATATTAGAATAACTGCTTATTTTTTAAAACACTTCTTTTTAATTTATGCTTCATTTTCTGGCCTAGGACCAGAGTTTCTCCAGATCCTCTAGTACTTGGAACATTACCTAAGAAAACAATGGCCTTTTGCTTCTGCCCTCAAGTCATGACTTTCTCTTACCACCCCCACTCCCAAGAGCCTTTTTGTTTCTATCCGGTCTTTGAGCTTATCCTTTGGGCAGCAAAGAGTCAAGTGTTGGTATTCTGGTTATTGAAAGTGGGTTTTATGTGCTAGGAAGAGGTTTGATCGACTTGTAGGCTTCACCCAATTACCTTCACTAGATCTGTCCAAAAAGAAGAGTGGTGTGGGCTGTAAAGCAAAAGGAAGAAGGAGGAAGGGGGCTAGGGACTAAACTTTGCCCATTTGTACAATCTTCCTCCAGATCAGCACCTTGGCAGTGCATTTCCAGGGAGAGATCAATGGAGACCTTTGCAGCAAAATATGAATATTGAGTTTTATTATCTGCAGGCTGAACCAGAGCCTTAGTTTTTGATCAGGAGTGGAGAAACAATCTTTTCTGTTAAGGAGGGCAGAACCTAACTGGTGAAATTCAAATCTCCAATGCACCCTTCCCCAGTCCACATGGTTTTGTTTTATTGTGACAAAATATATAAAAAAGAAAATTTAATTTTATTTGTTCCATTTTATCAAATCATCAGAATTTACAATACTGATTTTATTGTCTTGTTTTTGCATTCTTACTAGAGTTCATGTCTCACATCAAGTTCCCTCCATTTTATTATCCCAGAGTCCCTTTTTTGTCATGAATCAGTAATTAGCATCTTCAGTTTGTGATTCTATGACCATTGCTAAGGATTTGCTTCATTAGGCATTGCAGAATCCCTTGAAGAGATTTTAATTTATTTTTAAAATTAGGATCGCATGTTAGCACCAGTAATAGAGCTCAGGGACATTAGCACACGCTAAATATGTGCTGTAAATGTTAACTATTTTTTGACAATGGTAAATATTTTTAACTATTAAATACACATGCACTTAGAGTGAAGCCATCACTGTACCACCTAGAGAATGTTTTTGCTTTTCCCAAATCACCTGGTTTGTCAATAATCTTAAGGCACAGAAGTGTCCTGATTATTACTGTCCTGATTATTACTTTGACCAAATAAGTCAAAGTAATAAATCATGATAATCATCAGAAAAATTGAATAAGCAGTATCCAAGCACCAAAGGTCAAAGAGTGATCAAGAATGGAGGGTGATCTTCAAGTCACCACCTGGTTAGCTAAGCAATCTCCAGTGAAGAAACATGCCATCTATGCTCTCCCCTAGAGAACCTGGCTATTCCCTGGCTATCCAGGTGCAGGGAGAGGGCAAGTTAGAAAGGAGGTAGATTCAAATAACTGCCCCGATACATATCAAAGTCTATATCAGTCTAACCCTGATTCCTCGTAAATCTTTCTAACTTCTTATGAGTAATGGATAAAAATTAGAAGCATCTTAAATGCTTTTTAATGAAGTTACCTGGGAATTCAGCAACTCTCTCATTTCTTCTTGCTGATGGAGGATTGTTATAGGGGAAGGAGAGGTAGCGAATGTTTTTGGAACCAGTCTGTGGGTCACAAGGAAAAATGAAAAGCAGAATCAGCTACTGCAATTTACAGCTTCACAAGATATTTAGATAAGTGAAGGGCACAGACCAACAGTACAATCCCTAGTTCAGATTACTGATTTTCAGTTTCGTTTGTTTAAACAAAGTAAATGTTTCAGCCTTTGCTATGTATTTATTTTTCTTTCCCTTTTATGATAAAATAAATCATTATCTCAAAATTGTTCACACAGTTCCTTTAAGATTAGGATTGACTCCAAATCTAACCTACATCCCGAGTTCTAGGAAGACTGATTTGATTTGGCCTCAATAATTCAGTGCAAAGTGAAGAAAATTGTGATTCAAAATTTGTGGCAAAAAAAATCCCCTTATTTTTTTCTCAGTTCCAGACCACCATAGTGGTGTAGACCTATCCTAGAAACACTATTAAGTTTCTGATAAAACTAGTGAATAGTTAACTTCCACATATCCCATGCTAATATGTCTTTGAGTTTCAAGACCCTAAGCCCAGATGCTGTGGCTTTTCTGCTGTCCTGAAACTTCTTAGTTTTGTGCTTAACTGGAAACTACACTTTATTTCAGTGGTGTTGGTGGGGTGGTGAGGAGACTCTTTCCCTCCACTGGCCCATCTTACCTGCTTTCCCCATGGCAGGCTGTGGCCCTTTCTCATGCTCTCTCGTAAAGTATTCTGGCGGCGAATCAGAATTTCTTTTGCTTGCTTCTCGCTTGTTTGGGGTCTGAGATTGTATTTATTGTAGGACAGTGTCTGCAGAAAAATAATGGAATATCAAATATGTGAGAACAGTATCTATTCAAAGGCATGGAAAGCTCAGTAATAGTCATGGTGCATGTGGCTACCAGAGGTCACCTGAGCCTGGTTCCCAATTATAGTAAAACACCTGAAAGCGATCTTTGCAGAAACCCTCTTCTGTCAATCAGGACAGACCTGTGGTGGTGGAACTACCCTTGGATGGCAAAGCAAAGCCTTTTCTGAGCTCTCTCTGTTGTTCCATAGAGTTCTCCCTCTAAGATTTTGTCTGGAGTCATAGACCATCAGTGCTGAGAGACATGCCTGCAAAGCACCAGTGTGGAAGATCTGCTCTTAGAATTCACAAGCAAATGCCTTATGGAATTCCATAATACATTCCATGATATTTATGGTATCAGGACACTTCCTGGTCAATAGATTTTTCCTTATTCAACTTAGCAGCAACAGATCCAAAACTTTATGTGCCTCATATAATGATGGCAGACACTGATTTAAAAAAAAAAAAAAAAAGCTAAATCAGAATCCTAGTCCTCAAGGACTTAAAGTGTAGTAGGGGAATCAAATAAACATTTACTGTTCTGGGCTCAAAGATTGAGGAACTATAGAAGTGAGAAAATGTGCTTACATCTTTTGACACTGGTCCATGGACTAGAGGCTGAAAGCCCCTGCTCTAAATCTAGCATAGGCAAAGAGTAGTGGGTCCAGTGTTAAGTGGAAAAGGTACATTACAATGAGCTGATTCTTGAAAAGTGCAAGGATGTTCCTTTAGGAAGAGGGAACATATGTGATAAGAAGTGAAAAAAACTCAATGGGGATTCAGGAGTTGGTATTGGAGCCAATCTAAACATTTGTTATCAAAGGAGAACTTAGTTTTCTGATACAGTGCAATTAGAAATTAAGCAAGAGGAATATAATGCATTTGGGACAAAGTCCTAGACAAATGGAGAAAATCTCTCCACAGCAATCCTTAGAAGAAACGAAAACTCTTTTAAGACTAAACAATTTTCACTTGGAATGATTTTTTTTCTTTTTGGGCCACACCCAGTGATGCTCAGGGGTTACTTCTCGCTATGAGCTCAGAAATCGTTCCTGGCTTGGGAGACCATATGGGACGCCAGGGGGATTGAACCACGGTTTGTCCTAGGTTAGCCGTGTGCGAGGAAAATGCCCTACTGTTTGTGCCACCACACCAGCCCCATCACTTGGAATGATTTTAAAGCTGACACATTTTTTTTAAGTTGAGCTTAAATTGAGTTGAGGTAAATGATACATTTTCTGTCAGCAGATGTAAAGTCTTTCAGTAACTCTCTCTCCCCCTCCCCACAATTATTGACTGATCTTTCTGGAATAGGAAGTCAGAAACCTAGCACTGGCTTACAAAAGTCTCTGACATGGAAAGAGCACTGTTAGACTTCTTAACTTGGGTTGGTTTTGTGACATTGAATAAGTCAGATAATCAACTTTTCCAACTCCAGCACATTTTGTTTGAAACTGAAGACTTTTGTCTACAGGACTTAACTAGATTGCTTTTTTATTTCATCAAACACAGATTTAGGGAAGAGAAATTTTTAGCTCTCCCATATGAATTTATGTCATACCCAAGAGTGCTTAGAGTTTTTTCCTTGCCTTATGCTGAGGAACAATATGCAAAGCCGGGGATCAAACCAGAGCAGGTTACATGAAAGAAAAATGCCAATCTTGGGGCCGGAGAGATAGCATGGAGGTAAGGTGTTTGCCTTTCATGCAGAAGGTCATCGGTTTGAATCCTGGTGTCCCATATGGTCCCCCGTGCCTGCCAGGAGCAATTTCTGAGCATGGAGCCAGGAGTAACCCCTGAGCACTGCCGGGTGTGACCCAAAACCACCAAAAAAAAATGCCTATCTCCTGCACTATCTCTCCAACTTATTGAATGTTCCCACATGAAAAAACTCTTAAAGAACATAGCTTTAAATATCATTTAACTAAATCAAAGTTTCAGAAGAATGTACCTACTGCCTCTAGAAATATTCTAACTCTGCACTTTGGACCAGCTCCCAAGTATTAATATAGACTCATATCTTCTCAAAAAACTAAATAATAATATATTTAATTTATCTTCTTTTATTTAGGTCTTTAAAATTGTAGTTGTAATGTGCTAATCTAAACAATTTTCTAGGCTCTATTACTGAAATTAATCAGAATTAGGCAACTGGTTCTTAGTGTCTAATCATCGAAGTAAACAAATGTTTTGGTGGCTTGGTGCCAACTTATTTTCTGTGTCTTAGTTTCTGAACTCCACACTTGACCTTCTCTGGAAAAAGGCAGAAGAAACCTGTTGGTTCTGGAAAGCCATAGAATACTGAACTAGGACAGCCTGACCCCTAGGGCCAGCAATTGGATTTACACTTCTTTTTGATACCACAGATTCCAACAACTCCAAACAAATGAGAAAATTTTCCATTCTTCAAACTAAAACACTACAAATTATCCTACAAGTAGAATAAAAAACATAATGTTAACAATAATGCTTTTCTAGGGGCCAGAGAGATGGCATTGAGGTAAGGCATTTGCCTTGCATGCAGATGGACCTTGGTGCGAATCCTGGCATCCCATATGGACCCCGAGCTTGCCAGGAGCAATTTCTGAGCATAGAGCCAAGAGTAACCCCTAAGCGCTGCTAGGTGGGTGTGACCCCCCAAAAAAAAACAAAAACAAAACAGAACAAAACAAAATAATAAAAAAAAACAATAGTGCTTTTCTAGTGGGCATTAGGCCAAGTCTGGTAGTCTATACATACTCTTTGTCGGACTTGGTACATGTTCTGTGTTAGAATCTCTCTCATGGACTCCACATCTTCTGGGGAAAGCCTTTTAATTCTTTGAATTCGTTGGGCCCTGGAAACATAAGTATAGGGAAAACAGGCATTATTTTCAACCTTGTCAAGAATGACATAAAAGGATCATTATGGGAATTCTATGTTGCCATATCTTTGTGTATACAGAATTCTTACTATTGTTTAAGTATTCATAAGAAATATCAGTATGTATGTTTTGACTTAATCTTTTTGTGAGGGGCACACTTGGCTTTGCTCAGATATTACACCTACCTGTGCATTTAGGAGGCTTTGCAGACACTGGGGATTATATGTAGTTTTGGGAATCAAGCTCACCTATATGCTATACTAACTCTCCGGTCCCTTGAACTTGTATTTGCAAAATATAGTTTCTTTGAAACATAAATAAAGTACAGCAGGTAAGATGCTTGTCTTTCCCTGTTCCGCACCTCATATTGTCACTGCCAAGTGTGATCCCTGAACACAGAGCAAGGAATAAGCCCTGACTTCAGCCAGGTGTGGCTCAAACTCTACCCTCCCTAAGAAAGAAAGAAAGAAAGAAAGAAAGAAAGAAAGAAAGAAAGAAAGAAAGGAAGGAAGGAAGGAAGGAAGGAAGGAAGGAAGGAAGGAAGGAAGGAAGGAAGGAAGGAAGGAAGGAAGGAAGGAAGGAAGGAAGGAAGGAAGGAAGGAAGGAAGGAAGGAAGGAAGGAAGGAAGGAAGGAAGGAAGGAAGGAAGGAAGGAAGGAAGGAAGGAAGGAAGAAAGAAAGAAAGAAAGAAAGAAAGAAAGAAAGAAAGAAAGAAAGAAAGAAAGAAAGAAAGAAAGAAAGGAAGAAAGGAAGAAAGAAAGAGAAAGGAAGAAAGAAAGAGAAAGACGAAAGAAAAAGAAAGAAGAAAGAAAGAAAGAAAGAAAGAAAGAAAGAAAGAAAGAAAGAAAGAAAGAAAGAAAGAAAGAAAGAAAGAAAGAAAGAAAGAAAGAAAGAAAGAAAGAAAGAAAGAAAGAAAGAAAGAAAGAAAGAAAGAAAGAAAGAAAGAAAGAAAGAAAGAAAGAAAGAAAGAAAGAAAGAAAGAAAGAAAGAAAGAAAGAAAGAAAGAAAGAAGAAAGAGAGAGAGGAGAGAGAGAGAAAGAGAGAAAGAGAAAGAGAGAGAGAGAGAAAGAAAGAAAGAAAGAAAGAAAGAAAGAAAGAAAGAAAGAAAGAAAGAAAGAAAGAAAGAAAGAAAGAAGAAAGAGAGAGGAGAGAGAGAGAAAGAGAGAAAGAGAAAGAGAGAGAGAGAAAGAGAGGGAGGGAGGGAGGGAGGGAGGAAGGAAGGAAGGAAGGAAGGAAGGAAGGAAGGAAGGAAGGAAGGAAGGAAGGAAGGAAGGAAGGAAGGAAGGAGGAAGGAAGAAGAAAGGAAGGAAAGAAGGAGGAAGAAAGAAAGAAAGAAAGAAAGAAAGAAAAAGAAAGAAAGAAAGAAAGAAGAAAGAAAGAAAAGAAAGAAAGAAAGAAAGAAAGAAAGAAAGAAAGAAAGAAAGAAAGAAAGAAAGAAGAGAAAGAAAGAAGAAAGAAAGAAAGAAAGAAAGAAAGAAGAGAAAGAAAGAAAGAAAGAAGAAGAGAAAGAAAGAAAGAAAGAAAGAAAGAAAGAAAGAAAGAAAGAAAGAAAGAAAGAAAGAAAGAAAGAAAGAAGAAAGAAAGAAAGAAAGAAAGAAAGAAAGAAAGAAAGAAAGAAAGAAAGAAAGAAAGAAAGAAAGAAAGAAAGAAAGAAAGAAAGAAAGAAAGAAAGAAAGAAAGAAGAAAGAAAGAAAGAAAGAAAGAAAGAAAGAAAGAAAGAAGAAAGAAAGAAAGAAAGAAAGAAAAAGAAAGAAAGAAAGAAAGAAAGAAAGAAAGAAAGAAAGAAAGAAACTGTGCTTGCTTTGACTAGAGATTTTATGTGAGAATTCTTCTAATTCATTTTCAAAGTAGTGACAAACGAGTATTTTCCTCCTACCTGTTACAGATTCCTTTGTGAAATACAATAAAAATCTACTGTTTAGAGCTAGAGTGATAGTATTTTTTTTTGGTTCTTGGGCCACACCCAGTGACCCTTGGGGATTACTCTTGACTATGCACTCAGAAATCACACTTGGCTTGGGAGATTATATGGGGATGGAACTGAAGTCCATCTTGGGTCAGCCACAAGGAAGGCCCCAGATAGTATTTATTTTGCATGTGCCCTACCAAATGCTTTACTGTTCAGTGCCACAGAATAAAATCACTCAGTGCAGGCTGACTCTTGGTTAGGTCTAACATAATCTCATCATGAGCAAGTGACAAACTGCCTATGGACTATGACATACCCACACCATACTTGGAGTGCTCTAATATGAAAGCTTATGAGACTGTTCATCTCAAAAGTATCTTTTTGGGGCTGGAACAATAACACAGCAGGCAGAGTATTTGCCCTGCAAGCAGACACAGATTTGATTTCAGGCATCCTATATGGTCCCTTGAGCCCATCAGATGCAATCTTTGAAAAAAGAGCCAGCAGTAAACGATACCATCACTTGGTGTGGCCCCAAAACAAAACAGAGGAAGTACCACCTTAAGGATTTAGTATTTATTTAAAGAATAATTTAAAAAATGAGACTATTTGACTTGGCATGAGGAATTAGGCTGTTTTAGCAGAACAACCAGTCTAGGTCTAAGATCTGGGGTGCTCTGTGAGATTCAAGAAGCTGTTCACTGACTCATCGTGGTTCAGGTTCCCGGAATTATGCTTCTTCAAGTGTCCCCTCTTCTAAAAAAGGCACAAAGCCCAAGTCATGCCCAGATTAGCAGTCAATGCCTGATTGTCTTCCTGAGAACTTTAATCTCTGATAGTGCTATGAGTAGAATTTAAATGTGACCAATATATTCTTAAGTAACAAGTATACTTAATTTCAAACATTGTAATCTAGTAGCAATCACTTTAAAAATTCTTCATTGTAGCATCAATATGATTGCTTACTAGAACAACAACAACAAAAAAAGGAAACTAAAAAGAAAAAGTGAACTCATCCTCTTCCCCTATTACATGCCCTCCACTTCCCTTTAATATTCTTGCAGGATCTTTTCCTGAGTTTAACTTATTTTCTTTTTTTAGCTGAAGCTCTGGTGAAAGCCTAAGGACATGGATGTACTACTATTACTATCACCCTACTCTTTGCTTGCATATGTTTTTAGAGTAATTGGCCACAAAGATGAGGTTTTTGTTTCATTACAGTGTCAAATTCTGTTATTTCCCCCAATATTCACAGAAATACAGACATAGGTAGCAAGGGTATTTTATAACTAATGCACAATTGATAACTTTTAAGGGGTTGGGTACTAGATATCAGAGAATGCCAGTAGTCACTTAGCAAATGCTATCTGGAGACTGACTAATGACCTTTTAGAAATTAATTGAAATCAAAGTTTCCATATCACAGAGCTACAAATGTCAACACTTGGTATTCAGTTCCCACTTTCAGTGATCTAAATCTTATTATCAGTACATTTCAACCCAACAGCTAAATGTCCTTCAAGAAAAATTCATTTGGAGAACCCATGTATTGACACAACATGAACACAAGCCTTTATTACAGTAGACTTAACTAACCGATTATAAAAAGGACCAAAAACTAATCATAAAGTTCATTTTTGTATATTCATATAGAAATGATTGGTGAAGTAAATAGCAAGCTTAAACAAGCTAGAAGTTGATCGAAGCTTACACTTTCCCCTACCTGTAAATGACCACTTTGGACTTAAAAGAATTCATTCAAGCTGCTGGCTGAGTAAGATCAACCTCCCAAAGGCAACTCAAAAGAGGCAATAAATTCACACTGGTGAAAATTGAATTTGAGAAAAGTGATAAAAATGGATATTTCTACATGCTATTTCTTTAGCAAAATCATCTATGAAATGATCACATATCCAACCACAGGAAAAGTAAAATCTTATATAGGTCAAGAACGAAAGGTAAAATTATAGATAAAAGACTTATAGGAACATGCATTCATCACCCAGGAAGGAAATACTTAGCGTTTTCTGTGAGAGTTTTACTATAATTTCATGGCGATTCAAATAAAGTGAATATTATTTTAATCTTGTTTTAAATTTAATCCTTAATTTAGGATGCTAAATGTTCCTCCAAACATCTTCAGAAGTGATCCCTAAGCATAGTTTGGAGTAAGCCCTGAACACCATCGAGTGTGACCCCCAAAAAACAAAATACAAATAAACAACCACAAAATATAAATCTGACAATATAAAATAAAATGTGAATATCAATGCATTTAAATAGAAAGTTTACATTTTCTTTATCTTTAAAAATTAAGTGATATATTGTAAAAAGATATTATAATTCTAAACATAGCAATAGAGATATGAAATTGACTAGAGATGCTTTCATGCCATAATTTAAATTTTTTCAAAATAGTACATTCCACTATGATTCTTTAAGAAGAATCCTGCATTTATATTAGACTTGTAGAGGAAATCTATGGAAAGCATGCTAAAATGATATGTTCACTGAGTAAATACTAGCATCTATCAGTTCTATTTGTGCCTATTTGCTTCTTTCTATTTAGAAAAGTCAAGGTGACTAATAGAATGAGTAAGCAGTAATATATATTAAAGAAAAAAGAGGGCATGACTCCTCCCAACACAATTTTTTCATGATAGTGGTGAAAATTGCAGCAGACTCTTCATTCCTGAAACTTTGTATATGCATAAATGTGTATATGCATATAATAAAATATATAAATGTAAACTGATAATTGTCAATGTTTGAGTAACTTAAACAAGCTATCACAAGGCTAATATAAACTCATTTATTTATTTATTTAACAAACAATATGTCAAAACTTGAGGGAGTTCTAAGTAATTTTGAAGTTCTTTATAATTTTCTCTGTCCATAAATTTATAAAACCTCAATATTCCTTTAATGTTTTCACATAGTTTTAGAGCTTCAACATGTTTGATTACTTTTTGTTGCTATCCTCTGATATTTCTAGTAATTTAGTTATCATTGATAAAATTATATTCCTCATCTTTAAGGTAACAATAATATACATAATGTACATGGTTGTCTGGGGTATAAAAATATATGTCAATCCCATAAAATCCAAAAAATTCCATAAAATCAATTGTATTTACTGTGGGAAGATACAATTTCTGGTAGTGTTATTTTCCCAAAGGACATAGAAATGAGTGTCTAACAAGTTGTAGAGTAGTTAGTCATTAAAGAAAAATATAACTACATTTCTTTTAATATAAAATAATAATGAGCTGAGTGCACACTTCTTTCCATTATTGTATGAAAGTTTATATTTTAATACATTATAAGCTTTAATCTTAAAGAAAATTTTCATTTTGTTTAATTCCTCAAATTTTTGAGATCAAAAAATATGTATTAAATACTAAATATGTATCAAGAAAAATCTCCTCTCCCATCTCATTTAATTGATTAGAATAATTAGAGAAAAAAATGACCTCTAATCTACTATATTCTCATACTAATCTTGAATCAATAAGTAAAAATATGTCATGAGAATTCCCCTGTTAATAAATCAGCCTTAAAATTTTTTTTTGTGGTTAGAAGCTGGGGAAATTACACATGACTGATAAAATGTAATAGAGATTCAAACTATGTTTTAAGACATGATAATCTGATTTTCATTTAAGATAAGTTCCCTTACATTCCTAGACTAAGTGCTCATATAGCCAGAAAGCTCAGATTTTATGATGGGATATTTGGACTATACTTAGCTTTTCATTAATATGATACCCCTGGCTAGGAGGTGGGGTCCACAATGGCAGAATTGGTACCCAGGGAACAGACTGGGCATAGATGAGGCACTCACTAAACAGTACCTAACACTTAGGGCTATCCCTAATCAGTAATCAAGTAAAGTTTAAATGTAACTATTTTTATTTAATTTAGTTTAGTTTTTGAGTCATACACAGTTTTGCTTAGAGTTCTTCCTGAATTTTCCTTCATTCAGAGATCACTCTTGGGACACTACAGGGACCATGTGGGATCAAAACTTGGTTAGCCATAATGTAAGAAAAATGTACTATTCTATCTCTCTAGATCCTAAATATGGTAGTTTTGAAAATAAGGGTCAATGGAAAATTCATAATAAAAATCAATATTGAAAATTTATGAATAAAATTATATTAGTGATTTCTTTGGGGGAATCTGCAATGGCCTAGCACAGAATTGCAAATTAACATTTGCTATTACATTTTTATTATAGTATTGGAAGTTTTCTTAAAAGTCACTTAGTGCAGGCTGGAGCAATAGCACAGAGGCAAGGCGTTTGCCTTGCAAATGACTGACCCAGGATGAACCTGGGTTTAATCCCCAGTGTCCCATATGGTCCCCGGAGCCAGGAGCGATTTCTGAGCACATAGCCAGAAGTAAGCCCTGAGCATCACTGGGTATGACCCAAAAACAAAAACAAAAAATTAAAAGCCACTTAGTGGGTAATACCATGACCAGTAAAACCAATCTCACAATCTCACTGGGAACTAGAGCAGACAACTTTGTGTTTATATAAAGCTATCCTCAGATTACTGGTTTTATTCTTTCTTAGGCCAGGTGAAAAGGGGGCTTGTGGTACTTATTCATTAGCAACTAAAGAATGAAAAATAACACTTTGGCATTGGTGACAATTTATTGCTATCTATTCTTAGCTCTTCTTTCAAGTTCCTTTTCAAACATGAGGACATAAGTGAACCTTATGATTAAGTGCCACTGCCTGCTAAAGGGACAGAAAGGGTGTGGCTGCCATTCCTGATCCTAAATATACCTGAGGACCAATCCTTCCAATTCAAGAACCATTTCTTGGAAGATAGCTGGGAAATTTTTTTTTTTTTTTGGTTTTTCGGGATACACCCATTTGATGCTCAAGGGTTATTCCTGGCTTATTCCTGGGTTATTCAGAAATTGCCCCTGGCTTGGGGGGACCATATGGGACGCCGGGGGATCAAACCGTGGTCCTTTCCTTGGCTAGCGCTTGCAATGCAGACACCTTACCTCTATCGCCACCTCACCAGCCCCAATAGCTGGGAATCTTATAGGTGATTTAATTATTAGGATATTGAAGGTTTTCTAGTTAAATTGGAGAGTTAGAACAGCTTTAAGAATTATTTAGCTAGTTCTTGAGGCAATTGATTCTAGATGTTCCTATGCAAACACACATACTCCCAGAACTACTAACTCCTTTAGATTATCTCTTCCACAAGAAGCCAGCGTTTTTTTCTCTTATTCCAAAATTGGTATTACAAAAAAATGGCCTCATAGCAAAAGTCACAATCATATATAGATCTCAGCTAAGACAACAAATAACTTTATCTTTCAATAGCCCAGTAGCCACTTTAATCTCTTTCTGTTAGCACTTGTCCACACATCCAAGTTAGCATCAAAGGGTAGACAAAATCTCTTCTCATTCAAGAGAGGGAGAGAAATATTGTATGCAGGGAATTAATGACAATAATGATAGACCCAAATGAAGAGAAGTAAAGGGCAGAAACTTATAGTCAGGAAGACAAAGTACTAGAAAAGATAAATTCACTTACCACCCAAGTGTCATACAATTATATGTAGGGAATATTTGCTAGAAAATAGCTTAATTAGACAAAACAGATTGAGCAACTTTTTAAAGTGATTCATTTTACTTGGAATTCTGATATTGAAAGTCTATATCTAAGAGTAGAAGGACTTACTGATGGGGTATGGAAAAGGCTGTAGAACTCAGTATTCCTGTTTCAACCATCTCAATAGCTTGCTTCATTTCCAGCTTCTTGTACAATGAAACAATACTTGATTTTGGCATGTTCTTTCGGATTAGTATTTTCCTTAAGTATCTATGATCAAATTTCTTGAACCTAAAAATGAACGAGATCAATATTTAAACTCTGTGTATGTAGTAGATAAATTAGTATTTTTCTTAAAATTTTTACTATTTAATTTTATTCTGAAACAAAACAAAACAAAATAAAACCAAAAACCTATGACAACAGGCCAGTGTCTGAATTTATAGCCACTGAAAACTTGTTTTAAAGAACTTATACATCTTTTTAAACAAGAAAGACTGGACTACTAGCCTGAATACATTGAAAATCAGCTAAACGAAAGGAAGGGACAAGCTACAATCAAGGCAAAAGTGTGCATAAGTGAGGACTAGGGAGGCCCGGCCTAGCCCAGCCAATTGTAAAAGCAGAAATGAAGCAGTTAAGGCTTTTGAACAAGTGTTCCATTCTAATAGCTCATAACAGTGCCAGCTGCACTTACTGTAATACTGGGCTATTCAACCAGAACCCAATAAGTTTATATGGTCCAGTAGTTAGAGTAGTTTTGTCCCATTATGCTATAGATTATTTTGAATCTTGCCAATTAAGGGAAGGGGAGGAGAACTTACATTTGCCCTGCCAGTCTGAATGATAGCGAATAAATAGACTAAAAGCTGATGGCCACTGGCTGGCTATTGTATAGTGAACCCCTGGCTGACCCATTAAACTGAGCTGCATATAGGAATTCCATGCCTTAGAAGTCGATCATTTGTTTGGAATTGGAATTTTCAACTCTTGGCAGTCAATTTGTATTCAAGGGATAATATGTCTCTTGATTTTGGGGTGGAGGGGTGGAGGGGAACATAAAACTCCTGCCTGGGAGCAATTTTTTGGTCTGTAAGGTGGTTGGGTTTTCTTTTTAGACAACTCTCCCTCTTAGTTCAACAGACTGTGAGTCTTGAGACTTATTCCGACTTGACTATTTTATTATTTGGTTTTTGGGCCACACCCAGTGATGCTCAGGGGTTACTCCTGGCTCGGGAGACTATCTGGGGTGCTGGAGATCAAACCAGATCCGACCTGGGTCAGCCACATGCAAGACAAATGCCCTACCACTGTGCTATCATTCTGGTCCTAGACTTGATTCATTCTTGCTCCTACAGGGTCACCCTTCAGTCTTGTAGCCTCCTGCCTTCCTTACAGAGAAGATTTGCACACTCCTTAATGCCCTGTAATTAAGCCCCCAAACATTCCATCTCACCTCTGACTTGTATTATTCAGCACCTGTCATAGTCCTCATCTAAATGAATCACATGACATCTGATATGCAGTAGAATAATTTCTTCTGAGTCCTCCTCTCAGAAATCAGATTTACACTAATTTTTCTTCCAGTCCCTCTAGTGACTTTTTCCAAGTTTGCTCTGCCCTTTCTTTTCCTTAATTGTCCCACTGAAGTAGCAGCTTCTTAGAGTCCTGCCCTCAATCAGTTTCAGTTCTGATCCTTCTAGAAATTTAATCCATGCCTATGGCTTAACTTCCTCAACACTTAACATTTATATCTTTTATCTTCTATTATATTTTCCCCCATGAACTTGAGACTTTACTCCAAAAAGTGAGCAAAGTACATATTTGAGACATCATAAATAAAAGGTATTATTTAAATCTAAATATTGCCCGCAGCTTATACATTTAACCTCTTTATTCTCTCACTCGACACCTGCCTGAAAATGGAATCATTCTGCCTTTCCTCACCTTCCTCTCCTGCAGTCCAGAGTAAGGCACTAAGTTTATCTCAGAAACATTTTGGTACACTTTGAGCTAACTCCTTATTCTCACTAGTTTGAAATTGAATAAAGGAGAGAACATAAAGACAAACCTGAATTCAAATAAAAGTTTTATGGTGCAACTGGTAAAAGCAAATACCATTTGAGTTTTGAGTTGGTTTCCTCATTTTTTAATAAAAGCAATAAACAGCACTGTTGAGTAAATCATGTAAGTTATAGAAAATAGTATCTGGATCTTATTTTACATCTAAAAGATAATTATTTTATTTTTAATTAAAATATTCTAATTTGTTAATATTCCCTTCCTAATCCAGTTTCTGCTGCAATGCTGTGTTCTAAAAGCTGAGTCTACTCATGCTACTTTTTATTTTGAGTTTTTTTATGTTCATATTAGAATATCAAGTAGAATTTTGGACCATTAATGACCAAAGATATAATTCCTTCACACAGCACTATAAAAAGCATGTATTTCAGAATGGTCTTCATGGCCAGATCTGGTAACCTGGGCTTTGGGGGATGGATGGGGTGGAGGAAAACTCCTCCCCTATTTATTCACTCACAAGCTGCAGAGGCGAGAGTTGGGCTTGGAGAACCCAGGAGTTGGTCCCTTGCACTGGTATGTGGTGGGCACTAGGCTGGACAGCTAGCCAAAGAACCCCCGGACTGCCAATTAGTCCGGGGGCCCAGATTCCCCCACGCCAGAATGGTCTTCATGGCCAGATCTGGTAACCTGGGTCTTGGGGGATGGGATGGGGTGGAGGAAAACTCCGCCCTTGTCCATTCTTTCATAAGGTGAAGAGGCGAGAGCGGGGACTGGAGACCCCACATACCTGGACAGTTAGCCAAAGCAGATGTATCTCAACCATTTTCAAAAGCACGAGGGTGCATTCATGCCCGCACCACATATACCCTTTTTTACATAATCCAAAAATATTCTAATTCTTGACTATTTATAGGAAAGGAAATGAAATATCCTATATATGGAGTATAGCACTCAAATAAATCTCTGAAGTCAGTGTCTAAGTAAACGTTACTTTCTATACAGTTGTCCTCTCTAACTACCGAGCCTTAGCCTTAAACATTTCATCTATACAATGTATATAGCCCCTCTTCTATATTGTTTTTCCAGACCGAGAGACCTTTCTACTCCCCCCATATCCCAACCCGGATTTGTTATTTCCCCCTTATTTAACCCTCTTTACCCTCAGTTTTTAACTTGTTAGGCACCTAGACCGGCCTCCTTCCCAACAGACCACCATCCAGCTCCTCAATGAACGACACCCTCTCGATCCCTCCTCTTGTGTCTCAACAAGGAACCACAACCAATAAGCCTCCTGACTCAAGCTTGTGACCCCTCTCACCCGCATCAAATTGTGGACGGTTGCATGATATTGGATTCAGCTGCAGCAAAACCCCCAGCTCAAGGACACTACAGGACTCTGAAATGCTGCAAATCATATCTTAAATTCTCGACCAAAGTCTGTGATACAAAAAAGTACCTTGGCTTTCACTCCCCACAAGAATATCTCAGAAGACCTAATTGGGAGGCCTATATTGCCTACATAAGCTTAATACCTTTATAATAATGTATCTTAAGATATGTATTCCTAAACATACAGATAGCCTCCTCCATCACTTTCTTTTTTCAAATACCTTTTTTCCTTTTTTTTTCTCAATTTCCTTTTTTTATATCTCAATTTTATCTATATATTCTATTTTTTATATATACATATTTTCTCTACCCTCACTAGTTTTGGTGCTGCTTGGTACAAAAACTAAAAAAAGTCTTGCCTGGGATAAAAGCTCAGACCACTCTACAGATACTGTATGTGTAGCCTGTCATCCTTACCCAGAATAGCACCAGCAATACAAAAGGACAACATACGTTTTGTATAGGCACAATAAATAAGGGGAAATCATGAACTCAGACACAAGATCTTATCTTCTAAGGATAAGAACTCACACTTTTTATACAAGGGTGCCTCCCATCTTGGACATATGTCATGTGGATACAACTCAGTCTCCACAAGATTGGACAGTGTTAGTTCATTCTCTAATCCCAGATTCCAGACGTAGAACTGAAACAACTCCCTGCAGCAACACCAGAAACTAAGCTCCGTTGGGAGATATACTTGTGCAGTGTTAATATGACAACGAGGACAGCGAGGAAATGACAACTTGACCTAAGACCAGGAGGTCCTATCACATCACCTAACACTAAGTGGAAATCAGAAGATGTATCGTCCTTTGAACTATGAAAAATAAGAGCGCTAAATACAGAAAACTGACTTTGACAACTGTGACTGGGCAGAACGTACCTTGAGACCATTAAGGAAAACCCTACCCTAGGCTATAACCCAGGTCTCTTACAAAAATCAAGATTTCTTAGTACAGAGGCCCAATTCTGACAACAGAGACTGAGCAGAACCTTTGGAACCATAATTTTCTAGACTTCGGCTTAGGGAACAAGCAAAAACTTGAAGCACATGATACAGAAAAATGAACACACCAACAATGTTGGAACAGTACCTCTAGAGTCTAGAACCTTAAAGACTCTATCCTAGGCCTTGTCCTAGGACCTGTGCAAATACCAAGGTTGCTTGCTACAGTGGCCTTATTTTCTCATCCACAACCGAGAGGAAAGGTTCCTGACACCACAAAACAAAACAAAACAAAGAAAAACAACAAAAAACAACCCTGGGATATGGCATTGAGAACGTATAGAGCCAGTGGTTGTTCCCATGACAATATGCTTCAAGAGAAACCCTGAATCTCTTAGGCCATGGGAATTTCCTTCCTTCCCCAATACTTACTGTGCCTATACATAAAAAAAAAAAGGTGGGGTAACACCAAATGCTGCCACTGCAGCATTTTTTCTGGTTCTGTTTTGTTTTATTTTTTGTTTGTTTTTGATATTATTTTCCTTCTCTTTTTTCTTCTACTTTTTTCTCTCTTTTTCACTTTTGTGGATATTATTCGGTAATTTTTTTTCTTTTTTAGTAGTTGATACCAAAATATTTTTTTCTCTTTTCCTTAACCTTTTTATCTCCAACAGAATAGCATAACTTGAATCATTCAGCCTCATAACATGAGGGGAGGAAAGAATGATACCAGGACCAGTCATATGAACATGTAGTGTAAATAAAAAAATGACCAGACTGGAACACCAAACAGAATAGATACCCAACCTGTAACAAGCTGTAAGGTGGAGAACAGTTGCATAGGATTCTGGGGCATAAAGGAGGGATATGTGGGAGACATGCCAGGAACAGGAGTGGAGGGAGAACAACATTGGTGGTGGGAATGCCCTTCATTCATTGTCACTATGTACTGTAAATAATTCTGTGTAATGAACTTCAGTCACAATAAAAAAAAAGCATGTATCTGTGCTATATTGTCATTTAACTATTTCAGCATCACTTAACTTAAAGCTTGGACTTTCTGAGAAAGATGATATACTGTAATAAAATGCTAAAATGCCTAATTTAAAAATAAACCATGTATTGCTTTCTTACCAATAATGTCTCACTATGCCATTTTATCTTCAAACAATGCCATGATTTTTCTTACCTCTGAGTATTAAAATACTCTATCACGGCATGGCTTTGTTACATTTTCCTTTGCTTGGAAAAATAATTTTATTTTCAGGACTCATTTCTATGTATGTTCTGTAATAATTTGAAACAGTTATCTTGGATATAGAAAGCCCATATTCATAATAATTATTTGTTCAGGATCTTTTACTGTCTTTTTCTCTATACCCCATGCAACCATATTGTAAGAACCTTGATAGCATTGCATGTGGCTTATTGCTCTTGCCATTAACCTCAGAAAATTAAGTACAGGGAACTAGGGAAAGCACAGGGGATAAAGTGCTCAGTTTGCATGCTACAAATTTCAGTTTAATCCCTCACAATGCATGTAGTTTCTAGAATACCACCAAGAACACCACTTCCAAGCAGAAAGTCAGGGTTAACATTAGAGCACTGCCAGATATGGTCCAACCTAACTCCCCCTCAGTCCCTAGAAAGTTAGGTGTAGATTTAGCCAATAGAGCAAGATGAAATATTTTTTCACTGGGAGAAATATCAGATTAGGAAATTTTAAGAGTTAATGTTCTAGGTCATTGGTTATTTATATAAACTAAATTTAACTTTCATATTACGAGGCCTACTATATATGTATATATATCCTTCTATCTTATTAAAATAAAAGCATTCAAATGTGCACATATTCTCTATTAGATGAAATAACTTCATAATAGACCATCTTGATGATCTTAACATCACCAACTTGGAGTCCAAAATGCTGGTCCTTGAGTTCAACGCTACTTTTGTCTGGTTAATAAAACTAGTGCAAATTACTGCATCTTCCTGAGAGCAAAATATAACCCCAAAATTCTCATCTTTGTCATCATCAGTGAAAGTTTCCTAGGAGCCACATAACTATATACTTGGGAACAAAATGAACTCTAAACGTGAAATGTAGTGGCCAAGAGGGATCTGGGTTCTTGGAGAATCATTACATGAAAACAACTTTTATTACAATAAAGGAATGTCTTCTTTTTTTTTTTTTTTTTTTTTTTTTTGGTTTTTGGGCCACACCCGGTGATGCTCAGAGGTTATTCCTGGCTATGCGCTCAGAAGTCGCTCCTGGCTTGGGGGACCATATGGGACGCCGGGGGGGGGGGGGGGGGATCGAACCGCGGTCCGTCCTAGGCTAGAGCAGGCAAGGCAGGCACCTTACCATTAGCGCCACCGCCCGGCCCCAAGGAATGTCTTCTTAAGAACCCATGATGAGTCACCAAAGTCTTTGCAACCTTATGAAGTTAGTTATTTAATTGTTGAAATTCTCCTTTGTTATGAACTGAAATTCTACCTTGAAATCCAATATTTCTCTCTCCTCCTCTCTCTCCTCTCTCTCTCTCCTCTCTCTCCTCTCTCCTCTCTCCTCTCTCTCTCCTCTTTCTCTCTCCTCTCTCTCTCCTCTCTCTGTCTCTCCTCTCTCTCCTCTTTCTCTCTCTCCTCTTTCTCTCTCTCCTCTCTTCTCTCCTCTCTCTCTCTCTCTCTCTCCTCTCTCTCTCTCTCTCTCTCTCTCTCTCTCTCTCTCTCTCTCTCTCTCTCTCTCTCTCTCGCTCGCTCGCTCGCTTTTTGGGCCACTCCTGGAGACACTCAAGGGTTACTCCTGGCTATGAGCTCAGAAATTGTTCCTGGCTTGGGGGACCATATAGGACAACTGGGGGATCCAATCACAGTTCATCCTAGTTTAGCGTATGCAAGGCAAACACCCTACCACTTGCACTACTGCTCTCGCTGGTTCTCTCTGAAACACCTAGTTCTACACTTAATTTTCTGTTTAATTATCTCCAATGATAACCTTTTTTTTTCTTCCTCCAGGAGAGGCATTTCCTGAACTTCCAGAACTTGCTTTATGCCATACTCCAAGGCTCTTTAGCTTCCTAATCCTCTGGCTCTGAAAGATTTTCCATTTTAACATAAACTTCCCATCAGGAGTGCTCTCTAAACTTCTGATGGAACCTTTTGGTGTTCTTTATGCCACAAATAATTCCAAGACCAGAAACTCCTGGGCTTCTTACTTGTCTCTCACTTGGTAGTGACTCCATTGCCCACACACATCTTCAATTCCTGCCTTCAAATGGTCCATTAGCTGCCAATGCAAACAAGAGAAAATGATTGGTAAATGATTGGTAAAATGTTAGCTCTATAGGACAAACAAGAAAAGCAAATATACTTTGGAAAACAAAGGCTTTAATTTCCTGGCATTTATCTTCTATCACTCTTTGCAACCGAAACACGTAAATTTTATATTTCACTGTGTCATGATTAAAAACTGTAAATAGGTTCCTCAGTAATTCACATAATCTATAATGAAAATGGGTTGTCTTTCATTTGCTTTGAATAATAGTTTATCTAGAATAATTTAGAAAATTTATGGATGAAAAGATTATCAGTTAACTATTACCTTAATTTCACTGTCAATGAAAAGGTAATGTCAAGATTAAATTTATAGTTTCTGAAAATATTTCATGTACATTTTATTATAAAATACAACAAAATTTATTCATAAACCTCATTTTTATAGAATGGTTCTATTTCAGTATTTCATTTTGCCATCCAAATAATAGATATTTACTAAACAAATTAGTTTTACTTTTCTTTTTTGATTTTTGGGCCACACCCAGCCATGCTCCTGGCTCTGCACTCAAGAATTACTCCAGACTGGATCAGGGAACAGTATGCTGGGACTGAACAAAGTCAGATGATGAAAGGCAAATGCCCTCCTTACTATTGTCTTGGTCCCTGTTTTACTTTAGTACTATCAAAATTCAATTTTTTAAGAAAAAATAATTAAAAGAGTGAAATACTTAAATAATAGTATTTTAATTATCTTAACTTACTATTTTAATATAATATTTTAGGTAATTAGAACAAATGGTGACTAAATAAGATAAAAATAAAAACTAAATCTCTTTAATTAGGTCAAAGCTCTTTATATTTAAAATAGTCTTGGGGCCAGAGCAATAGCATAGTGGTAGGATATTTGCCTTGCATGCGGCCCTTGGTTCGCCTTGCACGCGGCTCTTGGTTCTATCCTCGATGTCCCTTATGGTCCCCCAAGCCAGGAGCTATTTCTGACCGCAAAGGCAGGAGTAACCCCTGAACATAACAGGGTGTGGTCCCCCCAAAAGGAAAAGAAATAGTTTTATCTTCCTCTATGAACTCTGAAAACAATTTTGAAATTTTTGATTTGGGCTTGAAATATTTAAGGCTGATTTTGAAAGATAGGTTTTCTAGTGTGAGAGTAATAAATTCTGATATAAAAGAACACTAAAAATTTTCTGGACTAATTGTTCCCTCAAAACTGAAGTAACCTTTATTAGGCTACTTTTCCCAATCATTGCTTGCTCATATCTGTTTCATCTTTGGCTATATCATTCAAAACAGTTGTGAGACTAAAATGTATTAAGTGAGATAATGTTTATCTCCTTTTATCTTCCTTCAGTAGACTTTAGTATTAATCCTTGGAGCCATATGCAATGGTATTCATTCAATATCATGTTAAACTTGAACAAAAGGAAACCAGGCTCAAGACTGCCCTCATCTTTATTATAAAAGATAAAAACTGTCTTCCATCAAACACTTATAGGAAATGTGTGAAGTATCCATAAACACTGTTGTGTTTCAGCCCTTGATGGGGCTGAAAGGTGATAGAATGGAGGATGAGGTCTTTCTCCTCTAGCTTGGACCACTCGTCTACCATCCTGTTCAGCTGGCATTTCTGAGGGTTCAGGATAGCAGCAGGTAGAAAACTCACAAGCAATCAGACTTCAGGAAATATCAGCTTTATTCAGTAGATAAGGCTGAAGAATCCATCCAGAATGACCCCTAGCCTTTCTCAGATCCTTGCTTTTATACACAAGAATCAGGTACCACCCTAGGGTGGGAGCAGAATATCAAGTAAGAAATAATCCAATATACTATCACCAGGTCACACCCTAGGGTGAGGCACAATTATTGATTAAGGTAGGATAGGTAACCCAACAAACACTTTTTTTTCTTTCTTATTGAACTCTCAGAAAGAGAAGAAAACAATTATTTTAGAAGAAACTGGGGCAATATTAAATAGTTTTTTGGTATGTGAACTTGAATTAGCTAGTCCCTGGTTATTACTAACTGATAATCTAAATGATACTGTAAAAGTATTTTTGCAGATTAGAGTTCATGATTTTAAAAGGCTTAAGTGAAGTAGATAATCCTACATACTGCAAAGGGATTGTGGAAAGAGGGGCTGTATTTATCACTTGAAAGGTCTAAACAGCTAACTTGCGGTTTTTGTGAAAAAAGAAAAAAAATGGGTTGTACAAAGCCCATATCTGAGATATCCAGTCGACTTTCTTTATAGTCTATTCTACAGCTTGTCTGCCAGCTTCTACAATGGAAGAGTCAATTCCTTACAAGACTCTTAATGGACATCCTTTATATGTTCTGTTGTTCTGTTAAAATGTTAGAATCTACCAGATTGGGTTAAAAAAAAAAAGATGGCCAATTGAAAGAAGTCTGTTGGACCTAATAGTCCAATCTCAGACTATAAATGTTGCTATCTGAAAGAGGTAAAGGAGAGCAATGCTGGAAACAGGGTTGGAGAGAGGACAACACTGGTGGTAGGAATACCCCTGATTCAATGTCACTATCCACTTTAAATATTACAGTGAAAGACTTGTAATTCATGTTGACCACAATGAAAATTATTTAAAAAAAAAAGGCGGGGGGAGTTAAAGCACCTATATGAGAAGTTGGAGAGAAGAGCAAAGAAATGCAAAGATTATCCCTGGCTTGAAACCAAGTAGAATTTTTCCAGTCTTGGAAAATTTCTTGGAATAGATGAGTCCTTCTTTCCTTTCCATTTTTTAAAATTAACTATTTGTAATTATTATTCTATGACTATCCTACTTGTATGCTTTAGGAGCAGATAGCTTGGTTTCAGGTACATGTTTAGCATAACAATACTAATTTAGATAAAAAGGCTGCTATTTTGGGATTTTTTTAAACTGATGACTTAGAGAAGATTCTGAGCTAGTACTAAAATGAAATGAAAAAGGGTATTGGAATAAGTTAATGTGTTTTATATGTTTTTTTTAACAGCACTTTGTCTTTTATGACAGATGTGCTTCACACACATAAAAAATGAAAATCTGTACTGTTCAAATTTACATAGTATTCAAGCCTTGAGAAATAAATAAACACTTAATTGAGAAAGAGAAAAACAGTCCTGTGACAATAATATTTTTAATTAAATGATACTAACATTGAACTTAAATTCCAGAACACAATATATTTATGCTGCTTTAAGCCACTATCTGTGTGGTGATTCCTTCTCTACCAAGTTTTGGAAACTTATACAGAAACTTGATAGAGTTGGAGAAGAAAGAGGCAAAATGTGGTATTTGATAAGTATAGTCTTGTTTTATCAACATTCTAAATTATTGTCATAGCTTAAATGAAGAACATATACATTCAGTGATTATGAAAACAACTTACACGAATATGAAGCTCTTCGTTGATAGATTCTTTTTTATTGGTCTTTTTAACATCCAAATATCTGACTAGAGGGCCAATTGTGATTCCCTAGATCAGAAATACAAAAGTAAGAGTTTTGTTGTAGTGATGATTGTCACTATATAGGGTGCAAATCTATCAGCAAAGCTATTAGAACATCTGCTTTCTATGGCTTTGTTTTGTTCTAGTTTATACTAGATAAATGTTTCAGGGTTTACTTCTTTAAAACTTGTAATAAGAGCAGTTATTACATTTATGATTTAAAACAAGATTTAGTTTCATCTTTTAAAATAAGGCTTTATTAATTTGGTGATAATTACAAAAATTAAACTTATGCTAACCAATTTTAACTTAAATAGCATTTTTGGCAATATTCAATAACTATAATTCATTTGTTATCCAGGAATATTGGAGGTGCATGCTTTATTTATTTTTTAAGCATTTTATTTATTTATTTATGTATTTATTTATTTATTTATTTATTTTTATTGTCTTTTGGGCCACACACGGCAATGTTCAAGAATTACTCCTGACTCTGTGTTTAGATTGCTCCCGGCAAACTCGGGAGACTATCTGGGATGCCATGAATTGAACTCTTGGGTCAGCCACATACAAGGCAAATGCCTTACCACTGTGCTATCTCTCCGTCCCCTAATGTTGTTGTTTTTATTTTTGTTTGTTTCTTTTTTGTTTTTGGGTCACACTTGGCAGCGCTCAGAGGTTACTCCTGGCTCCACACTCAGAAATCGCTCCTGGCAAGCATGGGGGACCATATGGGATGCCGGAATTCGAACCACTGTCCTTCTGCATGGAAGGCAAATGGCCTACCTCCATGTTATCTCTCCGGCCCCTGCCCCTTATGTTTTATTAATTAAACAGCAACACATTTTAGATGTCTATTGATGACAACAAATATGATTTAGAAATATTTTAATTTAGAAATACTTGGTAATTTTGTTTGGGTATTTAGTACAAGTCAGTCTGAAAATCAAACATTGTCCTCCCTGGGGAGAGGAGAAGATGCCTCACTGCTTTATATTTCTCAATTAATGTGCTATTGGAACTATGAAAGAAATCTACTAACCTGAATAAATACTGTGAAATATATAACTACAAGAGTGGCAGTGACAAACATCTTTTTCCTAGGAAAAAGAGACAGAGGGAGCAAAAATGCAAGTGAAAAACTTCCAGCACCTCGAACACCACTGTAGAAAATTATGGTTTGGTCTTTGATGGAGAAGGGGAAGGTCCGAAACTGGTTGTTGATGTAGAAGAGAGAAAAAACACCTAAAACATGAGAGAGATGTCACATTGCTGGGAATGAGTACAAATTCACTGTTAGAACATCCAAGGTATTTTAAAACAGGAAAATTATTTCCACTTTACACTCTTGACTTTCCACAACAAATGGTATATCTTATCAAGATTTTTACCTTTTAACTACATATGGAACAAGTGGTGATTCAAACAGAGGTTTTTTTTTTTTTTTTTTTTTTTTTTCTGGTTACGGTAGTTCTCAGAATAAAGTAATAAAAACACACAGACTAAAGAAATAAATCTTAATATTTTTTCATATAACATATTATATATAAGTTCTCAATAGTCATAAGTTTCTCTGCATTTCAAAAACAAAGTAAACAAGGGTATCACTGAAGAGACAAAATGTGTTTTTATCAACTTCTATTCTCCATGTAATTTTAAAGATGGAAAAGTTTTCCTCAATGACATGCTCTTTGCAGAGGGCAAATCTTTAAGTTTGGTTTAGCTTTTCTTGAGATTCAACCTAAATAACAAAGGAAGTTAGAAAGGTCTCAAATGGGGATTTCCTAGTGCCAGTACAAAGAAGGTAGAGGGTGGAAGAACAGGGTATTTTTCTTTAACCACACTGATAACACCACATGCTTATCCATCACTAGTATAATAGTGCCTAATGGTAAAATTCCCTTCACTAACCCTCTGACTAATAAAGTTTCAAGAATTATTGAGCTCTCAGTATCTTCTTGATGATTTATTACACACTTCACAGCTAATTCTGTTGCTAATATGCACAGTGATGGCACAATAGATTAAAATTAGTATTATTACTATTACTATTTGATTTTTTTTTTGGTTACACCTGCTGGCACTCAGGGGTTACTTTTGGCTCTGCACTAAGAAATCAATCCATATAGGATGCTGGGGATTGAACCCGTGTCTGTCCTGAGTCAGCCACATGCATGGCAAACAACCTACTGCTGTGCTACTACTCGGCCCTAAAATTATTTTTAAACATTTTATTTTGCTTTTTCTGAGTTCTCCATAGATTAGTCGCATAATTGCTGACTAAGTTCTTTATCTTATTATATATTCATATTCCTCATGCTTCATGAAGGTAATAATAGCATTAACCTGAGGAGATGGATATAAAATTTAAAAAATTACTATCTATAAGAACATAAAACAAGATGGTCTATAAGTATAAACTTTTATTAGTTACAATGAGTTGGGCTTGAGGCTCACTCTTTTCCAGTGAGATGCCAACACCAGCCTCTTGGTAATTGATCCAGCAGTTCTCTGAGCTCAAAGATGAGGGAGTATTGAAATGTTCACAATATTCATTCTTTCCTATATGTTTTCTATTATTGCTGCTACCCCATATAGATTTCCACAGTATTAACACTGAAAAAGGCCTAAGAAATATGCCCATACAGTATTTTACAGTTAAAGATTCTTGGTAATTAAATATGTGTTCAATGTCAAATAGTTATTAGCAACAGTATTAGAATTTTATTAGAAATTCATATTACAGATTAGAAACCCATTTTATACTTTCTTTAATATTTTCCTGACTGGGGACTTGCAAAGCACATATATTAAGTTTTATTTATATTTTAGTAAATAATATGTATGTTATAGAGTCTAGTAATATAGTATATGATTTTAGTAGTTCTTCAATCTTTTTACTCTGTCCTAGATTCTAAAGCACATCTTAATCTAAATGGAATATCTTTAATATAATTTTTCAACAATTTCTCCTAAAATTTCCTCTAAGAAGTAGCACAAAAATGTTGATCAAAATCATTTATAAGAACTTCAAATATTGGTTAAAATTATGTTTGAATATTATGTTGATCAAAATAAATGGTTATATTATACTTTAATATTTATTATTCTTTTAGCTCTAGAATACAAATGTACAAGTTAAATCAACAACAATTATTTGAGGAATCCCATTTAAAAAATAAGGCATATTTTATAAGTGAGATACCCATGATATTATGGCGTTGCCACTCAACCCTCGACTAAAACAATCTGTACTATTTATAGAAATGTTTTCTAACAGTACTTTCCTTACACAAAATACATTTTGTGCGATCTCACTTTTCCTATAACAGAAGTGAAAATACTTACAGTTTGTAATCTATGTCTGATTTAAGGTGCAAAAGGGTACAAACTGGCAAAGAAGTGAAAACTAAGAGATAAATTTACTGAGCTATATTTAAATGTGTAGATGTAAAAATGTGTAGATGTTCTCTTTCAGTTAGAAAATACCCCTTTGTTCTACTCTTGCTTTAGTACAAAATCTTATCAGTCACTAATCACTAAGAACTAATTGAAGGAGTAAATATAAAACATTCCTGGCCATTCCAAGGTGCCTATACTGCCCTAACTGGTACAACCAGCCTTTTGTTGATTGGTCTAGGAGTTCCCTGAGCTCTAAGATGAAAGAGTATTCCTCAGTAGTTCTGTTTTTATTTCACAGAAAAGGGTAAGAAAGCAAGCAAGCAAATAAATGAACAAAGCTAGAAGAAGAAGATACTTAGGGTTCTACTGTATCTTACTGATGGCTCTCCAGATCTGACAGAAGACGAGCGTGAAGCAGATGAAAGCCCAGTTCCATTCATGATTCTTCCCGACAGTGGACACTCCCATGAAGATGAAGATAAGGGTTTCACTGACACTGCTTAGCATCTTCATAAAATACTTGATGGTTGTGTAAGATGTCTGGGATACATTTTCTTCTACATACTTTTTCATGGTTACTGCACAGGCTGTGATACTGTGAAAAGAGTAGAACTTCACAGTGAAGTCACAAAATATTCCTCTTTGTGAGAAGTCCTAGTCATTGCCAATGCCTCAGAAACACAAATCCTCTTTGATTGTTTTGGTGGGGGTGAGGTTGAGGGGTTTACTCTTGGCAATTCTCAGGGGTTACTCCTAACTGTGTCCAGGAATTACTCCTGGCATTGCTCAGAAACCATATGAAAAAAAGGATCAACCTGGGTTGACTGAGTGTAGGTGCCCACTGTAATATCACTCTGGTCCCACAAATCCTGTTTTACTCAGAAATTATGGATCTTCTAGCTATAGGCTTCCAACAGACTTTCCTTATTTTCTCCGTCTTTAAGGGACTTGCACAAACTGAGTGTGCTAGGAAGGGTGAAAATGAATCATAGTCTGCAACAAATTAGAACCCAAACCCATGCAGAAAGTGAAGCCAAATTAGATATACCCTGTTCTCCAGCAAGAGCTTGGTCACTCCCTCCTGATTAAGTTTCATTCTGTCTAAAATAAAGTAACTATTGCTATGTAATTTCCCTTAAGCTAGGTCCTCAAATCTCCAAATGGGAAGTGCATTTCTTACAATATTATGATAAAATGTTGTTCAAGCATGTTGCTGTTTTATTAGAGTCAGTTATCAAGTCAGTAGAAAGGAATAGAAGTGAGTTTTCTTTATCTCAATTGTTTTCTAGGTTAAATTTGGAAATTGATGAGTGCCTAGATTATTCACTATTAGAATTAATTAAAGTAAATATCACTATACAATAAAGTTAAATTTTTTTGATCGAGTAATTAAATTTGATGATAATATCCTAGGGAAAACTACATGTCGTGAAATAATAAATATATCATTCCCATACTGACACAGAGATACAAATTTCAGAAATATATTCTCATGAGGAATAAAGAAGGGTAGGTTTCTAGACTACTCATCATCTACATTATTCTAGAAACTAGATGAACAAAATAATAGAAGGCAGAGATCAAGAAGTCTACTTCCTCAAGGCCTGTTTCCCTCATCTAATAATTGACTGATAAGAGTTTAGCCATCAACTTCTCCCCAAACTTCTCTACATCCATTTTCTGAGGTAGTCTACTGTGACCTTAATATAGGCATTCCTCACCCAGAGAAATCAACAGAAGAGAACAAATACAAATATGAGAAATAATATTTGTTTGGCAAAGGACATAAATCAGTATATAAAGGTAAAAAATCAGGATCATCCAACACTGTGGCGGATTATTGACAGAAGTCAAACCTTTCCCAGATACCAGTCTGCAAGACCTGGCCACTACTATCTTCTTCCAGATTAGTTCTTTGTACTCACGCCAGTATTCCAGAGAGATAGAGTGTCTCGGCTGCCAAGTAAGACAAATAGCTGAACATGAAGACGATGAGTGGTTCAATTGCAGAGATATTCTGAGTGAAACGTGTGATGAAAGCAGAAATGAATCCAAAAATTATTCCAAAAAATACTCCTCCAACCCCCACAATAATGAATCGGGCACATCCAGCCAAAATGTCAATAGGTTCGATGTCTTCAAATTTGTGCATCTTTGTGAAGGCAATTAATATATTATATAAGACCTGAATGAAAAGAGAACAGAACAATAAATATGTAATTTAACAATGAGGAATAGGAGAGATAATACAGCTGGTCCATATTTGGTCCCCAACATCAGGCATGCCTTCCTACACCTGCCAAGAGTGCAGAGCCATGAGTAAACCCTCAGCACCACTGGGGAGAGATAGAAACAGAGAGATAGTGACAGAGGGAGACAGAGATAGAGAGAAATAATTTAGGCATGTACTCTTGACTTTATGTCTACTTCAGTAATACATGACAATTAATTACAGGAGAATAGGAACACCACAGCCTAACTGCCCAAGTAAGATGAGTGTGTTCAGTCTCATAAAGTAAGTCATAATCACAGCTTCCAACCACTGAGAACCTACTATATACCTATCACTGTTCTATGTTCTATCTTTGATGTTGTTAGGTCCTTTGGGGTTTTTTGTTTGTTTGTTTGGGTTTTGCTTTGTTTTGAATCACACCCAGCTGTGTTTAGGGTTTATTCGCTCAGAATTACTACTGACAGGCTGTGGGAAACCAGAAGGGATGCTGGGAATCGAACCTGGGTCGGAGGTGTGTAAGGCAAACACCCTTTCTTAACAACTTAGTTCCTCTTGTTTTTTAACGAACACTTCATTGCCAGTAAACTGAGATTTTTTGGGAGGCAGGGGAGAAGCATCTCACCTTAACATGAGCACCTAGTCAAGATCTTTCAATAGAGGGCGTTAGTGGGCCATTACAGAGGAAAAGGGCTTTCCTACCTAGGAAGATGTCAGTCGTGGTTGTAGGAACCCTGCCTCTGAAGATGGTTATTCTGCAAGCTTACAGTTTTGGCCAGCTGAGGACTTGTCTACAGAGAGTTTGCATTGCTGAGGGTGAGGAGTTCCAGCAGGCCTCATGAACGTATCTCTGTATCCAAGTGTCCCCTGGGTAATCCCTTTTGTTCTGCGTTCTTTTCTCCAGTCCAAAGGACTGCCCCACTAAAGGCCTTTGTCCTGCTCCCCCTTCAACCCACCTGCACTCACTGCTGTTCCTTGGTAACCCTTTGAAGTCATCTTTGCCTTGCTCATCTCTGCCTTCAGCCCAAAAAGATCATCTGCCCAAAGCACCCAGGTCTTCTCTCTATCCAGTGACTTGTTCAGACCTTTTCCAGTGAAATTTATTTTGCTTTGTTTTGAGACCACATCTAGTCATGCTCTAGGGTTACTCCTGACTCTGCAGTCAAAAATCATTCCTTGTTTCAGACAACCCTGTAAGATGCTGAGGATGGAACACAAGTCAGATTTGTGCAAGGCAGCACCTTACCAGCTGTACTGTCTCTTCAGCCCTTCCAATGAACTTTTAATCTTTTCCAAGATGATCTTCCTTTAGAGACTGTATTTCAGTACTGGGGAACCACAGATTATATATTATATTCTTTTATTATATTCTTTTATCATCCTTAATAATTTAAATTTTCAAGGTTTAACCTACTGTGTGATATATATTTCCTGATAGTACCTAACAGGCTACATTTTCCAGATATATACTCTCAGTTTCTCAATGTAAGCCCCATGTATATCTCTGATTTTCCTATCACTTCTTTACTTATTTCTGCATGTATACAAAGCTGTATGGACTTAAAAATCTATGTTTTGTGTTACTTGGATACTCAGAACTTAGAATTAATTTTTAAAAAGAGATAGCTTCCACACAGCCAAGACAAAAGGGAAATCTAAAAATCTGTGGGAAATGAAGACCTCTAACATGTTCTTTGATGCTGGTTTTATATCTGTGTATATCAGAAAATATGAAAAAAATTAGAAAAGGAGAAAAAGCTAAAGCTTGAGGAAATAACACCAAATTTCTGTCAATAATTGCATTCTATACGCTGAGAATCACAGGAGACCAGCAATCTCTCAAAAAAGTCTGTGTGTAGTCTTATATTCATTCCCTTGTCTCACATTCTACTTTGTCTAGCCCCTTCCTGTCCTTTCCCCTCCAGGTCTTCTGCATGCACAAATTTGCCAATTATCCAAGACTTTACCTTTATGATCAAATATTATTCTCATACATAAGTGATCATCTGCAGTTCATACATTAGTTCTTTGTCTGACTATCATCACAAATAGTTTATTTAAAACATCCTCAAGATGGGGCCAGAGTGATGGTACAGCAGTAGGGCATTTGCCTTGCATGTGGCTGACCAAGGAAAGACCACAGTTTTATCACCCAATGTCCCATATGGTCCCCCAAGTCAGGAGTGATTTCTGAGCTCATAGCTAGGAGTAACCCCTGAGCATCACTGAATGTGACCCAAAAACCAAAAACTCAAAAAAAAAGTCCTCAAGATGATCATCTCACTGATACTATTTTTTTTGGAAGTACCTGACGTTTATTTGGGTCAGAAACAGAAGCAGCAGCTAGTCTATAGAGATGAACATTTCAATACACAATGCCCTAGATTTAGCCACATAAATGGTATACACACTTTGTTTGCCCTTCATATATCAAGGATCTTGTGTAGTGAATAATTGTTTTAGACATTATAATGTGATGTGAAAGAGGTCATTCCTTGAAATAGCTAAGTGGGCCTCAGTTCTCATCTAGGACACAAAAGTGTCCTAAAGTACTAAAGTACTTTGTTGACAGCAGAGAGGCAAAGTCCCTCTGCACACATACATTTCCAATGAAGCTTTTGTGCATGGCTTTCTGGTAGAGTTTCTTAGGGTTACTATAACTAAGTTACATCTACTTAAATAGAAAACAAACAAATTATTATCATTTCCTTAGAGTCTAGAAGCCAGGAAAGTTAAGGTGTTAACAAGGTCATACTCCTCCTGCAGATGTAAGGGAAAGGTATTTCTTTGCATCTTCTTAATTTCTAATTTTTTTTTTTAGCAGTCTCTAGCATTACTTTCATATGAATTCATTTCTTTTCTTTTCTTTTTTTTTTGTTTTTGGGCCACACCCGGCAGCAATCAGGGGTTATTCCTGGCTATCTGCTCAGAAATAGCTCCTGGCAGGCACGGGGGACCATATGGGACACCGGGATTCGAACCAACTACCTTTGGTCCTGGATCGGCTGCTTGCAAGGCAAACGCCGCTGTGCTATCTCTCCAGGCCCATGAATTCATTTCTTAAGTCTTCTGTTATCTTCTATTAGTCCTTCAAGTATGGCTCTTCTCTACCTTTACATTATCTTATTATTAGAACATTAGCTTTAATGTACAACTTAATCCATTGTAAGTTTGACATAAGCAACGATACCACCAAAGAACTAAATCTAAATATGACTGCAATTTTCTATTTTAGATGAACATGAATTTTGCTAGGGAACACTACAAAACTCCGTTAAAGTTCCTATAACCAAAAGAACTTCACAATGGAATTACTTTGTAAAATATATTAGCAAATTTTAGTGATTTACCTATCAAGATATACATTATTTTATCTTAATATATAAAAAGTTCCATTCTATGACTAATAATACAAATTGATCCATTATATTTCTTTAGAGATACCAGTCTTTTGAGTCTCTGGGTTACTTCCTGCTTTTCTTTCTTTTTTACCACACCTTGGCAGTGCTCATATTTTACGCCTAGTTACTCTTTTTTGGGGGGAGGGGGTCACACCCAGCAGCACTCAGGGGTTACTCCTGGCTCTATGTTCAGAAATTGCTCTGGCAGGCTCGGGGGAACCATATGGGATGCCGGGATTCGAACCACTGTCCTTCTGCATTCAAGGCAAATGCCTTACTTTCATGCTATCTCTCCGGCCCCACCTAGTTACTCTTAAGTACTCCTAGAACTCGGAGAATAGTTCTGACAGTTGTTGGGACAATATTGGGTGCCAGATATAGAATTTGCTACATGCAAGGCAAGCACCCTAAACACTATCTCTAATCCCTCCCAGCTCCATTTACTGCTTTTTTTCTTGTTGTTTTGATTTGGGGACACACCTAGCATCACTCCAAGGTTACTTCTGGTTCTGTGCTCAGAAATTAAGACAAGTAGGGATAATAAGTATCCAATAAGGCATGCTTAGATATAAGGGAATATGAACAGAGGGTTACAAAGTTTTGCTTCACAAAAAAAAATGTTTGTGATATATTCTCTAGGAGAAGCAGGAAAATAATTATGGGAAGTTAATGAGAATTATACAGTTTGGTACAAGTTTCCTGAAGAAAGAACACACATATACACACCATTAATATTGCTGCTAATAACTGAAGAAACTAAACCAAATGTCTACAAACAAAAAAAAAAGTTTAGGAGGTATCTCCCCTCTCAGATTTGTACTATTTACAGATAAATAACATATGCCTCTAATCTAATGGTCTCAGAATTCAAATATGCATTTACCTTTGCACAAAGGTACCTTTGCACTGGCACATGAAAAATACTCAATTCACTCATTATCAGAGAAATACAAGTAAAACTGACAACGAGTTATCAGCTTAAACTTTTGAGAATGATCCATGCCTAAATGACTATAAATAGCTAGTGTGGCAAGGTTTGGAAATAAAAGAAACCATTCAATACTGATAAAAAAAAAACTGTATAAAATTTCTAATAAGGAATTAAAAATAGATGTACCATATGATTCAGTTTCACTTCCATTTATCTTTCTTTTCTTTTTTAAATGGAAATAATATTTATGAAAACTGCCACTAGGACTGAACTTATTCACCATGGCCCAGAATGAAGATGTGACATTGATATATGGATTGTTTTGGTTTGGGGTGGTATTTTTTAGAAGTTTGGTTTTTTGTTTTGTTTTTTTTTCTTTTTTTTAATTATCTTTATTTAAACACCGTGATTACAAATATAATTGTACTTGTATGATTACAGTCATGTAAAGAACACCCCCCTTCACCAGTGCAGGATTCCCACCACCAGTTTCCCAGATCTACCTACTCCCCACCCCACCCACACCTGTACTCGAGACAGGCTTTCTTTTTCCCTCATTCATTCACATTGTTATGATAGTTTTCAGTGTAGTTATTTCTCTAACTGAACTTATCATTCTATGTGGTGAGCTTCATGTCATTAGCTGCACCTACATGGGAGGATGGGGGGAAGTAAGTGTTGGGACTGAGGCAGTAAAATATTAGAAATGAGCTTTGTAGGGCAGTATCAAGATCCCAATACAAGATGGATATTATGGATATATAGAATATATGCACACAATAATATCAATATGAAAAAAAAGAGAAAAAATTTTCTCTGACTGTCCCAATATAAACCAGTGCTAGAACAGCCTGCCCTCCTCCCAGAGTGCATTCCCATTAGTGTAGGGAGAGATAGGGGGAAAGCCTGTTGACCCCTATAAAGTCCACCTAGACCAGTGTCCAGGGAAAGACTGAAGTCCAGGGGAGAAAAACCCTATACCTGGCAAGAGCTGGTCTCCAAAATCAAAGATGAAATCGGAAGCCAGATGTCTGCCCGCCCTCCTCCCCATGCACCTCCCCCCTGGAGTACGGAGGGAGGGGTAACCTGAGGACCACTAAGAGTCCACCTGAACCCACTTCTGGTCATCTGAGCTGGCACCCAGGGAAGGCCTGGAGTCAGGGGGAAAAGACAAGGATGGCTAGGGGCCTGCCACGCCTCCCAGCACTCCTCAGGCTAGGGAGAAAAGCTCTGGTATGGGGCTTCCCCAAACCCTTTACCTGGCAAGAGCTGGTCTCCAGAATCAAAGAGGAAACCGGAAGCCAGATGTCTTCCCACCCTCCTCCCCATGCACCTCCCCCCTGGAGTACGGAGGGAGGGTGGAACCTGAGGACCACTAAGAGTCCACCTGAACCCACCTCTGGCCATCTGGGCTGGCACCCAGGGAAGGCCTGGGATCAGGGGAAAAAGACAAGGACGGCTGGGGGCCTGCCAAGCTTTCCAGCACTCCCCAGACTAGGGAGAAAGGTTCTGGTATGGGGCCTTCCATTTATCTTTCTAAAAAAAAAAAAAAAAAAACCAAAGCTACTAATTCAAAAAGATACATGCACACCTATGTTCACTGCAGTGCTATTTAAAATCCCTATGATATTGACACAACCCAAATGATCAAGAACAGATGAGTTGTTATTTGTACCCAATGAAATACAACTTAATTATTAAAAGGATGAAATCTTGTCTTTCATGATATCATAGATTGAACTGGCACGCATCATTTAAACCAAATATGTCAAAAGGTTAATAAAGACCAGATGTTCTTGCAAGAAAATTGACAATGTCCAAAAAAAATCTTAGACTTTGATCTAAGAATTCAAGTTAGCAAAAGAGCTGAACAGAAAGTTGGAGATGATTCAATTGAATGTGACAGAGGGACATAAAATATAAACCTAAACATAACATAAACATAAAGCCTTGCATCATGTAAAGCAATATGACCTCAATAAAATTAAAAAGAATAAAGGGCTAGTTATAGAACTTACATGATAGAGAACAAGACAAGAGGAGGTTCAATAACTGGCACCTACTGCTCACCTGTGCACTAACAGGTGTGGCTTTTGTGGTTCTTGAACACTGTGGATTTCCAAGCTCCACTGGGCCCAGCACTGAACCATCAAGGCTAAAAGGTTAGTTCCAAGCATAATTAGATGCTCGCCCATCCTTCAGGCTCTACCACAGCAAAACAAAAAATAAGTGTTTTATTTTATTGATGTGATTTTTTTTAAATTAAAATCAATCTATCAATGTCAGACACTCCTGGGATAGGAAAGCAGTAGACCAAGATTTTCTCTGTTCTTCCCCTCATCATCAACTCTAAAAATAAAACTGTTTCACCTTACATACAGAGTGTTTTATATATACACACACACATACACACACACACACACACACACACATAGATATATATATATATATATATATATATATATATATATATATAATTTGGTTTATAGCAGGGTGTTCAAAGTCTCAGTATAATACAGGAAAAGTGATCTTTACTAAATTTAAGGTACTGGAAAGGTACAGAGAAAATCCTAGAGAAAGACATTCTTTTTTTTTTACAAGAAATGCATTCACAAATCCAGTTCATTTTCATTTTGTATGAATTAATGCTGATACATTAGAATATGTTGTATAGAAGTTGATTAAAAACTACTTGTTCTGATTTGAAAGAACTTCAGCTTGAAAAAATCAGCGATTATCTAATAAGCACTGTATAAAAAAGCAAAGAAAAAATTTTGACAATAGCTTCTGACAGAAAGAAAATTAAGTTCCACAACCAGAATAGATTAGACATAAGACTGACCGGTTCCTTGGGTCATTATACCTATTGGAATATGCATTGTTTATATTTCCAAGTTCAGGAAGATGATCAAATTATGCAAAAGATAAGTTAACAAAAAGGAGAGTGGGTGGAGTGATAAAACATGGGTAGGGCACTTGCTTTGCTTGCTGCCAAACCAGATTTAATTCCTAAAATTGCCCAAGCTCCCCCCCCCCCCCAAAAAAAACCCACCAGGTATGATCCTCCCTGAGCAGAGAACCAGGAGTAATCCCTGAGCACTGCTGGTGATGGACCAACATTTTCCCCCAAATAAACAAAATTAAAAGGGAGAGAAGTGTAAGTGGCTGAATTTTATTGACTTGGGGCATAGCAAAGACATTTCTTTAAGAAATCCTTCTCAAGAAAGAAATATGAAGTGGGGCAAAAAAAATGCTCCACATCACTAATCATCAGGGATATGCAAATCAAAACAACTATGATGTACCACCTCACACCATAGAGAATGGCACACATCACAAAGAATGAGAATAAACAGTGTTGGTGGGGATGTGGAGAGAAAGGAACTCTTATCCGCTGCTGGTGGGAATGCCATCTAGTTCAACCTTTATGGAAAGCAATATGGAGATTCCTCCAAAAACTGGAAATTGAGCTCCCATACGGTCCAGCTATACCACTCCTAGGAATATACCCTAGGAACACAAAAATAAATTACAAAAATCCCTTCCTTACACCTATATTCATTGCAGCACTATTTACCATAGCAAGACTCTGGAAACAACCAAGATGCCCTTCAAC
Source organism: Suncus etruscus (assembly GCF_024139225.1). Taxonomy (NCBI): domain Eukaryota; kingdom Metazoa; phylum Chordata; class Mammalia; order Eulipotyphla; family Soricidae; genus Suncus; species Suncus etruscus. Next base: position 55,740,645 of record NC_064859.1, on the reverse strand, counting down.
AGACGAATGGCTAAAGAAACTGTGGTACATATACACAATGGAATATTATGCAGCTGTCAGGAGAGATGAAGTCATGAAATTTTCCTATACATGGATGTACACGGAATCTATTATGCTGAGTGAAATAAGTCAGAGAGAGAGAGAGAAAAACGCAGAATGGTCTCACTCATTTATGGGTTTTAAGAAAAATAAAAGACATTCTTGCAATAATAATTTTCAGACACAAAAGAGAAAAGAGCTGGAAGTTCCAGCTCACCTCAGGAAGCTTACCACAAAGAGTGATGAGTTTAGTTAGAGAAATAACTACATTTTGAACTGTCTTAATAATGAGAATGTATGAGGGAAATGGAAAGCCTGTCTAGAGTACAGGCAGGGGTCGGGTGGGGAGGAGGGAGATTTGGGACATTGGTGATGGGAATGTTGCACTGGTGATGGGTGGTGTTCTTTACATGACTGAAACCCAAACACAATCATTTTTGTAATCAAGGTGTTTAAATAAAATATATAAAAAAAGAAAGGTTGAAAATTCTGCAACTTGATAAAATGGTAGTTATTTCACAACTATAATTACCACCTATTTGCCAAGTATGCATCCTCCATGTTCTTTTCTAGTTTTTAAGTTTCTGTATCAACTATTATTGAAAATTTTATATCATTGTTCTGTAGCAATCTCAGGACCAGAAGTTCAAAAGGAATCTAAAGAATCCTCTCAATACATCTTTCTTGCATATCATGAATCCAATGAACTGCTGTTGCTAGCTAGCTTTGCTGAGTGTGAAATCTTTACATACCAATATGGATAAATGGCCCAAAGTAACCTTTATCATCCCATAATAGTACCTCTGTATAATGGCACCCTAAAAGCTATTTAGTCCTATTTTTTATTTTTCATGTTGACCACACCCTGCAGTGCTCAAGGGTTACTCATGAATTTGCACTCAGGGGACATTTGTGGAGGTGCTTGAGGAATCATGTGCAATGACAGAATTCAACCCAGGTCAGCTGCGTGTGAGACAAATGCCCTACTTGCTGTACTATCACTCTGGCCATAAGCCTCAATTTTTTTAATAGAAAAAACAAACTGATTTAAAATTGGGCAATAGACTAATTATCTAAAGAAGATATATAACTGACTAATAATCAAAAGAAAAGAAAGTACCACATAAAATATTAGGATGATTCAAACCAAAACCATAATGATATTTAATATCTACTAAAGCAACTTGTATAATTCTATACCAATATTTTGGTCATTAATATTAGACTAAAAATGGAGGGAAAAATAAATCCTAATAACCAATTCTTGCTTGAAATTTTGATTTCCTTCCAGGTTGAGTAGATCAAAGTTCCCCTGAGTCAGAATCATTTGTTTATTCATTTTTTAAACTTTGTCAAATAACTTGTTTTTTGACAAAAATTGTTCTTTCTGATATGCCAGAGTGACATTCTTTAAGAATTCAGATGATGGGGCTGGAGCAGTGGCACAAGCCATAAGGCATCTCTCTTGCCCGCTCTAGCCTAGGACAGACCTTGGTTCAATTTCCCCAGTATTCCATATGGTCCCCCAAGCCAGGAGCGACGACTTCTGAGCACATAGCCAGGAGTAACCCCTGAGCATCACTTGTGTGGCCCCAAAACAAAACAAAACAAAACAAAACAAAACAACAAAAAAAAAGAAATCAGATGACAGATCTGCTTTCTATCTAATTTAGATCTACTAGTCCTGACATTTGTTTTATAGTTATAATTTTGAGCTTACATTTCTTCCTCCTTTGATAAATTCTATTCTATTTTTTATATCTATTAAAGTATTCCATAAGTAGAATCATACAATATTTGCCCTGAATTTTCTTTTATTAAGCATAATGATTTCAAAGTCTACCCATGTTGCAGTAATATATCAACATTCTATTCATTCTGATAGCTAAATTACATCCCATTGTATAAAATACATCATTGTTTAACATTTTTTTCTGTTCACAGACAGTTTTGTGGTTTCTTTCTGTTGGCTGTTATGTATATATCATTGTACTACTAATATATGTTTTAGTAGCTACTTCCAATTCTTTGGTAAATAAACCTAGTAGTAGAACTGCTGGACTATATGGGCTTTTAGTTTTAACATTTTGAGAACCATGTCTTTTAGAACAGTTGCAGCATTCTATGCTCCCACTTTCCCCACATTCCTACCAACATTTATATTTTTGGAACTGGGTGCTAGACTGTAAAATATAAATTACCATAACCTAACCCCAGAATCCATGGCATTATTTTTGACCTGTTCTCTGGATAGAATGTCTCAGAGCCAACCTGCAGGACAGGTTCCAGGGACACTATTCCTTATACAGCATCATGGAGGAAGATTCAAAGATATAATTGATCAATCAGCAGTTGGCTCATGGGGTTTTCGCATGTTGCTGATCATATACTTTTACACACTAATCTTGGAGAATGTGTGAGTATTTGTAAATGTAGGGTGGGTTGTAGGAGCTACATAAATACACTGTACCCAGAGAATTATAATGTTGTATTTGGAGTTCTGTTTTATTTTTCCTAGTCAGGTATTTCTATTAATAAACTGTGTATTTTGGAAGAGTTCTATGAAAATAAAGAATAGGCAAGTCCCTTCTTGTAGATTTAATAACAATTAAATTAACAATTGAATAACAATTAAAAGATTTAATAACAATTAAAACAATTAAAACAAGTGAAAATAAACAAATCAACTGTTTACTGTTGTGGTTCCTCAAAATCAAGGACACTTTTTAATTGCCTCTATGTTCCAAACACTTGGCACCCATTGTGGCTGGCAGATCTTAGAAGAATACTGACTCTGTCCCTAAAGGGTTAAAGAAAATAAGAGGGGTTCTTGTCCATATTCACAACTGTTGACTCCCTTCCTGAGGAAGGAAGAAAAGAAATCCACCAAGGATGTGCTCGTTTGTCTGTTTCTGTGAACTGTGGAGTGATTTGAAGACATCCATGGCAGAGGCATGGCACTGCTCATGGCAGAGGCAGGTTGAAAACTGAATAGCACAATTCACACTTCAGTTATTCTTTTTTTTCAACCAGAAGAAAATGTATCTAACACATACTTCTATATCAAATTTGAAGGATTTCAAAAGAAATAATAGTTAAAGGATCTCTCTTTCCTTGCACTGCTTCAGCCTTTTTCTGAATAAATAACAGCTATAAAAGGAACAGATGTTCCAGTCAGCTGAAGTTCGCAGCTTAGAACTGAGACATGTGAAGGTTAGGGTGTTATCTAGCTGAGGCTATTTAGGAGTCAGATTTGCTTCTTCCTTGCTGAAATTCTTCACTCTCAATGTCCTGGTTTGTTATGACAGACACTAGGTTCTAGATGCTCATTACTTGTCACAGCTTCTTTCCTGCTTTGCTGAAGTGCTATTCCAAACTATTGAATTGTGCTGCATTTCATATTCTCCTTCTTCCATATTCTTCCCCAATGGTGCACCCTGCCTTGCTCTTTTTCTTCTAAAAACACATATAAACCACCCAATTACATACACTCATTATACTTGCATGCACACACACACACCCGCACACACAACATAAACTCCAGAGATTGCGAGAGATAGAATTCTCTTACTGCTAATCACAGCTGCCATTGTATTGTATGTTTGTATTGTTACAATGTGAACCACACCAAATAAAATTATATTATAGTTATATGCAGTTGGTTTCAGTCAAAACTATCACCTATCCATTTATAGATGGAAGTTAAGATTCTTGAAATCCAAACTCCATATTTCAAACTCTCATGATATCTGTTATGGACAGAACTGTGTGGAGTAAGGAGGAAAAGATGTTGCTAAGTTTGTAAGGAGTGGATCCAAGACTTGAATAAACTAGAAAGCCTCAATCTTTATGCTACTGGCCATACATTGGTATATTAACATTGTTTTTTAAATTTTTTGTTTTAGTTTTTTGAGCCACATCCAGTGATATTCAGGTAATTCTGCACTCAGGGATTATTTCTGGAAGTTCTCATGCACTGTTGGGAATCAAAACTGTATATAAGGGAGTCACCCTACCTATTGTACTATTGCTTAAACCACAACATTGCTATATTTTATTTTATTTTGTTTTTTGGGTCACACCCAGATCATTGCTATATTTTAATGAGACATTACTGGTGCCAGAGAACTTTGAGAAAAGGCAATATAAATCAGAAAAGAACAACAAAGAAAAAGTTGCCACCAAACTGACATTAAAAATAAACCCCCATGGGGCCGGAGAGATAGCATGGAGGTAAGGCATTTGCCTCTCATGCAGAAGGTCATCGGTTTGAATCCCGGCGTCCCATATGGTCCTCCGTGCTTGCTAAGAGCAACTTCTGAGCATGGAGCCAGGAGTAACTCCTGAGCAACTGCCGGGTGAGACCCAAAAACCAAAAAAAAAAAAATAAATAAAAAAAAATAAACCCCAACAACTTCAATGTCAAATTCAGCTTGTTCTAACAGCCGCTCTCTGCCATTGCTGTGACTTGGTTTGAACTTGCCATTTTGTCTCTATAATCAGTGAGATCCATTGTTTCTATCATCATTGAAGTATTATTAATAAGCTGAATATATTCAGTTTATCTGCTTGCACCCAAAGCCTAGAACAGTGCTTATGTGGTTAAGGGCAGCAGGCAAGATAAGGACATGGGAATTCTACTCTTTCCCATGCTGGTCCTATTTCCATCCTACCACTAACATTTAAGTTAGGGGGAAATTTTAAAGTTTAGTAGTGGCAGAATATATTGCCATCTTCCATGAAAAATACAAGTTCAGTACTGATTCATTGTGGAGAGTGCAGGAAGGATGGTCATGGTCACTGGTGATTATTTCTAAGGGAAGCAAAGCTTCTGAATAACCTCTTCCTTACTCCTTCCCTAACTTGTTTATTAACTCTTTTTTCCACACTTATTCTTGTTTTATAGTAACTTCCAATGCTCAGTGCTGTATTCAGATCCCTACAAAAGTAAGAGAACTACAAAAGAAAAAGATAAGATAATGAACAGGTAGCTCATAAACTTAAGCTAATAAAGGGATAATAAGATGAGAGGAGGAAAAAAAATTCCAGGATAAGTTTTTGGGAAATTTAAGATCAAATGTTAACAAGAAGAATTATATATTTTAAATGGAAGACAGGCTGAATTTAAAAGGTAAAGTTTTTCTAAGGAAATATTGCTACTGATTATTTCAACAGAAGAGACTCATAGACTGAGGAATAAGACTGGGAGAATAATTTTTTACATATATTTCTGAAATAGTGAATTGCATAGAATGCATTATATTCAATAAACATGTGGCTAATTAAGAGACTGTATATGAAAAAAAAAGAAAAATTTTGGCCAAATAAAACTGATAACTCATCTACTAGTCTCAAAGTACTAAGAGTCAGTATAGACATGTGAACCCAGAGTATGAGATATTTGGGCATATCAGATGAGGGGTAGTAAAGAGTATTTGGATTTTTCAAATGAGATGAAAGAGAGAGAGAGAGAGAGAGAGATTTTGACCTCTCATAAAATAAGTTGAGGACAAGGAAACTGGTACAGGGAGGAATGCGTAGTCATAGCTGTCTTGGCGGTATATCTGTGCTGCTTATTCAGAAAAATGATACAGAAAAATACAGGGAGGATTCATATAAAAAGAACATCTTTCTACAATAAGTGAGTTTGTGCAATATTTAAAAACCAATTGCTTATTCAGAACATGTCAACTACCATGCCAGGCCTATGAGTTGGGGTGAAATAGAGGGAATAGTCAGTATTCATGGAAAACCCAATTCTTGCTAAGCAATTACTATAGTTAGAGCTTAATGTGAATTTCCATGATTAATTGAGCTAATAACTAAACCAAGTGAAATTATTTACAGAATGAGCCATAGAAACAATTAAAATCTATTTTTTAAGCAGCATATGATTCTTTATAAAGAGAGTGAGTTCTGTTTTGCAGAAAAAACAGAATTCACTATTATGTGAGCCCAGTCTCCTCATTAGTAGCAATCAGGTTTCTCATAGATTCATGAACTGGATTTTAAAAGGCAAGACTAAAATGAAAGAAACTGGAACTAGCCGACCCATGTCTAGCCATTCAGTGGCAAACTCAATGCCTTTGATTGGTTTATTTTGATGTCTTCTGTCTTATTTTTTACCGGAGAAAATTTATGTGTAATTCATGTCTCATAGTAAAATCTAAAATTTAATAAAATAATAAATAAAATGTGACCTTAAACAGAAAATACAACCCATACAAAAATACCTCTTTTCTTGCTATGATTTTTTTGTCATAAGATTTACCAGAAAAATCAATTTTAAAGCCATTTGGATATTATGTTCCTTTGTCTCACACTGATTATATATTCTGGTGACTGAAGTTATAATCTAAAATATACAACAAATAGAAGAAATGAGTGGGACAAGGGACCTACCTAGTGCAAAAGAATAATTGGTTTTAATCTGGTTCTAGAACTGCTCTTTGACTGTAGTGAGGAGACAATCTGTCAGTGGAGAGAGATCTGTAGACTTTTCACACATAGCCCACAAATCATGGGTCACTTTCTAGATGACTCAAACTTTCCATGGAAAGAGCATGCTTGGGACTCCTGCCCTTGGAAGGCTCCTTTCCTCAATGAAAGGGTGAATTCAGCCCTTAGCTCAAAATAAAACTGGATGCATAGAATGCCAATTGCTTTCAAACTACATTCTAAATCTGGTTTGGAGACTCTCAGGTTTCATGCAGAGGCAGAGAAGTGCCCCAGTACACACTTAATACTCACTGTGTTGTGGGTGACCACACAGTGACCTGGGAATGACGTGTGGACAATCCTTTTGGAGCCAGCACAGCAGCAGCTTTGCCCAGTGAAGGTCATAGCAGTGTCCTCAGCAGATGCTCTGGTCAGCGAAAATTATACTTTTATTTTGAAATTATTGTTTTAAAAAATGCCCAAGTGGAAGCAATTAAACTTTGGGAAAGTTGTTGCTAGCAAAGAAAGCCCAACCAGAAACCAAGCTAAATTGGCTCTAGATCTAAAAATCTAGATACATCTCATGGTGGTCAGATACTAATGTTCAGGGAAAGCACCATAAGAAGTAGCTGAGCTAAATGCTTTTGTTGACAATTAATAACAACTACTGTCAAGAATTTTTTTATCAATTCTACCATAAAGATCTTGATGAATAGATAATGTGATCTGAGGAAATTTAAATAGTGACATTCAGAAGATTGAACCTTATTATAGACATTTCTAATAACTTATAAATGAAATGTTGAATAACCTCAGAATGGTCTGCCATGAAAGGACTCTGGTCATTTTATGTCATTTCATATTAGGTTTTTCAGTGATGAGATTGCATAAGTAATAACCCCAGAGCTCCATAAGTGAATTGAAGTGAATTCAAAGTGAAATGCAGTAATACCTGGGAGATGAACTATAAAATCAACATATTATAGATCAGAAAAACTGCCTCAGGAGATAGACTTGGTCCCCATACAAGGACACTTTATAGACAACACTGGGAGAATGAAAGTACTTGAATAAGGGGAGGAAGGAGATCTCAAAAATTACTCCAGCTCAATCTGAAGAGAGGTGTATAGTCACGGTTCTAGATGCTAAGATGCTCATCTAGATGCTCATCACACTGGAGCAAGATGCACCATCTTCTTTCAACTTAAGACAATAGTTTACAAACATGATCATTTGCCCCAGAAGCTTGTCAAAAGTGCAACTTCCCAGAATGCAACCCCACAATGTCTTGGGAAGAAAGTTGAGGATTATGTTTAAACATCTGAAAATTTACAATGTCTACTGGGAACTCTGAGGCACATGCCTGAGGCTCTCTATGAGAGATGAAACATCAGAGCCTGACTGCTGAGTATCACTGAAGTTTCCTGGGTTTGTTATGACCAAATGACTTTTTGTAATTTCCTCTCAAAAAAAAAATAATGTGCATGTTTATAAATCTGGTATTCTCAAAAATTGGAGATTCTCTGCTAAGTTACCTTCCACACTCACTATTTGTTCACTGTTGGCCCTGAGTAATGTCAAACTGTAGCTCTGATTTCTGTGAGGGCCGTTCTCTTCCTGAGGTTGTTAATGCATGTGACTATTAAACTCTTGATCTCATCTCTCTCTGGGTAGAAGCTTCTCCATAACTCTGATGATGTGAGATCTGTCCCTCATAAACTGACTATTTATCAGGAAATGTTTAAATGAATCATTATAAGAAAATAATTATTCATTATTATTTAAATGAATAATAATTATATTGTTATTAAATTTAATTAATTTAAAAGTTTTAATAAATTATATGTTGAATTTTTGAATGAATTATTATATTGAATTGTAAATATTATATAATGATTATAAAAATATTTAATTTATAATAATCAAATTATAATAAATTATCTATTTTAAATATTTCACAATAAGACATAAAGTTGGGGCTGCTGAGATGGAATGGAGATAAGGCATTTGCCTTCCATGCAGAAGGACGGTGGTTCAAATCCCGGTATCCTATATGGTCCCCCGTGCCTGCGAGGGGTGATTTCTGAACATAGAGCCAGGAGTAACCCCTGAGCGCTACCGGGTGTGAGCCAAAAACTAAAAAAAAAAAAAAAAAAAAAAAAGAGGGGCCGGGCGGTGGCGCTAAAGGTAAGGTGCCTGCCTTGCCTGCGCTAGCCTTAGATGGACCACGGTTTGATCCCCCGGTGTCCCATATGGTCCCCCAAGCCAGGAGCAACTTCTGAGCAAATAGCCAGGAGTAACCCCTGAGCGTTACTGGGTGTGGCCCAAAAACCAAAAAAAAAAAAAAAAAAAAAAAGAAAGAAAGACAGAAAGAACTACAATTTTATACTAAAGTAATATGTACAAGTAATTCAATCCCACCTTATAATGTAATATTGCATATTTCCATCTATGTATATATCATAGGAATTTGTATATTATAAGGGGATTATGGAAATTATATATGGGAAGGAATCATTTGTGGGTAAATGAAATTGATGCTTCTTGAATAGAGTCAGGAAAACAAGTGCAAGTTTCATGAATTTTTTTATAGTGTAACATTCTGTACATCAATTCTTTTTTTGTTTGTTTCATTTTCTGTTTGATTTTGGGGCCATACCCAGTAATTCACAGAAGTTCTGCACTCAGAAATCACTCCTGAAAGTGCTTGGGGAACCATTTGGGATGCCAAGAATTGAACCCCATGTCAGCCATGAGCAAAACAAACCTCTATTCATGGTACAACCACTCTGGCCCTGGTTCTGGTTCAATTTTTTTATAATGAAAATGGATTGTAATATTTATGTAATGAAATTTATTTTAAAATAAGTAAGATCTGGGGCCGGGCGGTAGCGCTGGAGGTAAGGTGCCTGCCTTGCCTGCGCTAGCCTAGGACGGACCGCGGTTCGATCCCCCGGTGTCCCATATGGTCCCCTAAGAAGCCAGGAGCAACTTCTGAGCGCATAGCCAGGAGTAACCCCTGAGCGTCACAGGGTGTGGCCCAAAAACCAAAAAAAAAAAATAAATAAATAAAAAAAAAATAAATAAGTAAGATCTGGGCCCGGAGAGATAGCACAGCGGCGTTTGCCTTGCAAGCAGCCGATCCAGGACCAAAGGTAGTTGGTTCGAATCCCGGTGTCCCATATGGCCCCCTGTGCCTGCCAGGAGCTATTTCTGAGCAGACAGCCAGGAGTAACCCCTGAGCAACGCTGGGTGTGACCCAAAAAAAAAATAAGTAAGATCTATCAAAGTATGCACAAAAAAATAGGCTAATACCTAGTAAAGGTTTGTAGCAATGGAATAAAATTGTACAATGGGACTGATTAGACTGAAATGTCTCAGCATTTTTTGCCAAAAAACACCTGGACCTTCATTTGTGTGTCTATAAAGACTGTAAATTCTTGTCTCCTCTATAGGTCTCCAAGTAAAGTGATTCTTTTACATATTTTATGATTAATTTGCTTGGGACAGAGACAAGATAACGTATTTATGCAAACACTATCATAGCTCTGCCTATACCATATTTTATTTAACTTTCAATCATCTTATGCTGTTTCGTGTAATTATTTATGTATTTTTTTCTTTTGTTTTTTACACCACACCCAGCAATGCTCAGGCTGTATCCCAGGCTCTATGCTCAGAGATCACTCCTGGAAGACTCAGTGTAGAGTTCAAGCCTGGGTCAGTTGCACGCAAGGTGCCTTCTCTTTTGTACTGTCAGGTTGTTTAGGCCACTAAGTAGACAAAACGCTCATTAAATGAGTAAGAGTGAAGTCTAATAGTCCAATGAATGATAGAAAATAAAGTGAGAAACTTCTGCTTTTTACAAAGAGGTTTTAGTAACAGTTTTTTCTTTGCTAAGTGAAAAGCTAAGTATAACCAGGAATTCTATGTTCACTCTCTGTTATTTCTAGTTGAAGCTTAGTGGCTAGTGACTATCAAGTAGAGATCTTGAACAATAACATATATCCTGTCCCTCCCCCCAAAAGTCCACAGAGTATGGGCTATTCTGCATTGACGAAAGCCAATCTATGCCATGCTGTGATTCTGTCTGGTTTAGAAAGTAATCCTGAAGATATATTTCTTTCCCCATTTCCATTCTTTCTCCCCCTGTAAGAGTGTCACGGGCATCTCACCACACTGATGCCATCATTGAGCAGAGCCTCCCCGAAGATCATCATGTAGAGTGGTTCGTTCACCCGGGCCTCTTCAAACACTGCCAGCACAGCCACAGGGTCCACGGCAGAAATAAGGCTGCCAAAGAGCAGGTTCTGGAGCAAACTCACATCACTGAGCCCAAAAACTTTTATCTGGCAAATGAGATAAAGTGAGAGGCCAATTCCAAAGGCATTGATCAGAGCCCCAAGGCCTGCCCACCACAAAATAGAGCCAATGTTCTCAAAGAATGGCCTTGTGGGCATGAAGTAACCACCCTCAAGGACTATGGGTGGAAGGAGATACAGGAAGTAGATGCTCGAATCCATGACAGGAGGTGACTTGTGGTCAGTGCCAAAGATTATGGCACCTACCAGGGCCCCAACAATGATGAGGAGGCAGCTTTCTGGCATGAGGCCTGGTAATCTGTGGTAGATATGGAAGCCTAAGAAAGAACAGAGAGAATCAAAGTTACCAGGAGAGAGTTGACTGGCATTCTGAACCTTGAGTACCTCATCTATGAGAAGAACTGGAAGTGTTGAAGGGATTTTAAACACAATTTTAAAATTATTTAAAAAATATTTAACATGACATGCCCAGGTTATAGAGCCTTGCCCAGCCAATTGTACTCATTTTTACTACTTTCTACTGTCACTCTCTTATATGGATCAGAGCACAAACATACAGGAAGAAGAAAGAGATTGAAATTCTGCACTTATACAATCTCTAATGCTTATGCAATCAAATCTCAGCTTATTCTGAACTTGCTTGCCTCACTTTTCCCTCTACCAATCAAAATTATGTGTTATTCTATTTTTTCTATATAACCAATGAAAAAATTTTTTCTGGTTAAAAGGAAAATCAAGCCACATTTTTTCAAATCAACCCTCTCTACCTTTCGAATATAATCACACAATCAGCTTCATGCAATCAATTTTTTTATTTCATGATCTTGTTCTCTTTAAGTTACTTTTAGTATTTTCATTTCTGTTGCCACTGTTTTATTCAAGATCTTCCTATTTCTCAGGATTTTTTTCTGCATATTTATTCCTTATCTCCAATCCAACTCAATCTTCTAGTCTATCTCAGATCTTTTTTTCCAGATAATTTTTATACAGCATATGCACCTGATCGCTTCCCTGCCTAAGATGGAAGTTACAGAATGCATCTCCTAAACAATATCAGTTAAGCATTCCTGTGCCAATACAAATGTACTAAAAAGTTCTGTAGGATGAAGGACTAAGCATGTTTTCAAAAATTCTAGCATGACCCACTTTTAGAAATAAAAGATTAACACGTAATAATAATAATAATGGAATAATACAATGAGTAAGTATACATTAAAATGATTATGCACTATACCAGAACATGAAAAAATTAGTACACAAATTAAATCTCATTTTTAAATTTTTTTATTTTGTTGCCTTTATGAATAGCATCATTTCACTGAAGTTATCTTTGGAGTTCATATTTTACAAATACACTTTATGAAGTTCAGAAAATATAGGAATGTTCTGCTTATGTTTTCCTCAGTGTACTATAATATCCCAGTTTGATCTCAAGGTTTTTGATCATCTTTGAATTGACTTTGTGTAAGGTGTGAGATATAGATTCATTTTTAATAAATGTGGAAAAACTCTAATAATTAGAGGATGAACAACACACTGAGAAATAAAAGGTAAATTGAAGAAGAAGAAGAAGAAGAAGAAGAAGAAGAAGAAGAAGAAGAAGAAGAAGAAGAAGAAGAAGAAGAAGAAGAAGAAGAAAAGACATTATTGTATTTATGCCTAGAGACAATAGAGATGAGGGCTGGAAGCACTGGCTCGCAATATGAAGCTCAGCACAAAGAGTACATTTAGAGAAATAACTACAGTATAACTATCATGACAATGTTTTTTTTCTTTTTCTTTTTTGATTTTATATATATACGTTTGTGTGTGTATATATATATGTATATATGTATATGTATATATATATAAAATTCTTCACCAGTGCAACATTCCCATGACCAATATCCCAAGTGTCCTTCCTCCCCACCCCACACTGGCCTGTACTCTAGACAGGCTTTCTACTTCCCCCATTCAGTCACATTTTGTTATGATAATTCTCAGTGTAATTATTTCTGTGACTGCACTAAACGATCCCTGTGGTGAGCTTCATGTCAGGAGATGGACCCTCCAGTCCTCCTCTATTTTGGCTCTGAGAATTATTACACAAATGTTTTTCGTTTTTCTCAAAACCCATAGATAAGTGAGACCATTCTGTGTTTATCTCTCTCGCTCTGACTTATTTCACTCAGCATAATAGATTCCATATACATCCATGTATAGGAAAATTTCATGATTTCATCTCTTCTGATGTCTACATAATATTCCATTGTGTATATGTATCATAGTTTCTTTAACCATTCTCAATTGAGGGGCATCTAGGCTGTTTTCAGAGACTGGCTATTGTAAACAATGCTGCAATGAATACAGGTGTGAGAAAGGAATTTTTGTATTGTATTTTTGTGTTCCTAGGATATATCCCTAGGAGTGGTATAGCTGGATTGTATGGGAGCTCAACTTCCAGCTTTTGGAGAAATCTTCATATCACTTTCCACAAACGTTTGACCAGAGGGCATTCCCAACAGCAGTGAATAAGAGTTCCTTTCTCTCCACATCCCGGCCAGCACTGCTTGTTCTCATTCTTTCTGATGTGTGCCAATTTCTGTGGCATGAGATGGTACCTCATAGTTGTTTTGATTTGCATCTCCCTGATGATTAGTGATGTGGAGCATTTTTTCATGTGCCTTTTAGCCATTTGTATTTCTTTTTTGTCAAAGTGTCTGTTAATTTCTTTTTTTTCTTCTTTTTTTTATCTTTATTTAAACACCGTGATTACAAACATGATTATAGTTGTATGATTACAGTCATGTAAAGAGCACCCCCCCTTCACCGGTGCAACATTCCCACCACCAATTTCCCAGATCTCCCTCCTCCCTAACCCCTACACCTGTACTCGTGACAGGCTTTCTACTTCCCTCATTCATTCACATTTTATGATAGTTTTCAGTGTAGTCATCTCTGCAACTGCACTCATCACTCTATGTGATGAGCTGCATGTCCTGAGCTGCACCTACCAGCCCTCATCTCTCTTGTCTCTGAGATACTGTTAAAAATGTCTGTTCATTTCTTCTCCCCATTTTTGATGGGGTTAGATGTTTTTTTCTTGTAAAGTTCTGTCAGTGCCTTTTATATTTTGGATATTAACCCCTTATCTGATGGGTATTGGGTGAATAGTTTCTCCCACTCAGTGGATGGCTCTTGTATTCTGGGCACTATTTCCTTTGAGGTGCAGAAGCTTCTCAGCTTAATATAGTCCCATCTATTTATTTCTGCTTTCACTTGTTTGGAGAGTACTGTTTCCTCTTTAAAGATACCTTTAGTCCCTATGTCAAGGAGTGTTTGACCTACATGTTATTCTATATACTTTATGGTTTCAGGTCTGATATCTAGGTCTTTAATCCATTTGGATTTTACCTTTGTACATGATGTTAACTGGAGGTCTAAGTTCACTTTTTTACAAGTGACTAGCCAGTTGTGCCAACACCACTTATTGAAGAGGCCTTCCCTGTTCCATTTAGGATTTCTTGCACTTTTATCAAAAATTAAGTGATGATATATCTGGGGAACATTCTCTGTGTACTCAAGCCTGTTCCACTGATCTGAGGGTCTATATTTATTCCAATACCATGCTGTTTTGATAACTATTGCTTTGTAATACAGTTTAAAGTTGGGATAAGTAATACTTCCCATATTCCTTTTCTCAAGTATTGCTTTAGCTATTCATGGGTGTTTATTGTTCCAAATAAATGTTATTTTTATTTTATTTTATGTTTATTGTTCCAAATGAACTCTCAGCAAGATGGAATGAATGGAACCTTTCTCAATCTAGTCAAGGCCATTTATCACAAGCCAATGGCAAATATTATCCTCAGTGGAGCGAAACTGAAAACCTTCCCTCTAAACTTCAAGACAAGGTTACCCCCTCTCACCACTCCTATTTAAAATAATACTGAAAGTACTTGCTATGGCGATTAGGCAAGAAAAAGATATCAAGGGAATCTAGGTAGGAAAGGAAGAAATCAAGTTCTCACTGTTCGCAGATGACATGATACTATCTTAGAACCCCATAAAGATTCTATCAAAAAACTTTTAGAAAAAATAGATGCATATAGCAACGTAGCAGGCTATAAAATTAAGACACATAAATCAGTGACCTTTTTATACACCAATAATGATAGGGAGAAAATGAATATTAAGAAAACAACCCCATTCACATTAGTCTCACATAAACTCAAATACCTTGGAGCCTACTTGACTAAAGATGTGAAGGACCTATGCAAAGAAAACTATAAAACCCTGATACAAGAAATAAGAGAAGACACACGGAAATGGAAATCCATACCCTGCTCTTGGATTGGCAGGATTAATATCATTAAAATGACAATACTCCCCAAAGCTTTGTACAAATTTAATGCCATCCCTCTAAACATACCTATGACATTTTTCAAAGAAGTGGATCAAACACTTCTGAAATTCATGAAAATGTTAATGAGTGAGATAAAGAGAATGCCTGTCTCAAATACAGGCCAGGGGTGGGGAGAAGAGACATGGGGGCTTTGGTGGTGGGAATGTTGCACTGGTGAAGAGGGTGTTCTTTTAATGACTGAAACCCAATCACAATCATGTTTGCAAACATGGTGCTTAAATAAAGATATTATTTAAAAAAATAAAGATTCGTATGGGATCATAAAATAACCAAATATACAAAACCATACTGAAAATTAAGAAACTAAGAGGCAACTGACTACCTAATATAAAACTATACTATAAAGCCATATGATCAAACTAATTTGATACTAAAATAAGACTAGACTCTGACTAATGGGGCATAATAAAATATCCAAGGACAAACTTCCAGATATGTTGTCTGCTAATTTTGAACAAAGGAATTGAGAGCATAAAATGGAATTAAGATAGCCTCCAACATATGAAGCTGAAAAACTGAATAAATATTTCAAAACATTAAGAGAAAAGGAGAGACAGGAATTATCTAACTATTTATTTTGCATTTTACTTGAGAAGAACCATCTAGATAGAAAATTTATCTATTGGAAAGAATATTGGAAGAACTCAAAGAAAATCCTGAACCAAATAATGGAGAACTTATGGAGAGCTTATTGATGTCTCTCTGAAAATTCCAGAGTATATTAATTTCCCTGAGCATAGATTTCTTTTCTTTTTCTTTTATTTTCTTTTCTGTTTTTTTTGTTGTTGTTGTTGTTTTGTTTTGTTTTGTTTTGTTTTGTTTTTGGATCACACCCACACCCAGCAGTGCTCAGGGGTTCCTGAGCACTTAATGTTTGAGTGTTTAATACTTAACTTAGTGTTTCTTGCCGTTAATGTTTCCTGCTCAGAAATCGCTCCTGGCACACTCTGGGGACCATATGGGATGCTGGGATTTGAACCACCGTCCATCCTGAGTTGGCTGCATGCAAGTCAAATGCCTTAACACTATGCTATCTCTCTGGCTCCTGACCATAGATTTCAATAGCTCCATTCACTTAGTGGGAAGGAGGTTATTACAATGTAATAGGGTTACCATTAAGATACAGCACTCTAAACCATTTTCTATATCCAGCCTGAGGATCCTTCTATAATTCTGTGGCCTTGAATGACAATTAACCTTCCTTCACCTTCCTCACACGATCTGTTAAATATATAAAAGATATAAAAGTCCTTACTGTGTTTTTCAACACTAAAATTCTTAATTTCATAGTTTGCCTGCGCTTCTAGGAATTGAGTTTGCTAGAATAGAACCAACATTAAGCCACATTTTATTTATATAGCAGTAGCAGTATGTCATGCCATAGTAGGATATGAGGCAAAAGAAAACACTATGTAACATGTTGTAGTTTACAAAATTTCCTCTTTTTCTGTAATGGGCAGCAGGCTGTCACTTTGAAAGTTAATAGTTACAAGTTCTTGTAACATAAATGATCACAAACATCAACTCCTACTAGCTCTACAATTCTTGTCTGACCAATGAGACAAGGAATGCTCTTTTTTTAATGTTCTAAAAAATGGAACTGAAATAAAAGATAAATCATAGTGTCAGTGGATGCTTCATCCTGTGTTTGTTCTCTATTTTCTTTCTTTGATAATATGTATAGTTACATTTTGAAAAGGATTGGGGGATATTGCACAATTTAAACTAATAATATTGAAAAATATATCTCAATGAAGCTGAAGAGGCAAAATTAAGAGAAGCTGTGAAATATTTTTATAGTAATTGTTAGAGACCTTCTTGTGATAGATAATCCTGGCCCTTGATGTCAGAGATTATAGACAATTAAAAATTAAATGATTTCCTAAAGTCTTAATGTTTCCTGCCATTATATATCTTTGTTTTAGATTAATGAGCTTTTATTTAAGGGCATAAAACAATAACCTTACTACTTGGTACATAGTAAATATTCAATAAATATGGTCTCTTTCAGGTAGGAAATTTAAAAAAATCTGATTCTTGAAGGATAGCAATTATAAAAGTGAATCTGAGTAAGTTTGATCACATTGATCGTTGATAGTATACATGAGAGTTTTTTTCTTACTTATTTCAGGATGTTTTTTGTTTTGTTTTGTTTTGTTTTGCGCCACCTTATTTGCTCAGGGATCTCTCCTGATGGGTTTAGAGATGTGAACCTCTGTAGTGCCAGGGATTTAATCTGGACAGGCAGTGTGCAAAGCAAGTACACTTTCCTCTGTACTATTGCCCTTGCCCAGTTATTTTTTCTATATATTCTGTATTATATCAACATAAAAATCAAGAATATAAAAAAAATTATTTGTATGATGATTTCTACAGTATTCTCAATATAGAGTGCCTGAGCATACCCAATAGAAATTATATTCTGTTCTACAAAGAAATAAAATGCAACTTTCTTCACTGAGATGCTTGTTGATGTGGAATATACATCATTTTATTTTTTTATATAAGTTCTTTTTTTAATACTAGAAAGAAATCTTAGAAATGACCTCATAAATGAACAAGTTGAGGTTTAGAAAGACAAAGTGCCTAGGTAGTTAATGAAAGATTTTGTTTTTGATTCCCAGACCAACTTTCCCTTACCATGAAGAAGGAAGAAGTCAAGTAGGGACAGAATTCCTAGCATTTCTTTTAAAGGAAATTCAAAATAATGTAAGTTTGTCTCGAGTAACTAGTGATCACAAGTTTGTGTAGAAGGAATTAGATTTCTAGTTTTCAACTAGGAATATCATAATATTTAGAAATCAAACTGGAACTTTATAAAAATAATACAGAGGCCTCTGTGCAATTTAATAAGTTGACAAATCACACAAAAGCTCTTCAATAACATCTTAGTCACATCTTACTAGCTCAAAATAAATAGAAGTTATGGAGGAATACTTAATAAATAAATTCTCCTATATTTACATTATCCCAAGAGAGAGCTAGATTCATGGATTTGTCCCATAATTCTGATGCTAGAGTTTAGTGACAGATAATATGACTCACTCCTTTTTTGCATCCATCATAGAGAGCACATGCCAATGACCATCCACATATTTCAAAGATTGTATCTCCACAAAGTAATTTATCTGGTCAGTTATGTGTTCATAATTGATACAAAGAAAATAGTATTGAGATACTTGTATCAAATTTCCATTGTGGAATAAGCTAATTTTAAGGGACAAAAGGGGGTTTAAAGGGACAAAATATAAACCATCACTTTGGTTTTTCACATGAAGAACCCTTGACTAGTACTTAATCTAAGAATTGAATGCCCACTTATTCTATGTGTCTCAGATATTAAATAATATTTTAAAACAATATTGGCATATCATTTCATATGCCCATTCTCCCATCATTGAGAGATAGGGGGCACCTGAGGTTGTCAATTTTTAAAGAATGCAACACTTGTTAAAGAATAAACAATGAGACCTATTGATCAATCATAAGGTTATATAGCCAAGAAAGAAGGAAGACCATTTCACAGAAGTACCATTATGTATTTCCTGGAATTTCCAAAGGGCATAATTGCAAGATCCATATTCATTTTACCCTATATTTTTAAAAGTATAGAGTGATTTTATGCCAGCTAAAATTTATCACATGCTTATTACCTAAGAATAAGAAGAAATAAAAAAGAACCTTAGTTCCAAAAGTATGCTTTTATAGTTTACAACACAATTCCTAAAACATAATGCTAAATTATTTTAAAAATTGTTAGAATTTTCTTTTATTTGGGGGCACGGGAATTTTATGCAATATCAACAATCCACACACTTCATCATCTACCAGGAATTTTCACATAGATTATCTCTTGCAGAAACAGCTCCCAACACCAGGTCTTTGGGGACTTACCTATTTTTGCAAGGGATGCTAGAAGAATCCAGAGAGTGACCTCATAAGGAATTTGCACATAGTCATAATCCAGTGCAAAAACAGATATCTTCTCATCTAGTTCTGAGCTGGCAGCAGCAAACCGAACATTAGTCTCATGCTCAACAGTAGAATTTGCAGATTTTTCCAAAGTAGAAGATGCTTCAGAACACCTAAGGACCACTAACAACAGGAACCAATTCCAAGGACTGTAAGGCACGAACGTCTGTAAACCCATGCTTGCCCCAAGTGCCATTATTTGTCACATATGTGAAATGAGGACGGTTTCTAGAGAGCAAAGACATCCCATTGAGAGAGGTAATATACGTAGCGCCTGTGGATTAGTCCAAGAGATGTCCCGGTATGCCATTGAGCTCCAAATGTAGATATTTTCAAATCACGTTTAAAGAAATTATGTTCAAGCAAGTCAGCTCCTGACAAATGCTGTCACTTAATAAATAGGCTTGTTAAAACGAAAAAGCTACCCGTGAAACCATCCACTCCCACTTTGAGGAGTAATGTCTGAAAGACAAAAATATCTCTATTCACAGCTGTGTCCTCACTTTACTGAATAATGTTTGTCCCTTGTGAATGAAAAATGAAAAGACCCTGGTGCTCCTTCCAGAATAGACTGGAGGCATTCTAACTAGGAGGGGAAATCCTCTCTCCCTTCCAGAGATCAGTGAGTAACCTGTTCTCTACCTGCTCCTTCTCTCCTCCCCCTGTGCTCTCACTTGTTTTGAATGGTTTCACCTGCAGGTAACTCTTGAACTACACTTAATTATTTGACGTTTGTATTAAAATGCTTTTCCTGGGCTGTTTTCGGGAGGTTACACTGCTGACATCTTGTGGTAGGCTGCAATACCACATTTTGAAGTGTGCAACGTTGCCAGACCTTTTAATTATCATTCGAACCAGGACACTTTTGAGAAGAAATGAGAACCATTAATAACTATGCCAGATGATAGGTATATGCCAAGAGTCTTCTATAACATTTAATTATTAAATATGTAGAGGAAGAGTAAGAAGAAAAGAGAGTTGTGTTACTCCTCTGTTCCAAAGAAGCACTATAACATGGTATAAATGAAAGTATTTTGAGATGAATTGTATTCCAATCTTTAATACACCTATATATATTAGCCACATGTTTTTCAAGATAATTTTTAAATAAGAAGAATGATAACAAATACCTCATGGAATAGAAGAAGGCATTAAATAATGTCAAATAGAAAAACACTAAAAAGATTAGACTTGACATAACATTGGCACTTAATGTTTGTTTGTTTAATTATTTTGTTATGTTGGTTCATATTAGTAAATGTATCTAATCCTATATAGAAATACCCAATAAATATTATTAGAAAATTGAATCAGAAAGATTGAGGAAAGCTAATACCTAACTGTAACTTCTTAATGAGACGATACAAGAACACACACACACACACACACACACACACTTCTCTCTTTTCCTTGTAGTATTGCTTTAAATAATATCTTGTCTAGCCACCAAATGAGAACAGATGAATCACTAACTTCCAAGTTAAATACTTTTTAAGAAAAGATGACAGAAATGTCCTTGTAATGACATGTTTCTTTATAATGAAAATTTCATTGTTTCTGTATAATTTTTTATTTTACACTTCCTTTTCAAAGAAATGAGTGCCCCTATGGTGTTCACAGGAAAATAGACTTTGCTAAAATAATTTAGTCAAATTGCTAAACAAATGAAAAGATAAGAGTCAGTAATGGGGCCGGCGAGGTGGCACTAGAGGTAAGGTGTGTCTGCTTTGCAAGCGCTAGCCAAGGAAAGATCGCGACCGAGGTTCGATCCCCCAGCGTCCCATATGGTCCCCCCAAGCCAGGGGCATTTTCTGAGCGCTTAGCCAGGAGTAACCCCTGAGCATCAAATGGGTGTGGCCTGAAAAACCAAAACCAAAACAAAGAATCAGTAATAAACAGTATGATTTGATGTTGTGGGGGGGGGGGGGAAGAATCAGTGCTAGAAACTGTTAATCATCTATAAATCAATTTAACAAAATTATAATGAAGTATTACATGTTGTACCTAGAAGACCAACTGTATATTCAAAATCATAAATGAACTAAATATAAAGAATGGAAATTTATACACAAAGCAGTATGGAAAGGAAAATAAAGTAGTTAAACAAATGATATGCAAAATTGATATAGATAAAAATATCATTAGCGACTAAGAAGGAGGTCTTATATAAAATGAAAATTTCACTTTTTAATCAGATATAACTATATTCTTTTCTATATTAAGTAAGATTAATCCCAGGAATGCAAGATTGGTTTAACATCCAAGAAATCCAAATGAATACATTAGACAATGGAGTAGATGTCATAGATCATGGACTATTTAAGTCAATCGAGAAAAGCATTTGCAAGACACAACCCAGAACTTTCCAACTATTTGGAAATAAATGGAAACACAATACAATAAGGATACCTATAACAATCTATAGACAACATTTAAACTTGTGGTAAAAATAAAATGAATTCCTCATAACATTAGGAACATAAAAAGGATGTCAATTGCTGGCTTTTCTATTCAAGGTTCTAGCTAGGGCAATAAACAAGAAAAATAATAAAGACAACCACTTTGGAAAAAGAAAGTAATTTTTCATGAATTTTATACAGATATCCCTATATAACTGCAAAATACTATCAACTGAAATAAATAAGTCATATTTGCTTGTATCTCATCATAAGCTAAGTGATTATTCTAAAGTAATAAATCAAAATATACTTAAGGAAACATTATTTTTACATGAATGTTTAAATATAAAATTCTTGGGATTACATTTAGCAAAAGGACTATAAAATATAGACTAAAAATGTTGAAAGTAATTAAGGAAGGATTCAATGAATGAAAATAATACATTCCTACTTATGAATCAAAGATTTGATATTTGATTTCATCTTACTTATTTGTTTTTTTGGGTCCAACACAGCTGTCTTCAGTATTTATCCCCCTGAGCTCTGGTATCACTCCTGGCAGTGCTCTGGAAACCTTATAGAATATCAGTCAGTGATGTGCAAGGCAAACTCCTTGGCCATTTTACTCTTGCTTTAAACCCTAAATTTGGTATTATAAGATTATATATGCCTCAAAATGATCTAAAGACACAATAAATTTATTGAGTCAAATTTCTGAATCTTTTTTCTTTAGAAATCATTAAATTATTTCTAAAGTTCATAAAAATTAATTATCTCAGAATATTAAAGTAATTCTTAAATAAAAATTGTTGAATGGGAAAATAAAATTTAAAACATCTATATAATGGTATAAAATTCTGTGTTCTACAATAAATGATCTTGAAAAGTCATGCTTAGAGGAGTCAGTTATAAATAATTATATAAGACAATGTATAAGATATGTCCAGAATAGGTCAATCTGAACAAAATAAAAAGATCAGTTATTGTTTAGGGATGGAATGAGAGGAAAAAGAAAAGACAGAAGAAATAATGAGATTTTCTTCTGGTATATGTAGTAATCTAAATTTGTGGTGATGAGTTCTATTAGTACATTAAATCTATTGAACTTTAGGTTTTGAGTGATTAGATTTTATAGTACATACCGTTACACAATTAAAACTTTGTGCAATAAAATTGTTTTTTTAAAAACTAGGAATTGAAATGGGTAAGTGGGTTCATTTTCTATTAGTTACCATTGATCACGAGGAAACAAAATTTGAGTCTCTGTTATAAGGGATGTCTTCCAGAGAACAATGTGAAATTATCATACATTATAAGAACCTATAGGAGTGTGTAGTAAAAGGGAAAGAATTTATCTCTGGGTGGGTTACCCCAGGCCACCTGCATGGAGCACCAGCCAGGTGGGTCCCAGTGAACATTTTGAGGGTGACCCCAGGCCTCCCCTATCCTGCATGGTGGCCAGGAGGGAACTAGTTGAACTTCCAGATTCCAGCATAATTAAGGATCCAAACTCCTCTCTGGGATCCAGAAGCTTCAGCAGGCAACACAGGGATGACATGGTTTCATGCTGTAGGCTTTTTGGCCAAGCTTAGTGGAAGATGCGGCCTCTAGCTGCCCCCCACAGCCTTCTCTCTCCTTCCTCCCAGACCCCGTGGGTATCCCAGGCAGCCTAAACAGGGTGCCATCCAGGTGGGTCCCAGCGAGGAATTTTAAGGGGACCCCAGGTCTCCCTCATCCCCCACCCTGCACCAGAAGCATATATTGGGGGAGGGGACTGGCGAACTTCCCTTCCCACTAATCCCCATTCTCAAACCGTGTGCCTCCGCACATAAAATTTATGTAGATTTATGTTATATAGCTTAATCCACTTTGACTTAAATAGTATGGATAGTTAAATAGGATATCACAGGTGTTCATCTATGTTTACAATATACAGAATGTCTACGTTGTATTATTCCCTTCCTCCATTGGCTCACCACCTACAGGCTCATTTCTAGTTCTTTACTCTCGCCTCCACTGTCTATTACCCCACATGTAACCATTTTTACCCTCAGATCTTCGCTTCTTATGAAGCAGATTAATATCGTCTCTCAAGCTAACTGCCAGTCAGCTCCCAAAATTAAAAAATAGACTCTCAGCCTGAGAAGAAACCAATACTCTCTTCCTATCAATTTAATTATCTACGAACTCCTATCCACCAACTCCCTTCATTGGGTACCTGTGCTTTGCTACCATAATCAGTTTCTGAGACACCTCACTCAAAGACATTTCCTGCTATGGGAGTGCTGGGAGCTGTTTACAGACTCCAGATGGTCAAATCACAGACCGAAGTGGTGTCCTGGAAACAATGCCCTCCCCCCAGTGACTATTTCTAAAACATAAAAGGGACAAGTGTACCTCTTTTTGTATATCTTAGATATATTCCCTTAACATCTATAACTCTTTTTGAATATCCTCTTATATAATGACAATTTTGCCCACTGGTTTTTTTTTTGTTTGTTTGCTTGCTTTTTCCCTTTTAAGATCTGTTCAATAAGCAATGCTGGTAGAAGAGTATCTCTGTATAGAATTCATGTTAGAACCAAGTTACGGGGAATGTTGGACTTGGTCCCTCAGCCCCCAGATGCACCTTGTGGCATTATTTCTCTTTTGCATAGGCACATTAAAATGGAAAAAAAATATTATATATGCAAGCAAGTTTTTATCAATAGAGATAGAAACACAAATTTTATAATGCATTTAGGCCTCATACCCTGAACATCCGCATAATGATTTGGCTTGGGCATTGTCCATACACCCTGAACAATGGATATCATCCATGGAAACAGCCACAATTGTCTATAACATTACCGGGATACAAACCTCTACCAGGGAAGATCCTACCACTGCTCTGACATTGATTTACTCCAAAAAGTGCTCTCAACACCCAGATGGCTTAGAAACAACCTGCTTGCAGGGCAGGTCTCTCCACATCTAATGGTGAGGTGAAACTAGAGAATGCTCCACATCAGCCTGACTAAGATGAAGAAAATGCACAGAATCCAGAATCTTTAAATACAGGAACCTAACACCAACAACAGTTAAAGTGCGAAAAAGTTTTACCGGGACCATGGAGAATGACTCAGGGGTTGGACAGACTGATGTGCCTAAAGCCCAGAGTCGGTCTTATGCCAATAAACTTCTAGGGTGAGGCCTTCTTGTAATAAGGCCAAGGATTTTTTTCCCCTTTTTTCTCCATATTTTGCTGGGCCTATGCAAACAATGGTGATTTCCACTTTCACACCTTTATTACTATGTTTTTTAACACTGATCTTTTAAGAAAGAAAGAAAAACAGTTTACTGGACTTTAAAACAAATAACTGTAGTAAAATGCCTATCTCAAATACCATCAGGGGATGGGAAGGAGGGAGGGGGGGCATTGGGGGTGGAAATGTTGCACTGGTGAAGGGGGGTGTTCTGTTTGCTACTAAAACCCAACTATAATCATGTTTGTAAACATGGTGCTTAAATAAAATATTTAAAAAAAGAAAAAGAATTTATCTCTGGGTCCTTTCTGTCTCCTCCTCTTATTGATACATATGTTCTCCACAAGTCATTAAATCCTTATGCCTTTGGGTGTATTTATCAAACTATCGATGAGTACAGATCATGGTATAGCAGGGCATTATAGTAATCTGGAGTAGGAGGAAAAGTTGTATCCTGCTTGCATCCAGCCAACCTAAGACCAAGAAGGGCTCAAATCTTCACAACTCATTGATATCTCTGGAGCAAACAGAGAACTTGTATTTATCTTTGTAAGACAACAGTGGCCAAATATCAGTGAGGGCCCACTTGGGAAATTGATACTTTCAGTCTGGAACTTTTACCTTATACACTGTAACCCCAAAACCAAATCTGGAGGGTAAGCTGCCAGTACCTCTATGCCGCTTGTATTCAGCACTGGTTGTTAAAGAGGACCTCAAAGTAGAAGGAAAAAGCCTAGAAGTTCTGGCTACCTAGAATTACTTGATGAATAGCTAATGTGTCTACTAATTACTCAAGTGTTGATTGAAGGGCATTCACCCCAGAAGACCAGTCAGGTATGGGACAACTTCAAGCATAGGTGCAACAACTACAGCAAGAAATCAAGGCCCATACAGATAGAACTTATCAAATCCTAGAGGGGAAAAGGAGTTGAGAATACATAAAATAAAAATGTAATTAAAATGCATATTTGGTCAGTTTACTCTTTTATAGGATCATTGTATTTGATAGGCTCTAATCCCTGAATACATCTCCTGTTCATTTTATCCAAAATTGCACAGTTTCTATGAAAATCTTCAGCCTCTCTTCAAATGAAATGCATCTCCTTTTGAAAATTTTCCAGTTTTATCTTCCATCATTTCCTTTATCTGAACATTTACATCTTGTTTTTTAGTATTCATGCAGAAAATGAATGCAGAATAATAGCATCCTCCTTTTTCCCTTGAGTTGGTAGATTTATCAAAGCAGAAATTGATAAGGAAAAGTGAGGAGAGGAGAGGAGAGACGAGACGGAGAGGAGAGGAGAGGAGAGGAGAGGAGAGGAAAGATGGAGAGGAAAGAGAAAAAAGAAAAATGAGAAAGAAAGAATAAAAGAAAAGGAGAAAGAAAAAGAAAGAATAAGAACAAGAAAGAAGAAAGAAAGAATGGAAGAAAGAAAATGAGAAAACAAAAGAAAAGGAGAAAAATAGAAGAGAAATGAAAAGAAAATAGAGAAAGAAAGAAAAAAGAAGAAAGAAAGAAAGAAGAAAGAAAGAAAGAAAGAAAGAAAGAAAGAAAGAAAGAAAGAAAGAAAGAAAGAAAGAAAGAAAGAAAGAAAGAAAGAAAGAAAGAAAGAAAGAAAGAAAGAAAGAAAGAAAGAAAGAAAGAAAGAAAGAAAGAAAGAAAGAAAGAAAGAAAGAAAGAAAGAAAGAAAGAAAGAAAGAAAGAAAGAAAGAAAGAAAGAAAGAAAAAAGAAACTGGCCAATGTGCCAAGTTCTGTGTCTGTATATAATGAATTGGAAAATTATCTCTCTCCAAGAACAGTTTTAAGGAAAATGATAGGCAACATCTCCTCTTCCTCTCCATAGTGTGAGGTAGTAATTGACTTGACCAGAAAAAACATTTATGCAGTGCTTCTGAAACCAAAGTCTCTGTTACTTGCCCCTGAACTCCTGTCACTTTGTCAGAGCTCAAATTTTTATTCTTTTTTAGGAAGAGGAAGAAGAAAACAGTGATAGAGATTTGGTCAGTGCACTGAAGAAACATGATTTGCTTTCCAAGGCCATAGCTAGCAATTAAGTGGCCTGGCTTTAGATAAAGTTCAGGGACATCATACTCCTAAATTGAAAGCCTGCATCCCAAGCTGGATTGAAATCATGAGTTCTGACCTTGCTTTCAGGACATAAGCTAATTTCTGTCCCTATTCCTCAAACTAACCTTTACTCAGAGAAATGGAACAAACTGCACAAGGGAATCAACTCTGGCCCAGTCTCTAAAACTGAGAGGAAAGGCACCGGGAAGCAGACTGGGCAGTAAAGTGGACATGAATTTGGGTTTTGGAATGAGACAGCTCTTTGCCCCAGAGTATGGTTAAGGTTATGATTTGACATTTCTTAAAATAGTAAATTTTCCCTCAAGGAGAGAAACTTAATGTCTTATTTTGTCATGTTTATGTACCTCTAAACTCAGCTGCCTTATTTGCCACTATTATGATGATTATGATGACAGTGATGTATGATTCCAATATAAAAGAAATCTGAAGATTAAGTGATATACCACTTGATTGAGAAGTAAGCTTTTGTGCATAGTAGATACTAAGTGAATATTGTGTTCAATTATTTTAAATGTCTAGGCAATTCTTGTATACAAGCACCCAAAGCCTCTGATAGAATATGTGTTTTAAAATT
The DNA here is from genome assembly GCF_024139225.1 of Suncus etruscus. Taxonomy (NCBI): domain Eukaryota; kingdom Metazoa; phylum Chordata; class Mammalia; order Eulipotyphla; family Soricidae; genus Suncus; species Suncus etruscus. Next base: position 55,713,161 of record NC_064859.1, on the reverse strand, counting down.
AATGGTACCATCATATAGCATTAGACATTGTAGTCTGACATGTTACACTACCTAACATGATACTCTACCTACCAACATTGTCATCAGCCTCCTCTGTTTAGAAAATGACGGTGAGGCTAGTTTAGCCCCTTTCCTCTTTCTTCCTTCAAGAAATGACACTCCTTTCACCTTCTATTGCCTGCCATGTAGAAATGCCTTTTTATTCTGTTGAATCTCTGCACTTTCTATAAAATGTTCATTCTTCTTTTCTCCTTCCTCAGAAAAATTCCTATTCCCCTAGGCCAATTTTGAGAACAAGAGATTTTGAGGACTACAAATTCTCATTAAAATGGCTGAATTACATGTTACCATAGGATGAGGCTGCCTTTGTTGGCCCCCAAAATATAGTGGTTAGGAGGCAATTAGGAAATAGAGGTAACAGAGGTCAACAATATGTGAGAAGATACTGTGGTACAAAGGAAAATTTCACTCTTTTCTACTCCAGTTTATCTAGATTTGAGGATTTGAATATGAATATAAAAACAGTTGCAGCCTTATTTCCTGACAAGGTTTTTCCTTATTAAACTAAATTTTATGCTATGGTCAAACAGTCATGCTATGACTGTGGCCAAATAAGTTTTATGACAATCCAAAGTTTCTTTCTCTTCTGCCTGCTTCACATTGTCTTCAGTACCAAATACTTTGGCATATTAGTATTATTCGGTTTATTGTATTAGTCTGCTTGGAATGTCATAATATAATTTTGACACAAAATAATTTTGAACTATAGAAGTACAAAAATATTACACATGCATAAACATAAGATTAACATTGTTAAAAGTATCATCCTACATTAATAATGAACAGATTTGTTGCAATGCCTATTAACATTCCAGTGACATTCTTTAGGGAAACAGAACAAATGTTAGCAAAATGTATATGGGACCACAAATGTACCCTAGCCCCAAAGAAATAACCAAAGAAATCCTGAGAAAACCATGAAATGCATCTCTCAAATTTAAACTAAATCTTTAGTAATCAGCAATGTGGTTTAGGAATGAAAGAAGATATTCAGGCCAGTGGTATAGCATTGAAAGGCCAGATATGATATATGAATACTTAATTTCTGGCAAATGAATTAAAAGCATAAAATGGAGAAAGAAGTCTCTACAGAGTTGGGAGCAGCCCCAAACACCATCAGTATGTCCCCTAAGACAAATCTTTTATATATTTTACTTTCTAACAATATATCATAAAATTGCGTGATAATGGTTGTTAATTTTGGCACATGTACAAATTAACGTATTTAACAAGACAATCAGAGTCACTTTTTTTGAGTGGGTGTCTCTTTCTCATATTTTTCTACTCTAATTCCTGAAGCTACAGCTCTCACTTATGTTGAAGTTTATATATTTCTAATAATCATAAAAGTGGAAAAAATTTGTTGAGGATTTTTTCCCAGAATTTCTCTTTCCAGAAGCCACTTCCAGGTCACACCCAGTAATGTTCATGGGATCACACAGTATTGTGGATTATATTCTGAACCTATAAATTCCAGGCATGCATAAATAATTAAAACTATTAAAATAAACTTGAAATTTTACTTTTTTGGGGGAAGGAAAACCTGGCAATTCTCAGGCACGACACTTGCTCCATTCTGAGCAGTCACTTCTGTTAGTGCTTACTGGACCATTTGTGGCAATAGGGATTAAACACAGGTTTGTTTGGTGCAAAGCAACTGCCTTTACTTTCTTTACTATCTTTTCAACTTCTCATGTTCATTTTCAAAAATTAATGTAATACTATATGATTCATCCAAGCTGCTATTGTCTCAATATTGAATATTTTTAACTTGCTGAAAATTATTTTTTGCTGCTTATGTATATTATTTATTGGTTGATTAGCCCTGTGCCAATCATCACTTAATTACCTCTCAGTCAAAAGTGCACCATTCAGTTTCTGCTCCATATAATGAACTGATTTTTGAAAATGTTTGTCTCTTCCAGTGAGCACAATGTTAATCTCCATCAGTAGAGATGTTTGACAAGGCATTACAAAAGTATAATTTCCAGGGGCCAGAGTGGTGGCGCAAGTGGTAGGATATTTGCCTTGCAAGCGCTAACCTAGGACGGTCCGTGGTTCGATCCCCAGAGTCCCATATGGTCCCCCAAGCCAAGAGCAATTTCTGAGTGTATAGCCAGGAGTAAACCCTGAGGATCACTGAGTGCGGCCCAAAAAAGAAAAACAAAAACAAACAAAAATTATATATGCGTGTATGTATATGTATATATATATATATATATATATATATATATATATATATATAACTTTCAGTGCTTCCTGATGTGAACATTGTGCCAGCCAAGCTCTGTTCCAATAGTTGCCAACCCCATTAGTTGCCACTCATCTAAACACAAAAGCATTTTGCTCCAAGATCTTATGTGTTCCAAAGCTCATTCCCATAGCCATGAATTTGCCATTGTAGATGAGCTTTGTTCAAGAAAACTAGGAGAAAAATTAGTGTTTACTGGACAGCACCCCCTTCTGACACAATTTGATCCCTGGTCTTCTAATGTGTCTTCTCACTATCCTTTGGCCATAAGACATTTTGCGATACTCTGCTATAATATTTGTTGCCATTTTCTTACAGACAAATCATTTAGAAATCATGCAACATTTAACTATATGGATATAGCCTGAGAAATTGAGTACTTTTATCCTAATTACCATCATAATTTGGAATTACACAAATATAGATTGTTAGATAAATTACACACCCAGACTCTATGGTCTAATCTATCAGCGCCATCATTCTATAATCATTTGTTGTATTGAATGTTAATTATAAAGTCCTGGTGGTGCATGGATGAATGGATGGATAGATGGATGGATGGATGGATGGATGGATGGATGGATGGATGGATGGGGACTTTCTCAGCCCAGCCCAGCGTCTGCAGCCCCTCAGGCTGGGTGGGTCTGTAGGTATCAGGGTGACTGCAAGGAAATGACCCACAGCAGTCAGATGAAGTTTTAGAAGATATAAAGTTTTATTACAAACTAACTATCATGTGAATATCTCACATGGCCTCTAAGCTAAACAGCCTCTCTACACCCACCCTGTCTCTCTTCTCCATGCTTCGTCTTCCTGCTGAGTCTCTCTTCTGCCTCCCTCTCACCCCTCAGGCAACCCCTTTGCTACCAATAATAGATCCCTCCCACATGTGAGAGGATCTGACTATCCTGGTGAGATAGGCAGAAAGTTGGGAGAAGGATAACAATCATTCACTCTTTGGGGAGAGATAGCACAGCAGTGAGGCATTTGCCTTGCACGCGACCAACACAGGACAGACCTCGGTTCAAATCCCGGCATCCCATATGGTCCCCAGAGCTTGCCAGGAACGATTTGTGAGTGCAGAGCCAGGAGTTACCCCTGAGTGTCATTGGGTGTGATTCCCTTTCCAAAAAAACTGGCTGTAATCATTCAGTCTTTGATTAAAGACTTAGTAAATGATATATGATTATGTTCCCTAGTTTCTATTTATTGGACCCAAATTCATACACCTATTTGAAGGTGATTGAACTGTTCTAAATAGTGATGGCCTGTTGGGGACTGTGACTTGTTTGAGGCCATTTTGCTGTTCTTTCTGCCATAGTCCAGCCTTTCACCTAAAGGCTACATGCAGTCTTGCTATAAGTTTTTGAGCTAAAGAGAAAGGAATGTGCAGCTGCAGGATATAATTAACTCTAGCCCGGAGGAGAGCAACACTGCCCGGTACCTTATCAGAAACAAGGCCACTCCACATTCCGAAGTCAGCGAAACTGTTATCAATAAGTATATGTTACATTGTCTGTTCAAGATCACTGAAGCAAGCACATCTTGCACCACCTCCTGATAGTTAAGCAATTAGGAATGTAGCTAGAAGGCCACAAGAAGTTTCCATGGAAACAGCACGTTCATCATGACTTGAAGGTCATCCAGCCCCCTAGCCCACTGCCCATTTCCTTATTTAGAGAATGACTTACTTTCTTTGTTCCTTGTAGCCTGATATGTATTCTTGCTTTGTATGGACCTTCGCGCCAAAAGTGTGATTGACATCACCTTTGTACTGCCCCCTTCTCCTTCACTATATAAGAAGGAGCTGTAGTCAAATAAAGTTGCCTTTGAGCAGTGAGACATTGCCTTAGGTCGTTACTATTAACCTCTCTCAGATTTTTTACAGGTGTGGTTGAACTTCTGCTCTACAAAATAAAGGTGCGGTTGTCCCAGAGCCTCCCCAGCCGATCCCCGCTGGCCGGGCCCCTCCGGGGGGCTTCAGGACCCCGCATTTTGGCGCCCAACATGGGGCAGAAGACCACCACCACACTCGAACGACTCTGGCCGGCGAATCCGGAGCTCTTTCATAAATCGCTGGGAAACCCCATCCGGGTAAGCGTAGAAACGAGTTAGCCTTGATCAAAAATATTAAACTGCAGTTTTTCCAGTCGTTCTGACCGCCGCCCCTGATTGGCTTTTGGGGCTTCACCCATAGGATCCGCTACCATGGGTGCCGCATTGAGTACTGAGCTTAAATTCATTACAGATATACAGTCTGAATTGAAACGCAGACATATAGAGGTTACCAAAAAAGATATTTGTAATTTTCTTATGTTTATTCATGATGTGTGTCCTTGGTTCGTTATAACCTGTCCAGAAATTGTTGCTTCCACTTGGGACAAGATAGGACAAGAAATGAGTGATTACTTTGTAAATAATGATGATCCACAAAAGGAGAAAATTATGTTCCAATATTGGAGCCTGTTAAGAGACATCATTGTAACAAAAAATGCCAAAGCCGCCAAAGACATCATCCATGCCGTTGAGTCTCATGTACAACAAGTCTCCCGTGAGTGTTCCCGAACTCCCTCTCGTTCTAACTCTGTCTCTCATCTCCCTTCGACCTCTCAAAATCCTTCTTCCTGTCTTCCCTCCGTCACTGGCTCTCCTACCTCTACCTTTGTCTCCAAAGTGACCAATGCTCTTAAGGATCTCTCTAATGCTCCTCGCTTATATCCCTCCCTTACTTCTGTCCATGCCTCTGCTCCACCTCAAGAACATGATTCTCAAAACACCCAGACCCCTGCAGAAGAAGCCGCTGCCTGTCACGGCTCATTAGTCACACAGGCCACACAGACCCTTCCTCCTCCTTATGACTGTCCTGCTCCTCCAAAATGTGCCTTTCCTGATCCCCCTAAGCCTACTGCTTTAGATTCTCACCTTATTACTATTACGTCCATGATTTCCCAACTCACTAATGAGTTTCATCAATCTCGTGAACTAAAACCTGCTAACGCTGCTACCTTTCCTGTTCTCCTTCCTGATGGCGAGAGTCTTCCTCCGCCTCCGCCTCAGCAGCCTCCACCGCCTCATTCTAACCTACCCATCCCTCCGCCCGCTGATCCCCGCACCCATGAGAGGGCGCGGCGCGATCGCGAGGCATCAGCCGCAGTGGACACAATTTTCATGGCGGCCGATTCAAATCAGCACGGTTCATTTGTGGAAGAAGAAGACGCCCCACCTAGCGATACCAAACCTCCGGAGGGTGAGACTCCTTTACGCTATTTTACTATTAACGAGAGAGATCTTGCTGAGCTGCTTCAGGCAGCAAAACCTTATGGGACCCAGGCGTACCCCATGATTTTACGTCCTTCCTCGGACGTCCCCGCCCTGTCGGTTGCTCCACAACCTCCTCAGGCCTCCCCTGCTTCTTCGTCTGTCTCCTCTCATCCTATGGTCACCCGCTCGCAGACTGCAGGGGGCATTCAGTCCCTCAGGCAGTGTTTCTCCCGTACCGCGGACGCTGTTCTCGGCACCCCCTCCCGTCCTCAAGCTCCGGCTTCCTCCTCGAGAGAAGCTGAAGCCGCAGACAACGTAAACATTTCTGCCCCTGAGGCAGCGGGTGATGCACCCTTAGCTCCCCCTATCTCACCCGCACCCTCTTATCACCGTGGCCCTGGTTCAGTCCTCCGCGAGGATATAGAAATTCGAGACCTCGATCAGGCCTCCCTTAAGGAGCTTCGCAAGGCTGTTCTTGACTATGGCATTCAAGCCCCCTATACCCTCTCCTGTTTGGAAAGTCTCTCCTTTGGTGGTAATCTTTTTCCCATTGAATGGCGCATCACTGTTCGCCGTTGTCTTAAACCCGAGCATATTGTCCTTTGGGAAGCTGAATTTATTAACAACTGCAGGGAGCTCACCCGTGATCATGAGCTCGAATTCCTTCAAGTTTCTGGCTCTAAGCCTTATGACACCATTCAAGCACAACGTTCTCTCCCTTATCAATTGCTTAATCTCACCTCCCAAGCCGGCCTCAAAGCTTGGAAGGCTATCCCCTCCTCCTCTACCCCTACGTTCCCTCTCGCTAAGATTCAACAAGCTGACAATGAACCCTATCATGCCTTTATTTCTCGCCTTCTTGAAGCTATTGACCGCACCACTGGCATTACAGACACCTCCAATCCTTTCGTTAAACAACTTGCTTTTGAAAATGCCAATCCCGCCTGCCGTCAGATTTTAAAATCCCCTAAGCCATCTCGATCTCTTGAGGAAATGATTTCTCTTTGCAAAAGTGCCCATTCTTTTGCCACCCAAGTAGCTGGCGCTATAGTTGCTTTTCAAGGGCAAAATAAAGGCCACATCTGCTACTCTTGCGGCATACCTGGCCATTTTGCCAACAACTGCCCTCAACGCCAAGCTCCAGTTATGCAGACGGGCACAACCGATCCCCGTCCTCCATTTTGTCCGCGCTGCCGCCACGGCCGCCATTGGGTCGCTGAATGCCATTCTGCTAAAGACATACATGGCAATCCCCTACAGCCTAATCAACGTTCTTCGGCTCAGGGAAACTCCAACAGGGGCCAGCTCCGGGCCCCGCGCCGTCAATTCCAACGTTTTGTCCCGGCCTCGGAGCCCAGTCAGCCGGCACAGTCCAACCCAGCCCCCCAGGCCTACTACCAACAACAACAGCCACCTTGCCAACAACAACCTCGTTACCAGCAACAACCACTGGTACACCCCAATATGCTCCCACCCCAGCAACCTCCCTTGTCAGGGCAACCCCCGGAAGCGTCGGACTGGACTTGTGCGCCTCCACCCCCCACTTATTAACTCCTGAGCACGGCGTCTATCAAATTCCCACAGGCATTTTTGGCCCTCCGCCACCCGGTCACTTCTTTATGATCATTGGGCGTGCTTCAATTATTATTAAAGGCCTCATTATTCAGCCCTCCATTGTGGATAATGATTATACTGGGGAAATTATACTTCTAGCAGTTGCCCCCTATTATCCAGTTCAGGTACTACCTGGGCAGCGTATCGCGCAAGCTCTTCCGCTACCCCTTAACGTTACATTGCCTTCTCTTCCGGAAGTCCGTGGTAATTCGGACCCTGGCTCCTCAGACATTTTCTGGGTACGAGCCATGTGTAAAATCAGGCCCCCCCCTTGTTATCACTATTGAAGGTAAGCCCTTCACGGGTCTTCTTGATTCTGGTGCAGACACCACCTGCTTTTCCCCTGCTGACTGGCCTCCAGACTGGCCCACCACAGCCTCTTTCGATTCTGTCTCTGGAATCGCGGGCACAGTCAAGCAAGTCCTAATCAGCGCCAACAAGCTGGTCTGGCAGGACGAAGACGGGGACACCAGGCTTGTTCGTCCGTACATAGTTCCTGACTTGCCCATTAATTTGTGGGGCCGAGATATTATGGAGCAAATGGGTGTTTATATTGTAAAGTGCAAAAACCCTGCTGCTCTCGCTCAAATGATGAAACAGGGATACACACCCTCTAAAGGCCTCGGGAAATCCTTGCAGGGCATATCTAAGCCCATTCAGCCCTCTCCTAATCCTGGCCGTCAAGGTCTTGGGTTCAGCTCTGTTTATACTGTATCAGTCCACAGCACCCCTATGCCTCCTGTAGAAAAAATCACCTGGCACTCTAACACTCCTGTTTGGATAAACCAATGGCCTTTATCCAGTGAAAAACTCCAGGCTGCCTCAGCTCTTGTAAAAGAACAGCTTGAGGCTGGACATATAGAACCTTCCACCTCCCCCTGGAATACACCCATCTTTGTTATTCGCAAAAAATCCGGCAGATGGCGCCTTCTTCATGATCTTAGAGCCATTAACAAAACTATGATTCCCATGGGAGCAGCCCAGGCCGGCCTACCCGTGCCGTCTGCAATCCCTTCTAACACATTTAAAATAATTATTGATCTTAAAGACTGTTTCTTTTCCATCCCCCTTCACCCAGAGGATTGTAAACGTTTTGCCTTCTCTCTCCCAGTTCCCAATTGTGCTGGCCCCTGTCCACGCTATCAATGGAAAAGTTTACCTCAAGGAATGACCAATAGCCCTACACTCTGCCAAAAATTTGTTGCTTCCTTTATTGATCCCTTCCGTGACTCCTATCCTTCAGTTTATATTCTTCACTACATGGATGATATTCTTCTTGCCTGTCCTGATGAGTCTCTCCTACACTCAGTCTCTACAAAATTAATTTCTCTCTTATCCTCAAAAGGCTTTAAAATTTCTGCAGACAAAATACAAACCTCTCCGCCTCACTTATTTCTTGGATTTGAATTATTGCCCTCTCAGGTAAAAACTCAAAAGGTTCAAATTCGCACACACCACCTTAAAACACTTAATGACTTCCAACGCCTTCTTGGTGACATTAATTGGCTTCGCCCTTACCTTAAACTCACCACAGGTGATCTCAAACCCCTTTTTGATATCCTCCAAGGAGATTCCAACCCCTCCAGCCCGCGCTCTCTCACTCCAGAAGCTCGTGCCGCACTTGATTCTGTCAATCACGCCATCCAAAACCAATTCATTACATACTATAACCCTTCTGCTAATCTCCAACTTATTGTATGCTCCACAGCCTTCACACCTACTGCCGTTCTTTGGCAATCCGCCCCCCTTTATTGGATTCATCTTCCCTCCTCACCTTCCAAGGTTCTTTCTACATACACTTCCTCTGTCCTCCATCTTTTACATCAGGGATGCGAGGCATCTCTCAAACTCTTCGCTAAACATCCTGACATAATTATTCTTCCATATACACATAATCAGCTAGCTTGGCTAGCAAACATGGATCAAGCCTGGCTCCTCTTTCTCACATATTTTCAAGGAACCCTATCTACACACATGCCAGCTGATAGACTGTTGCATTTCATTAACAAACATCCTGTTGTCTTCCCAAGACTCACTAAACATCAACCCATTCCTTCCGCTTCTCTTGTCTTTACAGATGGTAGCTCTAATGGTACTGCCTCCTTTTCAGTTGATGGTTCCACAAGTACACTCACTACTTCACACACTTCTGCTCAGCTTGTGGAATTGGAAGCCGTTCATCAAGTTTTTCTTTCTGTTCCCCAAGCCTTTAACTTGTATACAGACAGCCATTATATTGCATCCTCTCTGCCACTTTTAGAAACAGTACCTTTTATTAAACCCTCTACTCCCACCTTCACACTCTTCTCCCACATTCAACAGCTCATTCTACAACGAACCAATTCCTTTTACGTGTCGCATATCCGTGCACACTCAGGTTTGCCTGGCCCCCTTACACTCGGCAACGCCCTTGCAGATGAAGCCACCCGTGCCCCCTCTTCAGCTATTTGTTTTCTCTCCACCTCCACTCCATCCCCTACAAATACCCCTCTACAGCAAGCTTCTCTTGCCCATAAACTTCATCACCTCAATGCTCAAACCTTGCGTCTTAAATTCGCTATTACTCGTGATCAAGCTCGTGAAATTGTCCGCTCTTGTAAATCCTGCCTTTCTCTTCTCCCTGAACCTCACGTTGGAGTTAATCCTCGCAGCCTTGTGCCTGGTGAACTCTGGCAAATGGATGTCACCCACTATCCGGCATTTGGCAAGCTTAAATTCATTCATGTCACTGTTGACACCTTCAGTGGCTTTATTTGTGCCTCCCTACATACTGGGGAGTCCTCTGCTGATGTTATTGCTCACATGCTGCACTGCTTTGCCACGCTCGCAGTGCCCAAAGTTCTTAAAACTGACAATGGCCCCGGATACACTGGCCAAAAATTTCAAAACTTTTGTGCTAAGTTTGGCATCCAGCACAAAACAGGAATTGCCTTTAACCCCCAGGGTCAAGGCATTGTGGAAAGAGCTAATCAAACTTTAAAAAACATGCTCATAAAGCTCTCTGGCGAAAGTGAAACCTTGTATGCTCGCCACGGCAGGCACCGCCTCTTGCTTGCACATGCACTCTTTGTGCTTAATTTTTTGTCACTCGATCTCCACAACCGCTCTGCGGCTGATTGCTATTGGCATCCCAACACTGCCTCTGATTTCCAGTCAGTCCTCTGGAAAGATGTTCGCACTGGACTCTGGAAAGGGCCACACCCCGTCCTCATCTGGGGTAAAGGCCATGCTTGTGTCCATGACATAGACACAGGCAACACCCGCTGGCTTCCAGACCGGCTGGTTAAGCACTATAACACGCCCAGGGCCCCCAGCCCTGAGAATCCCCTTCCTCCTTCTCTTCCAGAACCCATCGCCGCCAACATAGTCGTTTCATCCGCTCATGTTGAGAATGCATGCCCTCCTGCTGCTGTTGCTGCTCCAACTCCCCTCTGTCTGCCACTCCCAGAACAACGAACGCTACCGAGTCCTCAATTACACTTGGCAAATCATCAATGAAGCCGGCGATGTCGCCAACCAAACCTCCATCCTCTCTACCTCCATCCCTTGGCCGGTCTTGCAAGTCGACCTTTGTGCCCTAGCCATGGGAGCAAGCCTATACTGGGGCACCTCCAATTTCCGCCTGCCTCAACCTCGTGCTGTTGACCCCGATAACTATTACTCCCCTGCTGACGGTGGCTGCGACTCTGTTATTCGCCGCGATGTCCTACGCCACCCCTTCACCACCTTCTACGTCTGCCCTGGTCACCACCGGCCCCGCTCCAGCGATTATAAATGCGGCTCTCATAACCAACACTTTTGCGCCTCCTGGGGCTGTGAAACCACCGGAACTGCTTATTGGAAACCCTCTTCCTCCTGGGACTTCATCACCGTTTCACGCCCCCCAACTCCTCCTTTTCTGAACTGTGATGCATCCTCTGCTACCCGTGGTTGGTGTAACCCCATCCTCATCAATTTTACTGCTGCTGGACGTCAGCATCACTGGACTCAAGCTGTCCAATGGGGACTCAAACTTTACATTCGGGGTACCGACCCTGGACTTCTTTTTTCCCTCCGTTTACTTAAACAACTGCCAATTTCTCGCCCCTTCGCCATTGGTCCTAATACTTTTCTTCACCCTAATTCAGGTTCTCCACTTTGCGTGCCTTCTCCTCCCTCTCCTCTTCCTTCTGCACCCCCTTCTCTCCGACAACTCACTATGCCTTCCGGTCCTTCTCCGTCCTCTCAGGTTATTCTCAATCTCATGAATGCTTCTGCTCTTGCCCTTACAGATCCTGCCTATGAACGCTGTTGGCTTTGTTTTTCTCCTCGTCCTCCCTTCTATGAAGGTGTTGCAGTTTTTGGCAACCTTTCCTCTACCTCCAACCCCTCTGACCTCCGTTGGGACGCTCAACCTCAACATGGCATTACAGTCGGACAAGTCGTAGGCTCTGGCCTCTGCCTCAAGCCTAACGACTCCCTGCTTCCCAGCCAACTACTTAATGTGTGCAACGACACTATTGACCTCTCTAATTCTTCCTCTTCAGAAATTTATCTGTTAGCTCCCAATGGTACTTATTTTGCCTGTGCTTCTGGCCTTACTCCCTTCATCATTCGTTCTTCTTTTCTCCTTTCACATGATTATTGTATTCTCGTTATTCTCATTCCAAAAATCACCATTCATTCAGAATATACTTTTCCCTCTCCAGGCACTTCACCCTATCCATATTCTTCTCAATCCCTCACTAGACAACGTCGTGAGCCCTTCACCTCCGTTACACTTGCAGTTCTCCTTGCTGTTGGCGCTGCTACTGGCGCTGGCACTGGTATCTACTCTCTTGTCTCCTCCCAATCCAATTTTCGTATTCTCACTCAAGCGGTAGAACAAGATATTAATGAAATCAAAAACAGTTTGCAATTTCTCACTGATACTGTTAGTTCCCTTGCTGATGTTGTTCTCCAAAATCGTCGTGCTTTAGATTTTGCCCTTATGAAAGAAGGGGGAGTCTGTGTAGCCCTTAAGGAACAATGTTGTATTTTTAAAGACAAAACTGGATTAGTTAGGAACAGCGTTCAACACATTGGTGGCGGTATAAAAGACTTCCAAAAACATTTCGATGAAGAACAAGGTTGGTACCAGGGTTGGTTTTTCTCTTCCCCTTGGCTTCACACTATCTTGTCCACTATTTTGGGCCCACTCATTAGCCTCATGCTGCTCTTTTCTCTTGGCCCATGGATTTTCCGCAAAATCACTGCCTTTATTAAGAATCAGGTAGATGAAACAACAAAAACCTCTATTCAGGTTAACTACCAGCATCTAACCCCGCGTGACTCCTGTGAAAACTTGGCTTTAGTCACCAAGCCGCCCTTCCAGCCACTAAGTTTCCAGGAGATAGAGCGCATAGCTAACAGACGGAGTTCGCTCCGGCACTTGTGCTCTCGGCTGTGGAGACACCTACGACGGGATTAGCAAGGTCCCAGTTAGGGCACGGCCCTAAAAGGCTACAGCGCATAATTCGGATCTCTGCGCACACCCACAGCGTTTGTAGCCACCTTTTAAATGCGGCTTTGGCCGTGTCCAACCTGGTCAAACCTTGTAGCCTAAGACACGGTTCTTCCACCCGCTCACGACTTTCCTTCTTTTTATAGAAGAGAAAGGGGGAGATGTTGGGGACTGTGACTTGTTTGAGGCCATTTTGCTGTTCTTTCTGCCATAGTCCAGCCTTTCACCTAAAGGCTACATGCAGTCTTGCTATAAGTTTTTGAGCTAAAGAGAAAGGAATGTGCAGCTGCAGGATATAATTAACTCTAGCCCGGAGGAGAGCAACACTGCCCGGTACCTTATCAGAAACAAGGCCACTCCACATTCCGAAGTCAGCGAAACTGTTATCAATAAGTATATGTTACATTGTCTGTTCAAGATCACTGAAGCAAGCACATCTTGCACCACCTCCTGATAGTTAAGCAATTAGGAATGTAGCTAGAAGGCCACAAGAAGTTTCCATGGAAACAGCACGTTCATCATGACTTGAAGGTCATCCAGCCCCCTAGCCCACTGCCCATTTCCTTATTTAGAGAATGACTTACTTTCTTTGTTCCTTGTAGCCTGATATGTATTCTTGCCTTGTATGGACCTTCGCGCCAAAAGTGTGATTGACATCACCTTTGTACTGCCCCCTTCTCCTTCACTATATAAGAAGGAGCTGTAGTCAAATAAAGTTGCCTTTGAGCAGTGAGACATTGCCTTAGGTCGTTACTATTAACCTCTCTCAGATTTTTTACAGGTGTGGTTGAACTTCTGCTCTACAAAATAAAGGTGCGGTTGTCCCAGAGCCTCCCCAGCCGATCCCCGCTGGCCGGGCCCCTCCAGGGGGCTTCAGGACCCCGCAATGGCCAGAAAGAGGGTGGCTGGAAATATTTAGTTTTGTGTGTATATGAACATATCTTTTCATTTCTCTGGGGCAGGTACTTAGGAATTGAATTTCTGGGGACATGTAAGTGAATATTTGATGAGAAACAATTAGGTACCATTGTTAGTGTTATTACTGCTTCACTAAGTCTTGTTATTAATACATTTTGTTCTCCTTGTCATCTAACAAAGTCATTACCTGAGGCCTTCCAGCATGGGACTGCTGTCAATATTTTTAGATATGTTACAGGGTCAGGAAAACACAATAGAAGCCTTTTACAGATCTGGTTGTTTCCTTTCTCTCCTGCAGGCTGAGAGACTAAAACAGGCTTTTCAGATGCTAAAGTTACCTCTGAGGTAACCTTTCAAATACAAAGCCTTATCTCAGTTCTCATTGTTTTATATATTTTTTATAATTTTGGGATTTGCATCTATTGCAATTGTTTGCACAACTAATACAGTGTCATTTGCTTATAATCTATGTCTTTCATTGTATTATCACTGAAACTTTATCAATAATCTACAGGTCATATTTGAGTTGACCTTGTAAGTTGATGGGTCACATTGCTAATATCAGTAGTCTAGATTCACACAATTTGATCTTAATTAAGAAAACTGAGTTGCACAGTTTAATCAACTTTATTTTCTTTTAAAAATAGATTCATTTATTGCAGCTTATTTGCCTTTTTGTATTACTTTTAGAATAATTTTATAATATTAAAAATGTTATTGTCTGTCTCAGGGACAGCAGGGGGTGACGAATGAAAGGGAAACAGACAATATCAGTGGTGGGTAGGGTACACTGGTGAAGGGTGGTGTACATTCTATGACTAAAACCCAACAATGAACCATTTTGTAACCATGGTGCTTAAGTAAAGCAATGAAAAAAGTTACTGCTGAAATATTAATTTATTGAATCAAAATTTTAGATAAATTTGAGAAGCATTATTAATTAGAGAAATATATTGAGTTATTGTGTCAGTGATAGTGTGTCATTATACCTCCTCATTTATCTTATTTTTCTATTGTTCATAATCTTTGGTAGTTTTCAGTATACAGAATGTGACTGGCAGCCCAGCAATGGTCCAAACTGGATCTGAAATTGCTGCCTATGGCCTCATGCTGGCAGTTGGGCTCGAAGTCTGAGGTAAACTCTAAGGCATAACTTGTTAGAGACAGAAAGAGCTTCGTTTGTAATCTCTTTTAAGACAGATTATTTGCCTCTGGTTTAATGTTATGCTTCCTGCCATTAGACCCTGGAGTGAACTAATTGAAAGTGGCTTCTATTTGAGAGTCACACACATTATCTCAGTTTGTATCTTACATTGAGTTTCCAGATTGTCCCTTCTGTTCACACCTCTGAGAAAGATATAAATGACAGAAATGACAAAAAGGATCAGACCAGCCTACAGCCAGAGATTAATTTAACCTAACATGTCTGAATAGGCACCAACTATGGAAGAAAGAGGAAGGTTGTATTTATTTATCTTTCAGCTTAAACACTGGTGGTGTCTTTGGAGGAGGCTTAAATGTATTGCACCCTCCAAAAGAAGCCTCTGTACTCTCTACTTCATCAACTTTCCAACCTGTGTTGGTGCTAATCCTCTATCACCTAAACAAGTGGTTCTCCATCCTTTTAGGACAGTGCCTGATTCCTATTTTGTTTCTTTCCAGTGACCATGGTGTGGTGCCCTACTAGCTGACTCCTTTGCTTTGGGTTTCTTTTATAAATTCTTCATCTATGACCCCCTTAGGATATTCTTAGGGGATTCTGAGGAGAAAAATATGCCCCATAATTAAGAAACATTGACCAAAATAGTTACAAGAGTTTAAGTATATAAAGCAATAGACAACACAACATCTGGGGTAAATAGCCTAGAATTATTCCTCTTAGCTGTTGTTTTGATAGACAGTCGATGCAGCGAGCTAAGGAAAAATAGCTCATTCAATTAAATGCATAGTACTTAATATACAATATTCAGCAAACTGAGGAAACAGAAAATTATCACCAATGATAGATTAAATAAAATTTCAAGGACAAGTTCAAATGTAATGGAACTGAGAGAATTGCCTGAAGAAGATTTTAAAGCATTTTATTTGAATAGCATATCAATTAAATAATTTTAATTCCAATTTAATTCAAATTTAAATCAATAAACAGAATGAGATTTGTAAGAACAGAGAAGTGATTAAAAAAGTTTTAAAAAAATGGACTTAAAGTAAGTATATATAATAGCTGAGATAAAGAATAAAAAGCATTCAAAAAAGTAAACAAGAGAAAACAATTGCTCAATTCAGTGTTGGAATGTACAGCAGTAGAATATATTTTAACAAACAAAAATATCAAAATAAGAAAACTTACAAAGGCCTAGGAACCTAGCATTGCTTCAGATGAATAAATCAACTCCATCTCTATTCAAAGGGTTATAGAAGGATAAAAGATAGAATAATGCATAGAAATCACATTTGAAAATTAATAGCCAAGAAATTTCTTAATTTTGAGAAAAATAAAAACTCTAAATATAAGACCAAAATTTCTCAAACAAAATTAATCTACCGTGACAGATTCAGGGTCTAGCACCATTAAAGGTTACAAAATAAAGATGATAATGAATCACTCTGTGATTTCACCATGAGTATATAAAAAATAAAATTAAGCAAAAACTCAAGGTTAGGGGCTGGCAAGGTGATGCTAGAGGTAAGGTGTCTGCCTTGCAAGTGTTAGCTAAGGATTAGGACCGCGGTTTGGTCCCCCAGCATCCCATATGATCCCCCCAAGCGAGGGGCAATTTCTGAGTGCTTAGCAAGGAGTAACCCCTGAACGTCAAACGGGTGTGGCCCGAAAAACCAAAATAAAAACAAAAAAAAAACTCAAGGTTAGAACTTAATAATATAAGTAACTAGGGAAATGAGTCGTGTACAAGGAATCCATCTATAAGATTATCTATAGACACTTCCACAGAAATCGTATGTTTCTGGGTGGCATAATGCATTCAAAGTTTTAAAGGATAAGAATTCAACTGAAAGTATTCTCTCCTAATTTTACCATTTAACATTGAATGAATAAACAATTTTATAGATAATCAAAAATTAAGGTGATTCATCACTACAAACCTGTCCTTTAAGTATTTCTTATAAGAAATAATAGTCTCTTAAAGTTAAAAAATACCATTATCATGTGGAAATAATAATAGATCAAAATTATACAGTGGGTACTGAAGAGGTAGAATAAAAAAGAATGTAAGATCAATATTCCTATACATTAAAAATAGATTTTTACACATAAGCTTCAGAACAACCTTAAAATAAAATCTATTGGACAAAGATGAAAAACTGGGGAAGTAAATTAAAAATAAAGCAAATGGGCATGAAAATATAAAAGGAGAAAATATGAGAAAATATGACAAATCCAAAACTGCCTAACATAGCAATTAGCAAACTTATATTTTAACAATTGTCTTAAATGTTAATAGAGTGAACTCACTAATTAAAAGGTATAATAAAGTGGCAGCAGGATCAAAAATCAAATTAAAATTTTTTACATTTCTTATTGCTTTTGGGGCCACAGTTGGCAGTTTTTAAGACTTACTCCTGGCTCTGTACTAAGAAATCACTCCTGGCAAGCTCAAAGTACCATAAGGGGTGTCATATAACGAACCTAGCACCCTACCTGCTGTACCATCACTCTGGTCCCAAAATGTTTTATTCCTTATATGAATCAGATCTTTGAATTAAGACAACTGATTTGTTAAAAAATGATTCTATAATTAAATGTGATCTTTCAAAGGCCAGGTATATTTATAGAATATAACACATATTTCCAGCTTATAAAGGTAATGAGCCAGAGCTGCCTGTTATATAATGACTAGGAGCTTACTACATGATATCACACATATTTAAATAAATATACCAAAGTACAAATCACTAACATAATAATTGCATCAAGAGAATTATAAATAGAAGACTGTAAAAGTTAAAATCAAGTAGTAGGTAATTTTAGCACCTAACATAGTCAAATGAGTTGATAAAAAATAAATAATAAAAATAAATAAATTACAAACTAAAACAGATTTCCTGAGTAGATATTTATAGACCATTTTACACAAAACAACTAATTTATGATTGAGTGTAGATCACTTTTTTCAAGCATAGCTGGGACACAAAGTAGTTATCAATGAGTTTAGAAGTTGATATCATATCAAGAATTTTTTGTCAGAATTCTATAAAAGTACAAGTCAACTACAAAAAGAAAACTATTAAGGCCAGAGCAATAGCACAACAGTAGGGCATATGCCTTGCAAGTGGCTGACCTGGGACAGACCTGGGTTTGATTCTCAGCATCCCATATGGTGCCCCAAGCCTACCAGGAGTGATTTCTGAGTGCAGAGCCAGGAATAACACCTGAGCACAGCCAGGTGTGGCCCAAAAACAAAAACAAACAAACAAAAATGTTAAGGTCTCAAATAGGTGAAATAAAATATTGTATTTCTAAGCAATGTTTAGGTCAATGTTTAGATCAATTAAAGCAGAAACTAAAAAAATATCAAGAGACAAGAAAATGAAACCAGAAATTGTTCAAATCTATAGAGTATAGAAGAATGGTACTAAAAGGAATGACAGGGATAATATAAGATTTTATAGAGAAAGAAGAAAAATTATGAGGAACTAGAGAGATAGTACAACAGGTGAGGCATTTGTCTCATTTGTAGCTGACATAGGTTCCATCCCTGGCTTCTTATAAGGTTCCCCTAAACCTACCATAAGGGCAGAGCAGAAAGTAACCAACCCATAAACATTGTTGGGTGTGACCCCATAACAAACAAACAAAAATCATGAATGATTTACAAAATAATTTACTTTCCAGTTAAAAACTGGAAAAAAATGTTAAATAACAAAAAATAGTAATATATATTAAATTTGTAATTCCATCAGAGTAAAATTAAATTAAAAAAATTAAAACTAAAAGTCCAAAAGATCAAAAAGTTAATTTTGAAATAAATAAAATTAATTGTGGCTCAACTTATAAAGCAAAGGAAAAAAAACATTAATACAATTAATGAGTCAAAAATGAAAGAGAGAAAAAATAGGGCAGAGATTCCATCCTTGGTATCATATATGGTTTTCTGAGCCTTATCAGGATTGATCTCTGAGGAAAAAGCCAGGAGTAATCACTGAGCACTTCCAGTTGTATCTTAAAAGCTCAGAAGTAAAAATAATAAGTAAAAATTACAGTAGTCACAGAAGTATAAAAAGTTATAAAGCTAATTGAAACTTGGTAGCTTAGAGAAAATAAAGAATTTTATATAACTACAACATACCAAAATTGAAACAAGACTAGAAAACCTGTATTGACTGAAATTATATATATATATATATATATATATATATATATATATATACCCTTACCAACCAATATTTATTTCTATATTGTTTAGGATAGTTAAAATATAGAAGTAACTGAGTGCCTATAAACAGTTTAATAAAGATGTGGTTTGCCTAATATATATTCCCTCAAATAAATATACATAAGGCAATAATATTTATCTATCCAATTTTTGACATTTGCAGTAAAATAAAAGGTTTTAAGGGGATTATATAAAACAAAATACAGAGGAAAAAAAGACAAGTTTTGCATAATTTCAACAATGCATTGAATAATTGATATATTACATAAGATATATATGATATAATTGATAAACAGACCCAATTAAATAAATAACAAATAATTGGACATTGAAAGAAGAAGAAAAGGTGTGTGAGGAAAGTAGGGTGGCAGTCAGGAGGCAGATCTGTTATTGTAAAAATAAAACTGGGAAGGTGATGAGTAGGAGAACTATATTATCATGAAACTGAGAGAAAGAGAGAAAAATAATCACGAATACTACAAGATTTGCCTGAGCTGTCATCTAGGGCTAATAAGAAATATTGTACAGTGTGAATCAAGGGAAACTGTCTGCTAAACTAGGGCATATTTTCAAGACAAAATACTATGAAAATTCTACAATAGCAAATAGTGCAAATCAGGAACCCAAACAGATGGCCTCCTTAAATGCTTAAAAGTGCAGAGTGAAAATAATTCTCTCTCACTGCATCTCAGGGGTTCAGTTGTTCTCATCATTACCCTCCCATGAATGGACACTTGTTTTTATTTTTATTTTTTGATTAGTTTTCTGCTTTGCTTGCACTGGTTGCCATGTATGAAAAGTAAATAATCTATGTTTGATGCCAATTTGTCTTCATTTGTTTGTTTGTCCATAATTCTGGAGTGAGTATGCACATAAATCCAACAGCTAGAGCATTTCATTCCTGTGTGTGCAAATGTGAGGCTTGCTTTGAATTTCTATAAACTTAGCACAAAACCCTTAGATGCTAGATGGGCCAGTTAGAACGGATTCTATTTTAAAATAAAATAAACCTGGATAAACTGGCCAGAAGTCCTTTCTGTATTTTGAATCTCTGGGCGTGGGGCAGGAAATCCGGGAGTCCTGACCATTGCCTAAGCCACGGGTCCAGTGACAATTGTAGGTTCCTCCCGTGGAGACCCTACAATGAGTCTCCCCACAAGAACTTCCTTTGAGAATAATTTATACCCTGTAAATCATCGTCAACTTTATCACTGAGATTCCCAACCAGGATATTGCTTGGTGCCAGAGTATAGTGGTCTGTATGATGTGGGAGCCTGTGTGAAACAGAGCATTTCACACAGGCATCAAGTAGGGGCAGAGTACAAAACTTGCCAACTTGTTCTAGTCCATGGGTGGGTTTGAGTAAGAACCCACTTACTTTGGAAAGTTGATATGAGTGCTGGAATTAGTATTGGAACTGGAATTAGAATGTTATATGTCTAAAACTCAGTGATAAATTAATTTGCAAATCATGCTGCCTTAATGAAAAATTAATTATTGTCTGATTTTTAGAGGAGCTTTACCCACTCTTTTCTTCTCCTCTTGTTGATGTAATGCCTCAGGGGTGTTTCTCATGCCCAGCTGAGGGACTCGCTGGGACTCATATACCTTTCATAGTCCTTGCACACAAGTTCCCCATAGTTGCAGTGGTGCCTGAGCACACTCGGAGTTGTAGTGCTCATGGATGCTGCTATGGTGCTCTGCCTTATACTCCCTAGTTCTTGTCCAAACCTGGCTTCATACACAGGAAACCCCATATTCCACTGAGGGAAACAGGGGGTTTCCAAGCAGCAGTACTATAGGACTGGCCTCAAAGCTTGTGGCCAGCAAAGGAATACGTGCCCTTTTGCCCTGGCCCAAACAGAGAATGAAACTTCAAAGTTTGAATCACACATTCCTGAGTTTGAATCACACCTTCATATTAGATGAGAGAGCCCACAGCTACAGAGCAGCAGGGGCTGTATTTGTGGACTTCAATGCACTGAAAAGATCTCTGTGGAGACTGCATGTGCATGTGTTGCATATGCAAAAGCATCTGGAGAATTTGTTGTCCCTCTCTCCGGCCTGAGAAGTCAAGCCACTGACCACAGCTTTATCATTATCCCAAAGCCAATCAATCTTGCTTGGGACTGGCAGAATCATTTCTATTTCCTACCAGCTTCACCATCCTTGGAGTCAAGCCATAAACCCAGGGACCTCAGGGTGGCAATACAGTGCCACCTTCTCTAGGCTGAGAGCTCCTCCCAGTGGTGTCTGTGCTGCTGTGTTTTTTCCAGCAAAGAACTCTTTGGATCACATCCAGCTGGTTCCATATGAATTCATTTGAGTGTTTCACTGGCATGTGGTAGCGGATTTGAGTCCAGAATCTGGAATTTGGGGGAACTGATTTTAAACCTCTCCAGGTGACTGTGGGCAAAACCTTGAGTGCTTTCTTCACTAGATGAGGTAGAACGACTGGTTCTTTGAAAGAACAGAACTTAATTAAAATCAATTTGAGTGTATGATCATTCAAGGCAAGATTTGCTGCTGCTTGTAGTTCAAAGATACCAGATCCATTGATGTAGTGAGGGCTCAAGATAAATATTCCTCTTCTGCTTTTCTTGATAATTTTCACAATGTCTTCTGCATATGCTGGGAAATAAACATAAAATTATCTGAAGTCATTATTATTGAATACCCAAATCATGATAATGTGGAACATCTCAGGTCTACCTGGAGTATTCCTCACAATGGACACTCAAATGGATGGATGAGAAGTGTGATTTAACTGTGTTGAATTTACTGAAATTTAAAGATACACTCTAGTATCTAGAATATTGACATGTATGCTCCTCGCAAATTCCCAATTCTTCCGGGAACAACACACTCAGAACAAGGAAGGCTGTGATAGCAAAAGAGAATGAAATGTTCCAACTGTGTGAGCATCTAGACAGGACTGGATGTCTCACTGGGTACAGCCCAAAGTACATCATTGACCAGAAGATAACGGATGATAGAACATCAGAAAGCAGAGGAAAACAGCTTTCTGCTATAAGTCAGGGAAGATATCACTGCTCTGGAAAGCATTCTTAACACCCAGTATATGTATATACTTGAAAGAGTTTTGCTTTTTTTATGACGGAGAATATTTCCACATTTTCCTGTATTATTTTCAAACATGTTCTAAGTGAATTTCCAGAAGATGCAGATACCAACAGAAGAATGATACAAAGCCTTAGGGATCATCACATTTAATTCTCCTTTGGGGTGGGAGTGGGGCCCAAGCAATACTCGGGGAACCCTGACCCAGCAATTAGAGCCAACTTAGGTGGATAGTGGAAAACTAGTTCTGGGGATGGGGTGCTGCTTGAGACTTATTGTGCTGGACTTAATCAAGTCAGCCTAGTGGTGGTACCTGAGAGACTCCAGGGCTGTACCAGGTGATGGTCAGTGAACTATGAACTATCACCTGGTTCTGGAAATTTAACTGGAGCTGGAACATTCACAGAGCCCTATGCTGTCTCCCTCCTTAACTACCTTTTTTGGCTCCACATTTTTCCTCTCAGAATTCAAGACCCACCTCCTCCTGGAGCTATATCTCTTTCTAGCAAACATAAGGTGTATCCATATTTGTTTTCCAAAACTTCAGGGAATAGATTCAGGGCCAAGTACTCCTCACTCAGTAATGAAGAGGCCTGGGTTTCAAAAGAATTCCATTTTGCATAGGATATGAAGGCATCGAATTCCTTTTCATCTAAGAAAGAGAAACAATAAAATATGTAACCATTTACATATTTTTTAACGATAGGTACACCTACATATGTTTGAGCCATATGCTAAAAGGGTGAGAATGAAGACGTGGGATCCTTATTGAACTGATTAAAAAAAACACAAAGCACCAGCTGCATACATTTTAAAAAATCATGCTGCTGGATGGTATTGATTATCCACCAGAATCAGATTCTCATTTAGGAGGCTCTCCTGCATTTTCACTGAGGTCAGATCAAACAGCTCGAGCCTTCCATGATTAAATCACATGTACTTGGGGGGTTCCTCTGAGTTTTTCCTCCCATCTGCAGAGTTTCTGTCTCATTAGTTATACATCAAAGCGAAGTCTGCACCATCAAAGCATGATACTATCCAGAGAGCAAAGCATTGCTGAGGCAATACCTTGCACCAGGAGAGTCGACAGCACCAGGAGAGTCGACAGCACATAAACCCATATTTCCATCCCTAGATGCAAAATGAGATAATGACTCCTCAGCAGACTGCTTTCAGGATTTCATGAAATAATGTTTATGAAGTGCTTAGTGCCTGGCTCATAGCAGGTACAAGATAAATATCCATTCTCTTCCCATTTGAATAGGAAACTCCTGCAACTTGTTTTAGGGTAGTTTTTAATGTCTCATATGCCTCTATTGATTAAATTATTACAGATGCATATCGATCGCTGGGATATGGAAAAAACTAACTGGAAGCAGTAGAAAATATCCAAGAGTACCTCAGGGGCTTTGCATTGAGACATGCCTGGTTCATATTTCAACCCTTTGCACAATGCCTGGCAAATAGTATTGTTAGAGAACAGTAAATAAAAGCACTTGTTGCTGATTCAGTTTGTCAGTTATCTTGCTCAATGGGAAGCTAAGAAGAGACATTCATGGTGGTGGTGGTGGGGGGGGTGTTGTCAGCAGAAAGAAAGTCCAGGTAAGAAGAAAATCTGACCTCATAGCACCATGGCTCATGAGACTAGTCCAGGAAGCTTCTCATTGTCCAGGTGGGAAGGAGAAGGCCAATGGGACATTGACAACAGGTAAATTTGGTGCAATTTAAAAATAAATAGTTCTGTGGCCAGAGCAATAGCACAGAGGATAGAGCATTTGCATCGTGTACAGCTGAGCTGGTTCAATCCTCTGCATTCCATATAATCCCCCTGAGTCTGACAGGAGTAATTGAGAGAGGAGTAAAACCTGAGCACTACTGGGTGTGGCCCCAAAACAAAAACAAACAAATAAACAAAAAGAATAATTCTCCTGTTTCCTGTGAGTGCCTAGCAAACTAGGATATTTTCCATAATCTGGAAACATGACATTTGTTTATTAATACTATTAGGATTAGACCATATTACATAATCTCTCAGGTTCTTCATGATTTTAATATCTCTGTCTTTCTAAAATGTTGAATATTTAGCATTAGTTCAAAGATAGCAGGTTTTTTCCCCTGAAGGACATTAGACTAACTGTAGTTTAACACCAGTCATTGTGACTAGTGTCTGGATTCTGCCTCTTAGCCCAGTAGTGTACTTCCATGTACAAAGTTCAAAGCACACAGGACCTGTTTAACATATGACTGACTCTTCCTTATAAACTCCAAAAGATGAAGGTAAATGACATACTAGTAAAATATAAAGTTATTAAGAGAAAATGATTAAGACATTGATTAAATATCTCAGTTAAAAAATAGAAATATGTGGGATGGTTTTCTTTGGTTGTTGTTTTTTAATCACACCCAGTAGTCTGAAGTGGACCATGGAGGGCAGGTCTTTAACTGAGTTGGCCTTTAACTGAGTTAGTCCTCATGCAAGCCAAATGCCTTAACTCCAAATTATCTCTCTGGACATTAAATTTTTGTTTTAAAATACACCTTAAAATTAAAATATGTAATAAAATCGAGTATCAGTAAATGACTTATCCTAGAGCCCAGCATAAAAAAAATGCCCTGCATTTTACAAGCAACAGAATTATTTATTAGGTATTGAAGAAACAATATAGAGGCAATTACATTGCTTTGCATGTAATCACCCCAAGTTCAATCACCAAAACCCCAATGGCCCCTGGAGTCTTTCAAAAGTGATCTTGAGTGCAGAGCAAGGAGTAAACCTAGTACAATGTTAGGTTTGGTCCAAAAAGAAAAACAATAAAAAGAGAAAAGGGGGCGGGGAGAAAAAGAGGGAAAGGAGTGATAGCACAGCAGTAAGTAAGTTTGCCTTACATGCGGCCAACACAGGATGAACCTCAGTTTGAATCCCAGTATCCCATATGTCCCCTGAGCCTGCCAGGAGCAATTTCTGAGCATAGAGCTAGAAGAAGCCCTTAAGTGTCACCAGGTGTGACCCCCCCCCAAAAAGAAAAAAAAACAAAGAGAGAGAGATTATTTGCTAAAATTGCAAGCAGTAAAATCTTAGAGCACTCCTCAGCCAGAAAAACAAAAGCAGTGCTTGTATTTTATTTTGTTATCGTTACTGTTGTTAGTTTGGGATCTATACTTTTCCTTGAGTTTAGGAGAACAATATACTGTATGATCATTTGAATGAGGGTTATGACCACAGCAGAATGTACCTTCAGTTTTGATCCAGGTTATGTATTTTAAAGATGTAAACATTAATGAGCCTCATTATCTCTTAGAAAAACTGATAGCTCCATCATGACCTACAGTAAAGTACTTGTATTTAACAGAACATCACTTTTTTTTTTTTTTCAGAATATGAAGGCCATCTTCAAATCTCAAGTTTTACAGATCAGGAAAATTAAGGTAATTGCTCCTAGAGGCTCGCTTTAGGCCGAAATGCCTACCACCCAGCCCCAAACTTTACCAACTGAAAGTTCTATTGGGATAATTACACATCACTTAAGGAGTTGGTAGTAGACAATTAAATATCTAATCTTATCAAGAAATTAACGCAGGCAGATGTTAAGTCACCAACCATATTGTCTTAGGCCAGCTACCAGAAGGTTGTTTCCAAGGTCAACATGTCCTGCAATAGCATTGCCAGTGAGATTTCTGATAACTACAATAACAATAATAATTTCTGATAACTTGGCTCAGCCAAGGGGGGAGCCAGCAAAACTTGACAGAGGATTCCAGAGCCTGTGCTCTCTGATTGTCACCAGGGGACACTCATTTTTAAAGATCCTTCCTCTAGGGCAGTTTTGAAAGATGTCAGGGACAAATGGTGACACCTCACCTCCGACTGTTTCATCCTTGTTACAGTAAGTTCTGTAGAGCAGCACTATTTCAATCCAGTAGATGTAGAGGAAAGCACACAACATGAGCACACCTGCTAGGCCCATGATGGTGCTAAGGAGGACATAGATGAAGACCACTGGGAAAAAGAGGAAGGCAGGAGAAATGAAAGAAACAGCATTACTGGGATAAGAACACTTTCAAGCTAATTCTGGCAGGCCTGTATAGTACTCTTTCTTGCACTATTCTTTTATCTAAATTATTGTAATTTGAAGTATTTCTTTAAAATTAGAAAAACCTATTCAATCACACTTTGAAAGCACTCTTTGACAAGAATAAGGGTTTTATTACCAGAGAACTCAGGGGGAAATGAGGAATTTCAGATGAGAGTGAGCTGAAAAATGATCATAGTCACTTGAATTAATCTTCCTCATAAACTTTCACATCCCCCTTCTTACACTTTTTTTGATTTGTTTCTGGGCTGTACCACCTACATTGCTTAGGTTTTACTTTTGGCTCTATTCAGGAATTACTCCTGGTAATTGCTTGGGGATCAATATGCAGAAGGATTGAATCTGGGTTGGTCATGAACAGGGCAAGTGCCTATTCACTATACTATCTCCCTGACCCCCCTCTTTACATATTATGAATTACAGTGATTCATCATTTTTCTATAGTCTAAAATTACCAAGGTCAAAACTATAACAAATTTGTTTCACATATCACTTGGTACCTAAAGAATGGATTCTCATATGCACCTCTGTTGGGAAAACAACTTTAAGGAACATTTGATAACCCACAAACTTTGTCATAATTAAACCTCCCAAGATTCCATATAATTTTCATTCTATAACTAACTGTTTATCAAATGAACAATGTCAATTTTATTCTTATTTAAAGAAACTTCAATGCCATTTCTGACTACTCCAATTTGAAAAGGCTAAAGTCTTAGATAGAAACAAGTCACTGAACATTGAGCAAGATTGTTCTTTCTCTTCCCTATTTTGTAGTACCAGGTCATCATAAGAAAGGGTGGTAGATCCTATTATAATATTTGACATATAGAGAATGCCTGAAAGAAATTTATTAAATAAATGAATGAGTGAATTTGTATGAAAGTGAATTAATGAGTAACAGAATAAACACATAAGGGGATTGCTTTTTAAACACAGCTTTTATATACAAATTATTAATAAGATCATCCTATCTAGATACTGGCACGACCACTATCAAGGTATTAAATGACTTGACCAAGTAAAATTCGTAGGACATTATTAGATAGCTAGCAAATGTTTGTTGCTTCTATTATGCATGATATTCTTTAAAGAAATTTCTTATACTCCTCTCAAATAGAAAAGTGAGAGAGAGTGCTTACAATCTTCCAGATTTACCTCCTTTCTTGGCTTTCAGCTGAATGGATCGGGTTACATTTCCAATAGAGTTTTGTGCAAAGCAAATGAATTTTTTCTGAAGATCACTCTGAGTCACTTCTTTCAAGAAGAGAAGACGCTTAATTTTGTCAAACTCTTTGGTGGATTCAATACTAGAAAAGGAGGGGAAATGTCACACATTTAGACACATTTTGCCGAGTTTGGAACTCAAAAACAAGCCAAGAATTTAGAGGTTGAGGAAATAGTGTGTCAAAATGCCTCTCTCCTAATGAATTTGATGTCCTAACGGAGCTATAACAGTATTTTTGCTGCAAAACGAACTTCAGAATGATTTAGCTATTTCATTCTATGGCCTGTTAAAAAACCTGCATTGGGTTCCCTTGTTTCAGAATTAAGAGGTATTTTGCATTTCAATACTGAGATTTTCTCCACCAGTGGGCGCTAACGGTTAAGCCATCAACTTCTTCAGGGGGTTCTGAGCATGGTCGCGTTTACAAGGGTTGCCAAGAACATAATGTAAGAATGCGCTTCTTACCTTATCGGCTTAGGCGTTGTCACATCCCATTCCTGATCAGAATCTTTGATGTACCATTTTAACACAGGCTTAAAGATTCTTTGGAAGCCAAATAGTACTGTGCAGTTAAGAGTTAAAGGCTTTCCTGGAAGTCAGAGCCGCAGGATATACATAAGAAAGAAGGCAAGCTGTGAGGAGGGTTTGCTGGTCCCAGAATTACCCACCCATCCCCTCCCCCGTCAAGACCGTCCAGAAAGGCCAAAACATTCCGTGTTTTATTCAGAAACAAGTCAGACCACAGAGGTCGGAGAAAGGAATTAGTTCGGTTAGTGAGGCCCCCTATATTGTCAGGCATTGCCCTAGAGACCCCCTGAGAACCTATTGGGCGTTAGCTGGCATTTACAAAGGCTGAGAAATCACCTTACTACCCCCAAATAAAACAAACTCATATGTTCAGTTAATACTTCTTACATATGTGACTGTGTGTTCATAGGAGGGAGGCTTAGTGTGAGCTTTCAAAAGTTACTTTGTGTTTATGCGCATGTGGGCATGTATGTGTCTGTGTGCCAGTGTGTGCCTATCATTATAAGAAAGGTTAAGGGCTGGAGAGAGTACAGGGGTGAAGGTGCTTGCCTTGCATAGAACTGAACCAGATTCGAACCCCGGAAGCCCAAATGATTCCCTAACCCCTTATAGAAGTTATTCCTGAACATAGAGCCAGAAGGAAGCTCAGAGAGAGGACTGCTGAGTATAGTCTGAAAACAAAAGAAAATTAAAAAAAGAAGCTAGTTTAACATGATCATATCCTCCGGGTCTCTGATGTGGTTTGAGGACAAACACAGGAAAATAGTTTAAGTGACCTGTTGGTCTTCCAAAGCTACTGAAAAAGTACTGAGTGTGTCAATAAGAATGTTTTACTAACCAATATTTGCATATATAAAAATGAGCATGTGGTTTGAGGTAAAAATTATTTAGGTACTCAGCAATTTCTGTGACAGATGGGATATTATTACATCACCATCTTTCTGACTATTTTCTTTGTCAATTATACCCACAAATTATTTTCCTCACTCCAGATTTTAACCCTGATGTGTTTAGAGATTCCATTTGAAAATGTATTTGAACCTGGATAATATTTTACCTTAGTCATGCTTTACATTTCTGTGACAATACATAAAATTCGACTATTTTTTAAAAAAATAATAATTGTATTTTCCTCCTTCTGTCCCCAATTTCTGCCATTCTCATTTTACCCTTATTACCACTTCATGCCCATAATTGTATATACTGCTTGCTACTGCCACCTAGAGGTTAAATTTATCAAAAGTCTCTTTTTTTCTCAATTCTACAATTATGAATATTTTGTGTTGGATTGATCCACTTATTGAAACAACCAAGGCTTTGTACTAAGTGAGGTAGTTTATAATTGGTCCTGTGTGATGATATAAATATTACTGAAGTAGACAGAATGGAAGGAAATCATAGAAAAACACTTTCCACCTTATACTCCTTCTAAGTCAATTGAGAATACAATTTATTTAAGCAAAAATGACTTTATTTCCCTAAATTTTGCTTGTCTTTTTTTCTTTTAGGCACACACTCGATGGCACTCAGAGCCTACTCTTGACTCTGTTCTCAGGAATCACTCTTTGCAGGTGCAGGAACCATACGGGCTGTAAGGCAAGCCCCCTACTAGCTGTGATACTACCCAGGACCCAGTCCTACAATTATTTTAAAGGACAGATCAAACAGAATCTTTGTAAATGTTAATTTGTTAACCTCAAGTTGGTAAATTGGTTAAATTTATAGACTAAACCAATGGAACTCACATATTCCTTAGGAGCTGAAGGAATCTAAACCACTCATTATTTGGTAAGGAAAGAATCTAAAGTCTATCTCTCTCATCCAATAAACCAAGCACCTAATATACATGCATATCTCAATGAAAAGTTTTGGGGTCGCTTTATTTCACCTGATTACATTTTTTTAAAAGTAAAGAAAAAGGGTCCGAAGGGATAGCACAGCGGTAAGGCATTTGCCTTGCACATGGCTGCCCAAGACCTGGCTTTGATTCCTGAAGTCCCATATAGTCCCCCAAGCCAGGAGCAATTTCTGAGGACATAGGAGTAACACCAAGCATCACCAGGTGTGCCCCTCCCCCCCCAAAAAAAAAACAAAAAAAGAAGTAAAGAAAGATTAAATAATTGCATACCATCACAAAAATTAGACAGTAGCTAAATTAGACACATATTTATCAACTTGAAATCTTGAGGGTCTCTTTCTTCTCTGACACTTATATCTGCTTTCACATGTACTATGTTATGACAGAGTGGAAATATAACAGGCCTTACCAAGTTCTACTTCCACAGTGTTATTGATAGGATCCAGAATATTTGGTTTTTGTGTAGTGTCTTTTACTAGAAAATGAAAATAAAAATTAGTGTTTTCATAATGAAAGATAAATATCTGCTTACTGAAGACTGGGGTATACAGTGATACATCATTTAAAGGGAAAATATAATGCAAGTTTGATATTATTTTTGTTCTTTAGGTTGTTTTATTTTTTAATACAATAAATTATTTCATTGATATTTATGTGATACACAGTACAAAGTTGTTCATGATTGAGTTTCATTACATACAACTCTCTTCATAGTGCACATTTCCTGCCACAAATGTCTACATTTACCTCCTGCCTTCCTTGTTGCCCTCTCCCTTGCCTGCTTCTGGGGCAACATTTTTCCTCTCTCTCTTTCTCTCTTTATTCCCGTCAGGTACTGTGCTTTGCGATGTTGTTGCTGGAGGGGTATTATGCATATCTCTTTACCTCCTTTCAGCACTCTGTTCCTATCTAGAGTAACTACTTCCCACTATCATTTTCATAATGGTTCCTTCTTTGCTCTTACTGCACTCTCCTGGTCTTTCATACCATGGACTGCTCTTCTGTCCTAATCTATATTACCTTGGGTATTATTGCCAAACGATCTTCTTTTATTAATAGCAAGCTGGGTATTTAATTGTAATTGCTCTTCTAAGGAGCAATCTAAAATAAATCTAAATTTCTGAGGTTTATGAAGTGAAGAGTGCAAAGAATTGAAAGTAAGCAGGGGAATTTGAATGATTTTCATTTTGCAATAAAAGGGAGATAAGTGTGATTAAAATGTTTAGAGAGAGCTAAACCAATCAGTTTCAAAGCATAAATAACTAACCTGGTTACAATCTCATGTAGCTGATCTTGTGGCTACATATCATATGGTTTGTGTTGCCTTAATACATTATAACAATAATGTAGTAAGAATTGCATCATATGCTCATTCATACATAGAATGATCCAAATGAAAGCAGAATACCCAAAACAGAGAAGTCACAGAATAACCTATAGACAAGATACTCAAAACCAGATACAAGATACTCAAAACCAGAATAGCACTAACTCCTAGAAAGCCCACTCCTAGAAAGTGACTTGAATATGATCCAAAACTAGACCATCCTTGTAAAACAAAATGAAAGTTAATAGAAAATAAATGTTTGCATTTTGCTGTGCTTATGAGAACGACATCTGTCCCCCACCCCCTACACACACACATTTTTTTAGTGTATCTCCCATTTCTAAGAAAAACAAAAGGGAGCGTACTAATAAACCTTCGGACATTGTATCAATGACTTTATTGGTGATTCAATAATTTTCACAAATATAACTACTAATGAACTCTCTCCTCTTCTTTTGCCATCTTTTTTTTAATTCTTTATTTTCTTTCTATGTTTCAATAATCTCACTCTGTCATTCTGAAACAAATGTATTATGATCAGTTATGTCAACCATGGGATACATTTTTTTAAAAAAATTAAAGATAAATCTTAGAAAATTAGAAAAAAAGAAAACAGTTTTAACTCTTCCTTAAAAAATTAATACCCAAAATAATAAGAATAAATTGTTAGGGAGACTTATATAGAACTTAATACAAATCCTAGTGGATGACCAACATGGAGACATTTGACAACTGTGGGCAGGAAGTCTGAATGAAATTAGAATGTCCTTCAAAAATATTTGTGCTAAATTTGATCTAAAATAAATTATCAATAATAATGGCTACCAAAATAAAAGAAATAAAATGATGTTTGACCTCAGTTGAGGCTGTGTATAATTATAAGTTTAATAATTAATCTGCCCCCCCCCCCCATTTTCCTCCAATGGTAAATATTCACTATGGGAGACTGAAAGAAAAAAATCCAGTTGAGTAATAGGAATTGAAACTTCAAATTCTGACAGGACAACGTCCCTTACCAATAGTTCTCACTTGAACAACAGCTCTGACTGTCCACGAGCTTGCATTATCCGACTGAGTGTAATCACAGGTATACATGCCCTCATCACCATCAAAAATATTTCTGCCAAAGGATAGTGGGTTCTCCCTTTTGTCGGGGAGGCGAAATCCATTCTAATTCAAATGAAAATAAAATTAATTCACTTTCTTTAAAATTATTTGTAGAGAAACTTCAGAAATCTGAACTAAGAAAAGAGAACGTTTTGTCTGTAAGAAAGGCATTACTTTAATACATTGAGATCATAAAGGAAATTTGTTCCAAAGATATGTGTAAAATGTTATTTGAAATAAAATGCATTTTAATATATAATTACGTATGAATATCAAGTTTCAAAATCTTATATCTGACAATGAGCTATTTAACCCAACATTTTCCAAAGTATGTTTTATAGGCTTCTGAAAATATTTATAGAAGTCATTGAGTCCTAAGTTGCTGACACCCCCTTTTAAAAACATGTATGTACTAAGCCAGGAGATAGCACAGTGCATAAATCACTTTATTTGCATGGTGATAATCTGACTTTGATTCTTAGTAGCACATATGGATTCTTGAACCCTACCAGAAATGATCTATGATTACAGAATCAGGAGTAAGCCCTAAAAATTGTTGGATCTGGCCCCCAAATAACATTAAGATATATGTTTCTTTATATATGTATACCTATTTATAAAATTGACATGGATTTTGTGCATAAGGTTAGTAAATTTTCCTATAAAATAATTTTGAGTATAATAAAGGAATTAAATAAGAAGGTTCAACACGTGACAATTCAAATATAGTTAAGAATATTTCTCTTCTGAGAATCTATCACTGATATACTTTTTGTCTTTTAAGATAAAATTGAGATCATAGTTTGACCTTGCCGTTCTGACTAGTCAGTCTTCTTTCCTGCTTCATCTTTTAGATCTACTTGTCAGTCTCTAAATAAACTTGTCTTTTCTCATTATGTGTATTAACAAAAATCCACTGTTTCCTAATGGGAGGTCTCCTAGTCAATCTGTTGTTCCAGTTCCATCAATACATCGTGGAAACAAATCAACAGCCTCCCAAGCCAAATCAGTGACTTTATTCTCCCAGAGTGAGCACAAGCCTCCATACTGTAAGTGCCTTTCTGGGGTGTCTTCCTTTCCATAGTTGCAGAAACCTTATGACAATCTATAAAGTTCATCATACTAGCAGAAGTAAACATCCCTCCTATCAGCAATCTTTTAGTCTAAGTCTGCAGATTAATAAATCAAAGCAGGATGCAGTCAGGTAATTGTGGTAGCCCACACAGATAACGGTTGTTCCCTCCAATATAACCAGAATCAAAAATACTATTTAGAAATCAGTCCATGGAAGGATAGTTATATGTTTGAAACAATGTGAAACATGTATTTAGGGGGAAAAAGGCAAAAGT